>NC_092814.1:21728333-22029166 GCF_023375885.2 Dermacentor andersoni | reverse complement strand
GCGATGGCGAGGACGAACCTCAACAAAACCCTCGCATCGGCCACAATCAATGGTAAGACACAACAAATCGGCGTTGAACGTTGTGGCAGCGCAGTGAAGCTGATGGTGTGGGAAATATCCCGATGGACACGACAAAAACTGCAGTTGCAGCGACACGGAGAGCGTCCCACTACAAGTACAACAGCTAGAACAAGCAACAATAGAGGAGAAGAGCCGCATGGCAGCCCACGAAAATTCGTGATGTAGCCACATGACGTAGCATTTTCTTGGCTATTTACAATCCCGGTTGATGTCAATGTCGCGAGGTCCTCTGTTTTGCGGTTGGCTGCGCGCACGTACTTTAAAATTGATTTTAAATATGTTCTAAGCGATATTCGCCGCTAATACTTTATAGACGATGTGTGTGTGACCAACTAAATTGATCTCGCAAGTTATCTCGACTTGTAATTTTTGTGTCAGTGCTCCTTTAAGTGTAAACTTCAGCCTATTTGAATGAGTAGGCTAAGCCCAATTACAAAACACCATTTTGAGACGTTTGATGCTTTGTCTTCGAAGGCTTGAAGAAGGGGAAGAAGGTACAGCCGAGGGGACAGAAGCCCAGAATGGTGCCACGGAGACCAAGGCAGAGGAGCCTGTAACGACAGCACTGCGAGCACAGGGTAAGGAGTCTGCTATGGAGGCAGAACTGCGAGCAGCCAAGGAACGAGCCGCTATTCCTCTGGATGTGCGCATGCAACGCTTCCGAGACATGCTGGTTGAAAAGGAGGTAGGTTACATTTTGTACTAGTTGCTGGAGCTGTACATCATCTAGCCTTTCTTTGTCTGCACTTGCTAAACTCACTTGACAGTTGATGATAATCTTAAGTTAAAGGGCGCCTCACCCAGCCTCATTGCAAATTTCAGTTATACACTGGAAGCTGGAAGCGCCGTCTGAGAAGCAGGCACAGAAATCATTTTTTCAAATTGGTTCATTATTGGAGGAGATGGAAGAAATTAACTGTCCTGTTATCATGCCGCCACGAGGCGAGAGTCACTGCCACCGAAGACACTCTCTTCCTCTGCCTCTAGTAGTGTTCCCAAGTGGTGTACCTTCCCTGTCTTCTTCCATACCCGATCCGAGGGATGTACCGTGATGTAAGCCCCGTCTCCTTTCTTGCGGTGTTGCACCTTCTGTATTGATTGATTGGCCATGATGAGTGACGAGACATGCGTGGCAAAGAGGAATGCGTGCATGTGACTGTGGCTCTCTGCCTTGGAGCTGCAGAGAGATTGAAGGAGCCGGCGTTTCCCTTTGAAATTTGAGCCATTTTCGTGACACACAGCACCATAATGCTTTGCAGACACGATTGTCTGCACGTCATGTATATGCTATGCTTGTTTGTTAATATTGGCGAAACCTGGTGAAGGGCCCCTTAAAGCCCAAGCTGTAAAGCTCACCTAGTTAAGCACACCTGAATGTGAATATGGAAAGAGCATTTTGCAGTAGTGAAGTACAATTGTTAGCTTCTGAAAGAAGCTCAATTTTTAGGTTGTCAAGTGCCTGTGATTATGGGTGCAGGTGTCTGCATTCTCAACTTGGGAGAAGGAGCTGCACAAGATCGTATTCGACAGCCGGTACTTGCTGTTGACATCTAAGGAGCGCAAACAGGTATTTGAAAAGTACGTGAAGGAGCGTGCAGAGGAGGAACGACGGGAGAAGCGGAACAAGATGCGTGAACGCAAAGACCAGTTCCAGCAGCTGCTTGAGACAGCTGGCCTCAACAGCAAGTGAGTGGCTAGCCCTAATTTGTAATGGAACTGACTGTGAATATACACTGCAGGTAGCTTTTGATAGCTAGTAGGTGACAGCAGCTGGTCTGATAGAAGATTTTGTGTGCATTCTTAAATGACAGAGTAGTTTGTCTTGTCACATAGGAGAAAAAGCAGCTAACAGAGGAGACTACATATGGCAGGCACATGACTCCTTGATGCCAACGGCATAGTTTAAAAAGAATTTCAATGGTTATTGCTGGTCTGTACAACTGACCAAGAGGAGCAACTTACTATTTGGCATGAGACCAGCCTATAGGTTGCCAATTCGTTGGGCCAATCGTCTGCTAATGAAACATGTTGACTGCAGTGAACTGATCATATACTGCACTCTCGCACTATATAATGCAGTGCATGAAACATTCAGAATGTTGCTATAACACGTGAAAGAAGTGCTAACTTATTCACCAGGGACTGACACTCACTCACAAAGTCTGTGTTTCGGCACTTAGTAATTTTTTGTGAGTGTTCGGCTCGCGTTCTGCTTACTATGTTGGCATTAATGTGGCATAACTCAACTACTGCAGGATTATCTGCTAATTTAATGGCACTGGTTACCAAAAAGAAAATTGTGTTTTTTCTGTAGAAATAAGTTAAAGTAGCCAGTTAATGCGCACTCTACTTGTATGCATGTACACCCGCATTAACCCTTTAACCCTTTCGCTGTCGGACCTTTCTGGCCGTGATGCACCCCCAGTGTCGGCTTGGTTTCAGCGAACGAGCATAACAGGGAATGAACGTAGCAATTTATTTTTGATTAAGATTGGTATACAAATAACATAGTCAATGCAATATGCACATTTCAGTGTTCTGCAGCTGTTGTTAGTAAACATCATCATCATCAGCCTGACTATAAAATTCGTTCAACATCCGAATCTGACGATGCGGAACCCTCTTCCTCGCATGCAACTCTGTCCGAGTCCGAATCCGAGCTCGGCTCGCATTCTGAATCAGAATTGAGCCACCGCTCCAATGAGCAGACGAAGGTCCCGCACGCTCAGCCATCCGAAAGTAACCGCGCGCAGGGAGGATGCGCTTTCAGTCGCCCGCACAACGGAGAGAATCTGGACGTTGCGTGATCAAGAAGACAGAGGGAGATAGAAAAAGGCTAAAACAAAGTTCGAAGGGCTTTACGTTTACTGCTGCAAGTCGGAAGCGAGGGTGCGGCGAGAGAGCGAAAGCAGCAATCGAGTCACCCTTTTAGGAGAGGCAACCGCACGTGTGCCTGAACTTGACGCGCCGTAGCAGGCACACCAACAGAAGAAAAATAAAAACCTTCAAACCAGCAGAGATGGCAGAACAACCCTTGAACCCATAACCACACACGCGCGATGCATGATCCAGCGAACACGGAGCCACCGCGCCACTCAGCAAAGAGAAAGTGGGGAGTGGCAGTCGCACCGTACTCTTCAATACATGGACTAACACAGGTCGGGGCGAATATACGAACTTGTAGAAAGAGTGAACAGATGGCGTGGCCAATCCAGGAGCGCCAGCTTTGCGTTCAGGCGCGAAATTTTGAACGCACGATAGAGAACGTACCGGTACGTCAGTGACACTGTGGGGGTGAAGCGCGATGACGTACCGGTACGTCCGTGACAGCGAAAGGGTTAATGACGGCACATATAAATACCAGAACAAAAATTTAATTTTCTATCTAAATATGCATAAAACATCGAGAATAAGCATTATCAACGATAAGGAAAAAATTTTTTTCCGGAAACTCTCAGCAGAAAGGGGAATATACCAGGCAGAAAACTGGAAGTGAGCTTTACCTCAAGCCACCTACGCCTTCGTTTGGAATTTGTACAAATGGTTCTCGTCATATGTGAATCGTCAGTGTACATTTTATTTGCTTTGCATCACGCATGTGACATCACTGCAGCCGGTGATCTTGCATTGGTCTGTCTTCTCTGATCACGCTTTCAAAAGAAAGCGAGTGGCATGTCAAATTTCTTATTCCTCGTCTTGTGTTCCCGCTCTGAACCAACAAATAATGCTTGCTGCCTGGCATTCAGTGTTGGCTGAATACATTTAACCATGAACTTAGTACTCAATACTGAAACTCTGCAAGAAAAAAATTTTTTTTTTTTGCATGTTGCCTGCAGTTAACACTCATCAATAAGGGGTTAACAGTAGAGACGTAGCATATAAAGGGACACTAAAGGCAAATATTATGTCAATGCGGACTTTTCAAATACCATTCCAGAAACCGCGCAGTGCATGTTTCGTGCAAAAAAAAAGAACGCTTAGTTTAAGAGAAAATCAAATCTTAAGGGTCCGCATCCCTCTAGCGCAATTCAAATCGCCCGCCCACAAGCAAGGAGTTCTGACATTGCATATGCCATTACCGCCCTTTACAGCCGTCACTGAGTTAAACGCCGCCTAGGTTTTCTTTATTTCTTTCTTTTTTTTCTGCTTTCTTTCTTTCTTTCTTTTTTTATCTCCCTGATAAAACAATAGCATGGCCAGCAGGGCCGAGAAACGATGCAGCCGACAGTATCCCACATCATCACATGAACAGCGAATTTTCTGCTGCTTGCAGAAATTTCGCTTTTTGCTGGAAGTCCACACAGGCAGCCTACCCATTCACACACTATTGCATAACAATCTGACAACTACCACTGTGCCTGCCTGGATTCGAATTCGCACTTATACTTGCTCTCCCCCTTGACAGCAAGAAATAAATGGTACAATTAACCTTCGCGTCGTCTCATCTCACAGTAGTATAAAGCATCTGAGATGCATAGTGCGCATACTACAATCTTGGAGGCCATTGAGTCGCAAAAGTGTTTTGATTCCTAGCTGTCAGGTGGCGCCACATCATTTACCGCTGGCAGTGTAGTGTGCACGTTTGCTGACAATGTCTACACATTTGAACTAGTTCTAGTACTCTATCTAAAACGTTGGCCTTATGGCAAGATTGAGATTTTTTACAGTCATACGATTGTATTGATTCAAACAATAATGAAAGTTTTCTGTTACTTTTATTTTTTCTCTTAATGTTGCTCCTTTGTGTATTGTAGTGCCCCAGCGAGACTCAAAAGTATAACAGGGCCGGCCCATCTATCGTGTCACTTGTCGGTTTAATATTTTGTGCATGAGGTTGCCTCTTTATTATGAGCTTTGCAAGCCAAGGAAACAAGTGAAGCACTATGCAATACAGAAACTACTAAAACACGATTGTGGAAGGTGTGGAGTCAAGGGAAAACAACCTTTTGGCCACACGCCACTTAGTTGTCAAAGGTCATTGAGTTCTTTTTTCTAAGAATCAAATAGAAGTAGACAAGTAGCATTGGTGGAGTCTGAAATAATGTCCTACATTTAACTCAATTTCTTGATTGGTAAAGCTTTTTTCTCGATAATATTGATGCCTTAGACTTTCTCGACCTTTAATCTATCCCTTTCGCTTGATTTATATTCGCCTTTAGTGACCCTGTATGCTCAAAGCTTTCTTTGCATAGTTATGTGCACCACAGTGAAAGCTCCACAATTATTTTTGAGAGTGAAAACTTTTTATTTTTTTTATTTAAGCAAATATTGACTGCTGCTACCTTCTTTCGAGCTAACATTGCCAAACTAAGCAAATTATAACAGCTGCTGGCAAAACTCAGTGCTAAGATGTCCTGCGCGTAGCAACTACCATGTCATACATGATACTCGTGTGTACTAAAACCCCATTAGATCGAAGCTGTGAAAACTGAAAAAAAAAAAGTTGAGATAAGCGAAATCACGAAAATAAAAACCCGCTGGTTGTGCATTGACTACATGGATTCTTTCCAAAATGGCACCAGTAATATGTTTAATCACTTTAGCTTGCCACAACATGGGACATGTCGGTATGTTCTGGCAACAGTGTTCTGACCCTGTGCCATGACAGTGTGCTTGGCACTGAGTCAAGATGATTGATCGTAATGCAAGATTTGAAGCCAGTCATCAGAGGAGTTCATAACCAGTTGTTGGTGCAGGACAAGGGTAATTGGAGATTGCAGCGAGAGGCCTTCGTCCTGCAGTGGACATAAAGTGGTATGGTGGTGATGATGATGATGATGATGTGGACATCGAAAAAGTTGATGCTGCTAACTTCTGCGACGTAATGAACTCCAGACAATTAGGGGTAAATAGAATGGGGTAAATACTGAAATCATTCATTGTGAGCTACCGTTTTTGAAAAACTTCCTAGCTCATGCTGAAAATAAGCTTTTTTGGTGGGGGATGATGTATGTTCAAAGCATTCACTATCCCTGACTCTGCCAAGACATGCACTGCAGCCATTATGGTTCATCTTTTCTTGGGGTCAGGCACATGCCAATTAATCAAGTTTGAATTATTCACTGTGGGCCAATTTCAGGATTGAAATAATTTAATGTTATGGCCTATATAAATGTGCGGTTACCAGCCTTCAGTTAGGACTGAATCATTTCAAAAATTGAAATCGCTGGAGTCGAATGAATGAAAGTCTACTGTATTACTGTCCGCTTTTTTGATGCGAGAGCATCAAATAGCTCATTGAGTGAAAAAGCCGGCAGCATTCGTAGAAGCTAAACGACACCTAAATTCCCATTGGCTGTACGTCAGAAGCGCACCTTAACGAAGCAGAGCAGTGAATCAGAACACTTGCTGCCGTGATAGCAAGCCAGGTGTTGCATGAGGGGAGAGGGCATTGTCGCAACGCGCCGTAACCAGTGTGCCTCGACGGAGCAGATACGGCGATGTAATGTCATGAAGCGAGAGTGTTGTCATTGGTGAGCTGTTCACATGATGCGTGCATGCTTAGGTGTCCTTGGATTTTTTATTTTATGACTGAGTTTCAAGTAATGACCTGCAGCACCCTCCTAGTTTTTCCGTCTGCATCACCAACATATTTAGCACATCGACAAAATCATTTGCACCCCCACTTTAGGCACACTACACAGGCACACTAGATGATGTGCCAAATGTGTTTCGCATCACGGCTGCTCTTCCTACACTTGCCAACAACATTTCAATGCAGAAATATACATAAGAATACTTCTCTTTCTCTCTCTGCTTGTTCTAAAGGCTCTGGGGCAATGAAATGTGTGGGGGCTTCCTTAAGACTTGTTTTGCCAAGTTGCAGGTAAAAAGTTTTATTTCTTCTAGGAGGTGTTTTCTGGAAATATTGAAATAGGTTCAGTTGGAAAATTTGTCATATATATTAAGGTTTAACTGTACAAGCAGCTAATTTTACATGGGTAGTGTTCATAAACTTAGTCATCCAATGTAATGCACCATGCCAGAGCTTCTTATATTGAGTTTCGCTGCATTTTCTTTATTAATGTTGTGACCCTGGTGGCACAGTGTTATTGTGGGATATTGTCACGTGGTCGTGACGTCAAAGAACACAGTAGCAATACTGTGAAACACAAAACTAACTTTTATTGGGCGAACCTGTGCCCACAAAAGAGGCTGCGCTTATAGCAAAACAATAGCGGCGAACACGGTCGGCGATCGTTGAAAATCTGATCAGCGGGTCAAGCGCGTCGGCTTTTATACAGCAGTCGTCGAATGTTCCAGATTAACCGATGGGACCGGCGTGTCTTCCACAAAGTTCTACACTATTCGTGTCGCGCATGCATGCAATCAGATTACACAAGTTGCGGTGAAAGACAGTGGACGGAACCATCGATAACATTCCAGAAACTTCTTTTACATGCAGGCGCGTCCTGCACTGCGCGATGACATTTGTTAGGCGGCCAAACGTGGTCGCCCGATAAAGATAAGTACACGTGTAAATATTATGAAAAAGTCAATTGGCCTTTTCCCCAGAGTTTTCAAAGACGTCCTTGAATGTCTCTTCAGTTCAGTGATACAGCACAGTTTCCTTTATGCTTGCTGTCTAGACTCCACTTAGTTAAAATGGTGCAGTACTAACACTGCTCAGTTAATTGGCTTTGCTAAAGTTTATGCTTCTGTAAGTACCTGTAAGGCAGCAACAAGTCCTTATTGTGGACATTTTACTTACTGTAGTTTCCATTTTATAAGCCACATCACCCCTAGGCCCCTTAATTCGCAAGCATGCTAAAAAAAAGTTGTTTAATCCCACTTTTTTCGAGAGACACCTGTCTTATGCTGCCAGCACTATGCAATATGAATGCATCTGATTTGCAATCCCATTGCGAAATTCCATAATTAAGGTGTTTTAGTGCGAATTCAATGCCACTGTGAGCAGTCCCTCCAAGGCCTTCATGGACACGCTCAGTGTAAAGTGTGTGTGTGTGTGTGTGTGTGTGTGTGTGTGTGTGTGTGTGTGTGTGTGTGTGTGTGTGTGTGTGTGTGTGTGTGTGTGTGTGTGTGTGTGTGTGTGTGTGTGTGTGTGTGTGCGCATGCGTGCGCGCGCGCGCGTGCGTGCGTGCGTTCGTGCGTGCGTGCAGTCAGACTTCCATATAACGAAGTTGTACTTGCAGCGACAAACTTTGTTAAATCGTAAATTTTGTTAATTCGAGGTTTCAAAGTATCAGCACTAAAAATTATTTCACAAATGTGTAGAACATTTCTGGTGGATAGTACCTTGTCAGTAAGCACATATAACCAATCCACAAGAAGGTCGGGCCATAATGGCGTGATTATGAGCATTGGTGCTTGCAGTGCAGATCGCGCTGACAGCACTGGATCAGCATGGCTTGCGATGTCCAAGATTTGTGTTTTGCATCATGTTGTGCCATAGACCTTGGACACCATAGCTGACCGTTCTTGATGCCCACAGGTGTCATCAAATGGCACTTACAAATTAAAAACAAGAGTAAAAAGATTCCGATATCCGTCTCTGAAAAGTTGGTTTAGCCCAAAAGGAGAAGCATTGATGGCAATAGAGCAAAGAGCCAACTACACAAAGTAAGGTTCATAGTTTTATTGGCCATGTAACTTGCATTAAACATTCACTTGCTAATTAAATTAACAAACACTGTGTCTTGCACATACAGGCAAATATGAACGGATCTCACTCGAATGACCACAAAAATGTGCTGTCACAACATACATCTGGTGAGCACTGGAAATGTGGAGTGAACGCTTCATGTAGTCTCTTGCTTTGCCATGTCTCCGAAACTTGAGATTACACAGCCTCCAATGCCAGGCCCGCGGGAACAGAGCACGCAATACTAAATGCATTTACCTCAATCTAAAGATATAGATTAATTCTTGAGAATGTCTAAGGCATCACTATTATTGCGAATAGAGCTTTAGTAATAGAGAAATTCAGGTAAATGCAAGACACTATTTGAGACTCGCATGTGACTTTCAGGTACTAGCATGATGATGTAGGCACTCTTCATTATAATTCTGTCACTAGTACCTACTCAACGACTCACAATAATGAGATCATTGCATTGCATTATAAGATAGAAGAATATGCAACCTGTCAAGTCCTACTTAATCTTTAGGAAAAAGAGCCCATTTACAATGACGAGGGCAGTCGAAAGGTTTTGTTTTCACTCGACTTTGTGCCGCCCGCACTTTCATATTTGAGTACTTTGGTTATTGTGTAATGCTTCGCTGGTTTTGTTGTCTCGCACAAACTGCACAATCTGCAAGGGGGCAAATGGGTGAGCCTCTCCTGCTTCGACAGCATTTTTGCCAATCAAACTTTTCATGTAGAAGGATGTTTACAAATAGTTTCTGCCTTGGCTGAGATTTTAATAGCGTTTTGCCAGATTTACCAGCCACACAGGCTCCAAGTACATGCTTGGAATGTTTGAAAACTTCATTAAATCGAAGCCGTGTCATGGAATTACTTCGTTAAATTGCGGGGGGGAAAAATTCATGGTTTTCAGTGGAACCAAGATAGGGAACTGAAGATGGTTTGTTCCACCACAGATTTTGTTAAATTGAGGTTCACTATAATAAGGCTTCATTTTATTATTGCGATAGCAATTACATTGACTCTCCAGGATCATTTCTGCAGTCGGTGTCACCGTGTGCTGTAGGTGCGAGTGAAAGCACGTAAGGGTGAGCCAAGGATGGTGGCTTGATCTCACGTATGCAAGGGAAAAATGCGAGGAGGAAGCATGCCGTTTTCCACTGTGCGCAATGCCTGAAGGGGGTTACTCCGGTGGCGGCTGCGTATGACGCGGCTGAGCATGGCCGTCCAAGCCCTATCTTGAAAGCGATCTGCGATAAGCACAGAGTCCAGGTGTGCTGAGGGTTCATAGCTTCATGTGCGCTGTGTTCGCATGAAGGCCAAATTGCTCGCTGCTGCTCTTCCTCACGCCAGTGTTTTGACAGCAAGTCAAGTGAGATGTGTTTCTGCTTGCTTGTGTGTGCATGACAGCATGCTTGTTAATTTTTATAAGTAAGCAAATGCTTACGAGCTTATTATTATTGTTGGAGTGGCTTCTTGCTGCCTAATTGATATTTTTCCCTGCTATCCAGAAGATATCTTAAACTTTTTCTGTTAAAATTTTAAGGGCAGATCATTGGTGGCTGCATTTTGAAGCACACTGATGGCACTTGTATAGTACCGTTGTGCACCAGACTATGTGCTTGGAAGATGAGTAGCGTGGACGATTTGCTCTTTTGTTATTTTATGTTTCTATGCAAGGTTGCAATGATTTCACGCTAATGGTCACCACATTGCGCCATGCAAGCATATGTGCTGCTGTATTATCACCCCAGTTCCAAAAGAGTGGGTCAGCCATGTTTTGTTATGATAATTGTTGCTGCTTTAACAATTTGGATACTTGTGGGGAGAATAACATATGTGACACCATTCTGTACAGTAGACTTCCATTTATGGGACTTCAGTTAATTTGATTTTTTGCATAATTTAATCCTAACCGAAGGTCACGGCTGTTGCCTATACATTTGTATGGGATGGAACTTGCGCCCAATGCATGTGCATGTGCCCAATCCCAATGTTAACTGCAATTGATGACTCCCCTAGTGACAGTGGCTGTATTGGCGGTGCTTAGGGTACAGTTAATGTGTCGAACAAATGTCATCTCTTATTGAAAACACCAATTTCCGGCCTACACCTGGAAGATTTTTAAGTGAAATTGGTAGCGTGCAATGAATCATTACAGTATTTACCCGATTCTAACACATGGTTTTGTTACGCGAAAATTAGTCCGAAAATTGCTTGGGCAGTGCAGTATAATATGAAACCAAAACTGCATTCGTGGCATTCAACCATCAGAGCTAGTCTAGCGAGCAACATTGCCATCACAGCATGATGACCATGGAAGGCGACAGGTCGAGTTCACGCTTAGCATGATGACGACGACCTGCCGCTTTCAATCTGATTATGAAAGCACATACATTTTACATTTTATGCCAGCACGAACAAGTCGCATCACGTGTTCTTAGCGTACTGGAGAATTGTATGCATCACAGGACGAGCTTGAGAAGTGGTTAGTCAAGGCGTGGACCACAATCTCATCTGCAATTGTTGGGGAGTCATTTGATAAATGAAGACTATCTATCAAGCACGTTAGCGACCGTACGAAAAACCACATGTTGTGGCTTTGAATAGATAGCGATAAAGTGCTGTCTGAATGCGATGTCGATGTACATTAAGTAAATAAATCTCTATTCTGCAAAGTTAGTTTGCTGGTTTTGTCTTTTTCTTATTGCCAGAATCGAAGGCATTCTACGTTTTTCCTAATAAAATATTGGTCAAAACTTATTGTTAGATGGGTGCACATTCTACTTTGTTTATAAGCTCTAATGAGATTTCCACATCAGCTTTCTACTTTAAACCCGATAAAATGTGGCTGCACGTTCGATTTGAGGGCGGGTTAGCATCAGAAGTGCGTTGCGGCACTTTTTTCTGCCTCATGTTTAATTAGACTGATTTCGTCGGTGCTATCAGGGTTGAACTAACAGAAGTCACTGTACTGCATACTGATGCCATACTAGGGCGGGTGCGGATCTTGATTATACACTGAAAAATAGAGTATGTGTGCAGTGTTTTAGATGTGTCATGATGAACGTCTCTCTGTACAACTGCATCAACTGAAATTGTTAAATCATTCATGCTGAGCTTTTTCATGTGTGTTTAAGAGCTCCCGCTTCGCTTTATATCTTTTAAGGCTCGGAAATATGCGGTGTGTTTAGAAGTTGTAAGGTTTCAAAGTACTTGTGAATTCACTTTCCCCAAAGATTATCTAAGTACCAGTTTCATACTGTTTGTGCTTGCAGATCAACATTCAGTGACTTTGCACAAAAATATGGTAAGGATGAGAGGTTCAAGAACATAGAGAAGATGCGGGAGCGAGAAAGCATGTTCAACGACTATGTCCAGGAGCTTCGAAAGCTGGAACGAGAAGAAAGATTGAACCAGAGAGAAAAGGTGGGTATGCAAACCATCACTGCCTCAGGTGGTACTCTCCATGCTAGTCGAAGTACAGCAGGCATGTCTTAGTCTCAAGCATTCTCTCTTGTTATGCAAGCTGCTGCAGTGTTCTTTTTTTTTCTTCATTTTGCTGATATTCAAATTTCACTTTCGATGTTAATTTTGCTAGTCAAAATTCTGCCTATACTTTTTTATGAAGCACACGCACACTGAATTTACTTGATGTGTTTGCAAAAGTTAAGGTACGGGTGATGCAGCAGACTGGTTTAGGCGTAGTGGTTTGTCTGAAGCTGGGCCTGTTGTCTTGTTACCACCAATCGGAAAAGGTGCACTGGAGCCAGTTTTGGATATTCTGTTATTGCAAAAATGCATTCCTCTCTTGGTTGAAGCAGAATCGATTAACTCAATGCACAGCTGTAGTATACTTGTAAATAAAACCTTACAGAGTACAGTGGTAGCATGTACTTGGAATTCACCTTTGAGGCTAGCTTCTTATTTATTTTTTTGTAGCCTGTCAAGTCATTCGTCTGACGAAGAAGGGAGTGGCTGATGGCAAAGAAGTAAATTTGCTTTTTGTCACTTCCATCATGTCCAGGCGTCATTTCCGAAATCAAAATTAGGACTGTCTGCCCGCTATTGTTTTGCACTGTAAAGCTTGTATCGATATATGCTAGCTAGCTTGTTGCCGCACATTGCCTAAATTACTGTGTAGGCTTGTGAGCACAGAAAAAATTTTACTGTCGTAATTTTTTTTTTCTTTGTTAGCGAAGCTTTCATTTTTAAGTGCAACTTTTATTTTATGTTTCTTTCATATCAAGAAATTGACAATTGCATTTTACACATCTTGGAGCATACACATTACAGATTTTCATTATGGTAAAACAGTGTGCAAGCATGTTCAATGTTCCTGTTTGGCCTTATTGATCTACTTGAGCAAAAGAAACTGTGTATAATAAGAAGGAATAGGATGCATGTGTTGATAATACAGGAAGGTTACTTCTACGGAGATTTCTGGGTCCGCTCAAACTTAGCAACCAGCCAGGAAGTGCTGCCATCTAAATATTCAAAGAAAGTTCAGATTAGGCTTTTGCTTTTTCGATAAAAAGCAGCACTACACCCAAAGACACTGACATGTCCGCCTCATATCAGTGTGTCCTTGGGTGCTGCATTACTTCCTTTATACTTAATGTGTGAATCGTCCAACTTGCCCAACTTTTCTCTTGGTGAAGCTTGAGGTTGCTAGCTATATATGTGTGGATGCGTGCACGTGTGTCTGTTTTAATGCCATTTTATTTGTAGTCAGTGTCACTCATTGGAATCAATCATTGGTGAAAACCTTTGAGCGGTGTGTTCTGCTTCCTCACGAGAACTTGAATGACCTGAGCCATACCTGCTGTAAACATCTTTTAAAGGAGCCCTCGAACACTTTTGAAGCCACCATGTTTCGGTTGCACATTGCGTAGATCGATGGTTGGAGAGCTAAATGCAACAAGAGCAGCACCAATAGGGGTGCTCAATTCAAATTTATTCAAACAAGAAATTTCAAAATACAAGAAACAAATGCATTCCCTCAACTCGAATTTTGTGCAGTCTCCCATCCCCATTTCTCTGAACCACAGACATAACAGCTCGCTGCCAATCGTGAGCACTCCAAGCGTCTACATAGCAGAAGTTGGCTCACACCATGGTTGCCCGTTCCACGTTCACGGACTCTGGTGCACAGTTCTCTGGTGTGATGATTGTATCATTACCATGGTAATAAACTATGTGGAGCTGCACCACACCATTTAGAGGCCCTACATGGACTCGTTTGTAACCAATTCATGTAGGCTCCCTAGGCATGGTTGGCACTCCCGGTCAGGCATCCTAGGACTTTGTGACATCTCCTTTCTTCTTTTATAACTTGCGCAGGCAGTTCAGGCCAGTAACACAAACAACAAAAAGGGTGTGCCAAAAACAATGCACCAAGGTGAGAAGCTTACCCCGCACAAATAACACTCATGAGTGTAGTGTACATGAAAAACAAGGTAGCTCGCGAGCATATACAAGCAAGAAACTTTCGAACAGATGCACTACTTGTGTGCACACTTCTCTGTAATATCGAGCAGTGGTTCTCAAGTGGGGGTCTGCAGAACCCAGGGGGGTCTGCGAAGCCATTATTGGGTGTCTGCAAGACCCAAGCCCCCCCAAAAAAAAATTGAGAGAGAGAAATAAATAAAAAAGAAACGGCACAAAAGAAGAAAAAGTATTCAAATTCTATTTGAGAACCAGATATTTCAAAATCTTTGAATATTCGGTTGGATACAAATAATCGAATTAAATCAAATATATTGCAGGCTGTGCAGGAGCAAACATGGTTCTTAGTATTTGGTTCTACTTAATCCAAGAATATTGTGGCGATATTGTACTGAATTTCGTGATAATTTAATGCTTCTGGCGAAATTTTTCTTGTAAAGCACACTTAGCCACTAAACATTAAACTCTGTGGGAAAGCCACTTTCTCAGTAGCAAGAGGCATGGGTTTGCTGACAGCGAGGGTGCTTTTATTTAATGCGAAGCATTTCTAGCGAACATTTGCCACTTTTACATGACAGTATCTATCCTAGCCGCCTACGTCTTGGTGCCCTCATGGTCGTTTCATTAACTTAGTATGTACCAAAATTAGCATAGTAGCACAACAGTGTATGACCAACATAAATGATTGGTCAGGACATGAATATCATGACATGCATGTCATGTAGGTCATGAAACAGCCGCTTACGTCTTGGTGTTCTCATGGTCGCTTTCTTAACTAGGTGGGCTCCTTTCAAACTGCTTCGCATAACATCGATTCCCACAGGGCGTGGGATCTACTGGGTTTTTTTCTTCTCTCTCTCTTTTGTCAGCACCACCCCCAATTCTGAGTTTATTGCTTGAAAGCAAGCTCGATGAGTGACAACTGGAACAGGGTTATATGCCTCGAAGCTTACGGGCATTTGATGCCGTATAGAGGCACAGGTTGGTGAGGGCAGCTAGCGGAAATTACTCACTTTTCCAAGTTAACATGAACCAAATGCACAATGATTTAATAGAATGGCATACCTGCCAACTCTTCCGAATTTTCCGCAAAATTTACGAATTTCGAGCACTCTTACGATTTTACAAATCTTGCTTGAAATTTTACGGAAAACATACTATTTGCAAAAAAATAAGAAACTTGAAAATGTAATAAAACTACACCCTGGTACCTTGCGCCACGATGAGAGCGCAATACGTATGCATGGTATCTTTATCAGAAGCTGCAAGGTTGTAGTGACTTTTGTCGTCTACTAGGGGGGGTCAAGAATCCATATCCAGAACTCGATAGCGCCTCTAGCACCTCCGCAAACCTGTTGCCATGCTTGCCATGCTGTTGCCTTTGTTCACGTGGGCACATGGCTTTGGACTTCAGTCAACTTCAGTCAGTGCAGTGTTGGCCTCGCCTTTGTGTGACTAGCTGCCACGTTGGACACAGTACGACTCCGGCCTGTAGCGGCTTCGCAGTGTAATGGCGGGCTCAAAGCCCCGACAGTACTTCCAAGTGTTCTTGAAATCGTACACGGCAGAATTTCCTTGCTTCGTGCCTGCCGTCGAAGAAAGGGGAGAAGTTCGGATTCTGCACCTTGTGTGCCTGTGATGTGAGCATCTCGCATGGCGGCAAGTCTAACATCAAAGTCCACATCGCTTCGAAAAAGCATCAGTGATACGTGCGAGCCGTGGTCAGTCAGCCAAGTCTAGCAAGTTTTGTATGCAGAATTTCCTTGCTTCGTGCCTGCCGTCGAAGAAAGGGGAGAAGTTCGGATTCTGCACCTTGTGTGCCTGTGATGTGAGCATCTCGCATAGCGGCAAGTCTAACATCAAAGTCCACATCGCTTCGAAAAAGCATCAGTGATACGTGCGAGCCGTGGTCAGTCAGCCAAGTCTAGCAAGTTTTGTATGCACTGACAACAAGTGCAGAATGCCTCTTCATGGCGTTTTTAGTTGAACACAACATCCCGCTGAGTGTCAGCGGTCATGCCAGACCGCTTTTCCGGAAGATGTTCCCCAAGTGCAAAGAAGCGAAACCCTACGCCTGTAGATGAACAAAGACGACGTCAATTGTTTGGGAAATGGCCGCCAACACGGAGACTGCTTTGCTGGATGCCCTAAAACAGCAAGTATTTTCGATCACTGTAGATGGCAGTAACAATAGGAATACGCAGCTTTACCCTATTGCTGCGACATATTTCATTAAAGAAACGGGTAGTCGAAAGCCGCCTTCTTTGTCTTTGGACAATCCAAGGGGAAGCGACTGGTCACAAGATTGCAAATCTGGTTCTGGACGAGATGAAGTCTCGGCATTGGCGTGTTGGAAACCTGTTGGCTATGTGTTCGAACAATGCCAGTGTCATGATCGCCAAGAAAAACAGTGTTTCTACTGTATTGAGAGGCTCAACCAGGTTTGATAGTGCTTGGTTGCCCGTGCCGTTTCATCAACTTGGCCGCCCAAAAAGGAGCATCACATCACGTCTTGCTGTAAAGGTTGGTTAAGCTTTGGTGGACCTTCCCCCCCCCCCCCCCCCTTTTTTTTTTTTTTTTTTTTTTTTTTTTTTTTTTTTAAATCCTAGAGAAAAGTTCGAAATAGCCAAGGTCAGAAATATGTTGAAGCTTTCGTCGACACTTTGGCTGTCATTGGGAAAGTGTTTGTAGAGGCTGCTCGACCAGTGAAAACCACTGCTCAGTATTTTTTTTTTTTATTTTTATTTTTTTAATCTGAAGTAAAGCAGTGCAACAAGCAGAGCTTGTTGGGGTTATGCCAATTCCGAAGACTTCCTCACAAACCCTCAAGAACCCTGCACTGACCCCAAAGTCTGCTCCACACCTTCACAAGGGTGCTGCAGGCCTCGGGGAAAAAAAGCACCGACAGTGATGAACTCTCGTTAAAGAGGAAAGGAGCTCATTCTGGACCTAAAGCAAGAAAACTGAAACTTCATACCAAGGATTCTGGGGAAGCCAGCCACGTGACCCTTGAGGAGCGCCTGTTTTATTTTTTGTCATCAGAGCTAAACAGGGCGTGCTGTCTTTTTCTCCAAAATGTTATGCCGTTTTGAGAAGGCAAACTGCCTTCTTTGGGCAACAGCTCCTCAGATTCATGTACTGAGGGGCCTCTTGAACCGCCTTTTCGAGGATCTCCTGACTAGATTTGTGTGCCCAGGTGTTGTCAAGGTATGTCATTCATTGCTGGAAGTTGACTATGGAGCTGCAGAGAACCAGAAAGGTGATGAAGACATAGTGATTGGCAGCACAACCTACTCTGTGGTTGAGACACTGTGCTGCATTGAGAGAGAGCAGTGCTTCTCCGCTGTACGTCTGTACTTAACGGCAGCATACAATTACATTTGCCACAAATTCCCGCTAAAATACGTCAATCTTAAGATGGCTGAAGCTGCTCAAGTACATGCTCTGGAAACTGCTTCATTCAACAGCGTGCGTCATTTTATTACTGCGTTCCCTGCTATCCTACCCCAGCAGAGCGGCGAATCAAAAGCAGCAATCAATGCACTTGAAGTCGAGTTTGCAAACTTGCAATCATATCGGGTTCCAGCCGACATATTGAATGAGCCAAGGTGCGACCTGCAGTGGTCGCAATTAGGAAGCGTTCGAAGTGTCAATGGATTGCTCAGGTTCCACAGAATTCCAGTGGTTATGCTGGGTATTCTCTCCATTCCCCACAGAAATGCTGAATGTGAGAGAATATTCCGCCCTGTGAACAAAACTCAAGCGGTGTTTCGCTTATCTGTGTGTGAGAAAACACTCAAAAGTCTGCTGATGGTCGAGGGGCACCAGAGTGGTACTTGCTTTGAGCAAACCTACGTCGAGAAGTTTCTGAAGCAGGCAAAATCGGCAACAGCAGAAGCACTGCAAAAATAAATTGTGCCCCAGTGCAGTTTTCGCTCTTTACTCTCCAAGACACGGATTTCACTTGCGGTTGTGAAAACATGTGTAAGCCTATCGCAAAAGGTAAATCCCATTAAAAAAAGGGGGAGGGAGAAGCCGCGTAACCCCCCCCCCCTTGCTGCGATAGTTTTACGAATTTCCACATCTTCAGGTTGGCAGGCAGGTATGCAATGGCTTACTTGTCTAGTTTTGTAACACTGAAAATGTAATTGCTATGTTCCAATGTATCAAATTAACCCAACTTGCTAATAAATGCATGTGCATATTATTACTTCATATTTGATTCTATATTTGAAGCTTAACTATTCGTATTTGAGAATTTTGATTGTCACAAGTCCCCCCCCCCTCTCAAAAGAAATAATTTTAATTGCACGTTTTTTGGAGGCCAGTTTCACCTCGATTCATTCTTGTTCCGGGACCTGCTCCCGGAACTACGTCAGGAATAAACACAACATAATAAAAAAAATAAGACACGTCACAATGTTCATTGCCAATTTTGTTCGTCAAAAAGAAAACAAACCATTGACCCCCACCCTCTCACTGCAAAGCATCCCCCATCACTTTCACAAGGGGTCCTCGGCTCATCCATGGCCGAGAACAACTGACATAGAGCGTTGCTCAGATTCCAAAGAAGCAGACAGCACCGGTACTGTGTTTTCCCCCTTTTTTATTTCACTACTGAGTGTTTGCGTTAATATAACAAAAAAGAACGGCAAACAAAAATAAAATGAAATCTTAATCAAGGTATTGCTGCAACGCAGTGGTCTGCAAGTTAGTTTTTAATCAATCACGGAGGAGCGAGTGGTGACATTGATGATGCTTCTGTTGAGTACCACTGTATGACAATGTGGTCAGCAGCAATGTGGGGATTTCATTGCGTGATTAAAATATTAAATATATGAATATTGGTCCTTTGGCTTATGCAAAAAGCATCTGCAACCGACAGTCTACACCACTGGCAACAGAAAGACAGTGGCTTGAAAAGTGTTTGAAGGCCCCTTTAAGAGAATATTCATGTTTCTCAGTTTTTACTAAGTGTCTTGTGTTTAAGGCAGTTAAACAACAGTACAGGCAGTTCACAAACTTCCTGTAAACAGTCATGAACAGAGAGTTCAGTCTTTGGTGGTCTTGAAGTGCCCCCCAAGATTTATTTATTATACTAGTGCTCTAAAAATTAGTTTTTGATCCTTCAGTATTTAATGAGTTCTGAAACATCAGTTAATATATGTGATTTAATATCGTTTTTTATTTGTGCATGTACACTGGCAGTATGAACTGCTTTTGTCATCTCACATTGTTTCCTTGCATAACTTTAATGTTTTTCAGTGTGTGTGTGTTTTGTGCTTTTTCATTTGCATCGTAAATAACTTTTTAATGACAGTTTAAAAAACATTGCTTCATTCTGCAAGAGCAACCTTTTACTTGGTTTTTGATACCTGCTTGATATGAACTTTGATATGAATTTTTTTTGGTTACTTCCATTTTATGGGGCCGTTAATCTTAAAAAGTTATTCCCTTAGAAGAGGTACATGGATTTGTAGCACTTGCTTATCTTGCAATTGAAGGGCTTTAATCCTTTCCATGCCAACCACAAGTCTCAATCGTCCAGGGGCTTCCTTTCATCTACTGAGTGCCCCAGAGAAGAGACAGTTGTTTTATAATTTTGCTGTAAATTTTATGCTACTAGCTCCCCCGAAAACATCTTTCTTTTTTTTGTTTTTGCCACAGTTGGCAGAAACGTAGCATAACCCTTGGGTTTTAAAAGTGGTGGAACGGAGCTAAGCAGCTTCAGTAATGGTGGCTGGGATTTAGAATGCTGAAAATGTGGTGTTTTTGGAGGTTTCTTCAAAAGTAAAGCAATAGGCCTGGGAAGCTCTAGTGAGTCATGTTTGGAACTTGAATTCAGCTCTGACAATTTTAAGGAAGGGTTTGAGCCTCTGGCGGCCTCTCTCGCGTATAGGTGGCTCAATAGAAGTGGTTTGCCACCTGAGCCTCTGCTATTTCCTTTCTCCAAAGTGCCAGCATTGGTGCCTCGCATAGAGGACAACAAAAACATGTTTGACTTTTGTTAAAAGGAATGTCAAGCTTCATGTAGACTTTCTCTGTGCCTGGCAATGCTTATCTGCAACTCTAAAACATGGAACAAGTTGACAGTAATAGACTACAGAAAATAACAAGTAAAGTACTTGTATTGCAATGACAAAAGCTGCTCACAATGAATTGAGCATAATATAATTCTGTAAATTTTTTTTGCTCTTGTAAAGAAAAAAAAATGGCACGGAAAGGGTTAACTTTTTTATTATGCAGAGGATTGGGTTTTAGCATTACAAAGGGGAAATGAAATGAAAGGGACAATGTAATGTAGAATGAGCTCCTTTCAAGCACAATTGGGGAACAATGCAGCCAGAATGGTAGAGGTCCATTTATGTATTAGAGAAAACTAACAAAAGAAAATTCAAACTGCACAAAATTAGCAAAATTTTATGTAATGTAACGTTGCGGGACAGTATTATTTTCTTGTGTGTAGCAATGTTGACTAGGGTTAGTAATCGTGTGCTGTAGGTATAATCTGACATCTAAAGCAAGAAAATTGACGTAATGATTACTTGTCCTGCAGAAGACAATTGCAGATGCAGCAATGGGCATTTGACTGAAGTAACGAAACTGTTGAGTAGCAGCTATTGGAATTTGGGTCTGGAGGTGCATTTTCGATCATTATATAGCTTCCACAATAACTTAAGACATACCAAAAGGTTCCAGAAGCCAAAAATGCACCAATATCTCAGCAGTACACCTCGGGGACTATCAACAGTCACTGATTAACTTCAGGCTTGTGTGTCATAAGGAAAGCGTGACGTGGTGTTAGTACTGTCAGCACTGTTTTTAAGATCTTTGCCTGGTTTTAAAAGAGAACAAATTTGTTTCAATGAAGTTATTCTTGTATGTAGACTGGTGGCACCAAATGCATTTGAGCTAGATTAAAGCTTGTGCATTTAAGTTGGATGGCATCAACATCCATCTTGGCAGCTAGGTTTCTTCCATAACTTAAGTTGCACTTTCTTGACATGCGTGACTTATCATTTGTTAATTCCTCTGACTTTGTTATGACTTGAATAATGCTTATCTCTCTTTGAAATGATTTTGCACAGTGTCTTCATTTTCATCGTGCTGTGACTTTTATGTATACAATTGCGATTCTGTACATGGTGTGTTCCTTGCTATTTCAGCCTCTAACATTGCTTCCTTTCAGGTCGACCTCACTAGACATTCACTAGTTATTTTTATGTTCTTGCCTGTTGACAGTGTGCGTGTGTGTGCTTCACATGCCTAGTGCCTTGCAAGCTCAGTACCAGCCACTTAGTTTATTGAAAGGATCATTTCCAAAGAAGCTTTGTACCATTCTTATTACTGCTTGTATTTCTGCTCTTGTTGAAATCGTAAGTGTTAAAAACTTTTTAAAACTTGTCATTAGAAGGTACTAGTGATCACATAGGAAAATACTGCATGTAGTCATGTTAATACAGTCAGGGACGGTGCTTGCAGTTATATTGCTGTCAGAATGTGTGTGCAAAACAACAAAATGTTAACAAAGACATATCTATTTCTTTCTTAAGACCATTTCAATTGCTTCACAAGCACATATAATAAAATCCTGCTTAGGCATATTTTACCTCACCTTATTAAGTTCTTAGAATTGAGGGGATGCTAGAAAATGTTTTACAGTGGAATCTCGTTAATTCTAGCTCCAAGGATACTGCAAGTACATTCTTAATGTGGACTTGACACTGATAGGAGCCTATGCAATTCAAAACTGTTCCTATATGAGTTAGGACAGAGCAACATCATCAGCTTGGATGCATGCTAGTAGGTACTTTGCTGCAAATTTCTTGGCCACATGATTCGCAATTTTGCATGGTCGCAATTTCACAGAGGTATGGAATTAGCCCAGCAATCAAGTGAAATAATTGGTATGAAAATGAGAATGGGAAGCAGTCGAGTGCCTGGCAGTTCAGTCCTGCCAGTTGAGACAGAGCTGCAGTAGAGGTGTTCGAATGGTCAAGGCCTGATTTTGTCAATAGCACGCAGTGTATGTTTATATTGTCGAAGCTTGAAATAACGAAATCGCCGGGGAACACCAAAAATTTAACTTTTGCAAGAATTTTGTTGGCGCAAGAATGAGGCGGAAAAGACAGGGAAATGGCTTGCAAAACAAAAATTTATTGTCAGAAGTCAGTAAGCTTACTTTGACAAGCCTTGCCTTGCAGCAGCTTGACAGCTATGCCTTCACACTGCAAAAAGTGGTCTATTACTGCGTCGTCGTCATCGTCGTCGTCGTGCTCGCCACAAAATGAAAAAATTGTGTCGAAGGCATCTAACAGATCACGTTGGCTTGTCGTCTTTTCTTGATGTTTTGGTCCTTCATAGTCCTCATCGTCGTCAGCTTCACACACTGTACTTGTGATGGCCTCTTCGGTCACTTCCTCGTGCACAACGTCTTCATCCACACAAACGAACTTGTTGACGCTAAAGCTATCTGGAACTTCGTTTTCCATGGCACAAAGTTCGCCCCATGCGTTGGTTGGCGATGGGGGCACTGCACCGGCAGCACTGTTATTGAGTGCGCCTTCAGGCAAATCTTGCATGATGCCTGCCGAGTGGCAATGAAGTTAGTGTGCTTAAAATAATTTGCAATCACGGCTGCACATGTTGCAACCCATGCGGCGGCCATCATCTCAAGCACCATGAACAAGTCCACATCAGTCGGACGCTTGATCTGAAAGTTCAGCAGTGGGTGCTGAATCAGCTTCTCTCTGTAGGCGTGCTTGACGCTGCAAATGACAACTTGCTTGAGCGGCTGCAGCACGGAAGTGCAGTTTGGTGGGTAAAAACCCAAGGACACGTTTACAAGCTCCGCTTCATCAACCATTTCAGAGCGCACCGAGAATGGAGCCCTTGTTTTTCAAAATTGTAGACAGCGAGTTGCACGCAATTCCAAATTTATCAGCGATCTCCATCTTCTTCCTGTCCTCAACCTGGGCAATAACTGGAACCTTGTAGCATCAAAAATTAGCGCTTTTTGGTTGGAGACAGTACCTTGGCAGGTTGGCAAAGCAGAAAGTCCGATAGTCTAGCACCAACCGCACACACTGACCACACTGCTCACACACCATCATGTGCGCGATACACAAAGCACAAAGCCCGATAAAAGTGTTCATTGGTGTCTTCACATGCTTATGTGGATTTGGCTAATCAGTGGTTATGGATGAACAAGCCACACAGGCAGCCCATGCCGTGGCGCACAGGATATAAATGTGCCCACGTCAAGGTCGTCTCTCCTTTGTTTTGTCTTCTATTTCTTTTCTTTCTTTCTTTTTTAATTTATATGAGATTTCCGGTCAGGATACTGTACAGTACTCACTTATTGCAAAGGGTAAACCATGATCATAATCGTTATTGCTGTCATCTGTTGCCAGGTGTGACTGCTCCACTGCTGGTATTTTTTTTTTTTAAACATAAATTGCAGCGGCCGTGCAAGCAGACTGTGGTTGTAGTTTATGCAATTTAAAGGGTGACTCTGGTGATATTATGGTGATGTCAAGGCAATGGCATATTTGGGTTTCCTAGGTTCCCTGTCACACATCTGATAGAATTGTTGCACAAATTCGAAAATTATTTTAAATAAGTGAAAAAGCACAAAAATGAAAGCTCACGGAATAGCTTCGCGTGACATCACAAGTGGCACACCAGCAGGGAAGGCACGCAAGACATGCCATATCGGTGCCGCCAACGCAGAGAACAAAAGCAGTCAAGAGTAGACGCTTGGCTGATTTGTGGCTGTGCTGAGGCTGAGGCATTTGCACAATGTCTTCAGGTGACAGTGTCTGCTGCAGGAGTTCTTCAAAGCCGTCAAACAATGACACTTACGATTCAGATGAATTCAATAGCCATGAATCGCCATATTCATTCGGCCTACAACCACACCAGCCAGCGCCTTGCACAACACATAGCACTGCAACATGAAAACATAGGGTAGCTCTAACCACTGATTTTATATGTGCTGCTTGCTATTTTAGATGTCTTAACCCTTCTCAGGGAAGTGTTTCTCATACTCCCTATAAGATGTTGTGGAGCGCTGCTTTCTAAATTTGTATTTTGATTTAGGAGCGCACAATTTCCCAAGAACGCGTCACTGAGTGTCCAAAACATTGACCGGTGCATTCGTTTACATCCACATAGTACGACCGCAAGTCATTCGCTTGACATATATGCAAGCCGCACATCAGTGACATCAAATAATGTCAGAACATAGCAAAACATGTTGATTTTGTTCATGTAAACTCTGTCACATCACTCCGAGTCGTGCTGGTATGAGTGACCATACACCTTCCAAAACAACGAGTGGCAGGCCGTAGTATGCATTGTTGTTCTAACTACTTATCATTCTTCATACTCTTTTCAGGTACACAATTCATGTGTTTCATAGTGTAGAGATAGACTAAGAATTTGAGTGCCTTATCGTTCATTTAGAGACCGTACGGTTGTTTTGCAGAAACGCCAATGCAGTACTGACACTGTTGGCAGCTAAACGAGGTGCTTGTTTATGCTTTTGTATCAAAGCTAGGGGCCTCTGCATGCTCCCCAGTGCACCTCGGAAGCTAAATAATGAGTCAGCATAACAATATGTAAAAATACACCCATGTGCACAATCAGATTTAATTTAATTAAGTGCCAGCAAGTGTAACTGGCAGCCTTCGAGAATGGCAATGTAACAATGTTGATAATCAAGTGTGCCATGTTGTTGCTTCTTGCTTTCTGTGTTTGCACTATACGAAATGAAGGATAGTTTATTTCAGATCTGTATGGTCAAAGCTGAACTACTAAAGCAGTTTTCTTCATCCTAATGACCTAATTAACTTCAGGTCAGTTGTTCAGGTCCGCTGGTAGTAGACGCATGAACTCAGTGACTGATAAGCCTAACCACAGTTAAATGCGATCAGCATTGCTTCAAACTGTGTGTGCAGCTGGCGAGGGCTGGAGTTCGTGCAGCCAACAACGCAGCACCACTTTCCACCCATCACTTGCTCACCCACATGGAGTGTAACTTCTCACGACAGAACCTTCTCATGCCAAACACTAGTCCGGCTCTTTGACGCTGTCATCTGCCATTAATTTCCAGCATTCTATATGTATGCTGCCCTTTACGTCGTAACACAATGTGGCCAGTAGCTGAGGAGCATTGAAAGCCAGGTGGTTCCAGGGAATCAACAAAATTCATTTATAAAAAATCTGCACTACTCTCAAACTTGCTTTTCTGAGAACATGACGGAAGTGTGCTGAGGAACATACCCAGCGAATTTCATTGACATCCGTTGACATCAAAAGGTCGCTGCAGTTGCCCTTTGAGGGCACAACCAATGCATTTGAGCACTTTGTGGACACAGTTAGCTTTATGGGAGTAGATAATGTGCTAACTGCTGTTTCCAAAATTTTCATTAATGTGGGATTGCTGTAAAAAAATCTTTACTTGTCACGAAATATGAAATGCATAGACTTCTATGGGTGTTCGCCGGGGATTCGAAAATATTTCATTGCCTCGGCATTTCGTTATTGCAGGTTTCGATTGTGCATCATGCCAGACACAATTAGTGATGAGATAAGAGGCCTTTCGACCTCGCATGTTATGAAGCTCAGAATGCCAAACTTGTCCTCATTCACTCAGTGTCAAAAATGCATTTACAGCTAAACCTCGATATAATGAAGGCATAAATTTTACTTTGTTACATTTAAATAATGTGTAGTCTTGTGGAAAGGCCTCACTCATAAATTTGGGCCAAAATATTTCAGGAAAAAAAAAGTATACTTTTTAGGTTAGCCATGCTTGGGCCGCACCATCCCCATTTTCCGAGCACACACCTCGTCAGCTGTAGCCATGCTGCATGACCTGTGCTATAGACTGTTCACAGTGCCGCTGCTTGGGTGCTGCCATTAACACGTGACCGTGCTGCCATTGAGCTCCTTCTGGCTTCCGCTGCCTGATAGCGCACCAAATGCGGAGTAAATTCAGAATACCACTGCTGTCTTAGTGAAATTAGGCATGTCTTTTTATTCGTGACAGCGCATAGCTCTTACTACCTCAGTACTGCATAATGTGTCAGCAGTCTGTCAATAATATTGTTTTCAGTACCATTAAAGATGTATGTCTGCCTCTTGCAGCCATAAATTTTAATGAACATGCAAGAGACTGATAATCTTTGGTTAGGGCATAAGCACCAAGAACAGTGAAAGCTGTATATGCGTGAAGTTCTCTGTCTACTTACCTATGTTATTATATTAGTTTATCGGTCACCAAATTCGGTCATCCATCAGATCATTCAGATAAAAAATAGGATAGAAGTGATTAAAATTTTACACCCAAAGTGCCTTGGTATTCAGTGCTTCAATGAAACTGCAGTCGGTTAAGGATATTTTGTCATGCTTTATGTGCTCGGAACAAAATTTGCAGTGAAGCAAGGCCTTCTTAATACCTGTACTTGTCGCAACATAGAAATTATGTTTGCATGGGAAATGATCTCGCTTTATTACGACTGCGTTTTTGGGCAGTCCATTGCGATTATGCATATGTATGAGCCCTGGCTAGTTGTCACCTCCTATTAATAAAATGCACATTATCGTATGCGAAATCTTCATTAAAGAAGCATGACAATGTGGCAACATCAAAAGTATACAAGAGGACACTCGATCATTCCTAGCTCATGCGCGCTCCTAAGTGTCCATATTGCATTCATGTGAAGGTAAAGGTCTTTTTCTCAAAGTTGAATACCTTATGTCATACATTTTGGGAAAACATGCAATAAAAAATGTATGAACCGGGAAAACGTACTATCCGAAGTCACTAAAAAATTTGGCAGACTCAACTGTATTGTATATCTGCGTAATGTATGGGCGATGTTTCAACTCTTCACGTTACGTGAAGAGTTGCAGCACAAGACACCCACACACGCCGATCTTGTAGCACCCAAGCAACCTAAGGCGCACACTGTCGTTTTTGCAGCTTTGGCACCCTTACATTCGCACTCCTTGAATTTAGCCTGGGTGAGCAGCTTCTTTGGGCGTAAATTTTGTCTGGAAGTTTTGACGAGAATTGTTGCACCAGCACCAACACACTCTCAAGAGAGTGGGGCCCTAGCGACCCAA
Source organism: Dermacentor andersoni (assembly GCF_023375885.2). Lineage (NCBI taxonomy): Eukaryota > Metazoa > Arthropoda > Arachnida > Ixodida > Ixodidae > Dermacentor > Dermacentor andersoni. The sequence continues at coordinate 22,001,898 of NC_092814.1, read as the reverse complement.
GGTGCGCGCACCTTGTCATTTAAAGGCTGCCGAAGCAATATCAAGCTGGTGGGCAACACTGGAATACAGTTGAACCTGTTTCCTCTACTGTTTTAGATAGTTATTTTGGGGGGAGGAGGGGAGTAAAAACTAGGTTAAGGAAAAGAGGATATAAAAAAAGGAAAAAGAAAGAATACTAAAATAGGAGGGGGAGCAAAAGGCTAGGTGGCGCCAGCCGCCGCCCGTTACAAAGGGTATAGCCGCCATCCATCCATCCATCCATCCATCCATCCTCGATAAGGGAGGGAAACTTTGGAACCATCCGAATTTGCAGGATGTCAAGGAATGTCTAAGGCAGACGACGAGATGGTGGCGCATCAGGAGAAAGGAGGGTGAAAGGAGAGGAGCGTGAAATTATCACCGCTTTTGTTCTCCTTGTGATTTACTTCTATACCGTGCACCCCTAGAGGAGAAATTGGCACTGGTTGGCACTGATCGTAGGTAATTGTGACACGATTTGACTGGGCCAATGGGAGCTGCTATGGCACCACTGCAGTGGCTCACACCGGTTTCGCGTGTCTGCTCACCTTTGAACATATGTATGGGCGCGATGACGCTGGAGCTTTAACAACACGGTTTCACTACATTCGAATTCACTGTCGCATCGGGTGTACCTATGATGCCTGGTAGCAGGCATCATAGGTATACTCCAGGGCACTGTTCATGCTGCGTAGCGGCACAGTCCTCGCTTGTCTGCTATCGCTGTCATATCTTTGTCCTTCGAGCAAACCTGTAATTAATAAGACTGTGCACATTTATGGATTTGGATTTGTGAATGTGCAATAAAGCTGCCAGTGCTTTTTTGAATGCATGTTTCACTTTCGTCTTACGACCAGCAAAGAGGGGGGTGGGGAGGAATCACCAATATTTAATGTTGTTATTACAGTCGAACCCGGCTATATCGAACTTGCAAAAAAACTCCTATCAGTTCTATATAGGGCATAATTCGATATAAGGCTTCTAAAGAATTGGACGTCATAAAAGCACATACCATTTATAAAATAACTTTATTGATGAAACTAGCTTAGTTTTGCGTGAAATAGTCCTGTATTTTCTTCTGCTTGAGCAATTTCGTTACCTGCGACGCACGCAATTGTCCACATTGTCTAAAGAGTCGGAGCAGCTGAGGCCACAACCTTCCACATTCATACAGAAGCACCGGACTATTGTGGGTGCACCAATCACCTTGGAGGATGTATGCAAAGGACCATCATTGCTTTCTTCATTGTGCCAACTTTCACTTGTGCTCAATACGATGTCGGCAATGTAGTCTTCATTTTCGGGCTCTCCCGTGGTCGCGACACCATTATCTGCACTCAAACTCGTCGACCGTTGATTCGTCAACGGCTTCCGGAAATTCTGACAGCTCGCTTCTAACTTCGGCAACACCGGCAGTGGCTTCTTCGCACTCATCAGAATTTAGTCATTACCGGGTGCGCGGAAGCTGGCACGTGTGAAGCAATTTCGGATGAACCACTAGTGCACAGCTGTGCATACACGTCAGGCACCATGGGCACCGGGTCACAAGTTTCTTCGCTTTAGCCCTAATCTCCCCCTTGTTCAAGATCGGGCTGAGAGTGCTCCTCGGAATCTTGCACGCTGCGGGGACATCCAACTTCTCACCGAGCTCAACCCGATTTATGATTTCAAGCTTGACGGCGAAAGGCAAATTCTGCCGCTTCATCACGGCAACATTGCGGGAGAAGGCCCACAAGGCGGAAACGCAATGAACCAGTAAAGCAGCGAGACAACTCGCACTTACGCCATTTTGCACGACGAGGGCACAAGAGCCTCTGATTGGCTGCCTGAGCAAGCGCTGTGGTCGGGCCAGGATAATTTTTTGCAGAGGGATGGTGATGGCTCGCCAGACGCTGCGTGGTCACGGTAGGGAGAGCAGTTGAATGGAGCTGTGCCGCCGGGTTTCCCCACTGCCGCGAGGGAAAGCAAACTTCTGGGTGCACTTTTGCACCACTTGTCATTCAATATATTGAGAGTCGCTGCTATTTTTGTTCTATGTAAGCATAATTTTTGCTATATATACTCATTGTAACTATACCGTGCTCAGAAATTGTTCGATATACAGAATAATTCTATGTAAACGGGTTCGATTAATATTATTATGCATCCATGAGCATGGTGATGCATTCGAGGATGGCTTCACCTTTGCACAGTGTAGTATTGCACTGTGCAATGTGTCAGTCTTCTCTTTTTGATTGCTAGAGGGAAGCTCAATTAAATATCAGCATCCTCACAAAATTTTTATCCCGGCAATCTCCAACGGCTTGCCCTGTTACGCTTTGATTTTGTGTGTACATGTTTGTGCAACATATGTATGCCATTTTCCATAGGCAACACCTACCGCTGCCTTGAACACATGCACATCACATGCGCTTCATACGTACTGTGCACGTCCGTGCAGTCACCACTGTTTCCAGCTGTAGTGCACCCACACAATTGTGCGCAATGCAATCACTGGCACCCACGGCACAGTTCGCATTAAATACCATAGTCTTGCGTTGTGATTTGTTACATTGAGGTTTAACTGCATTTGTGAGACAATTAAATGTTATTTAATAACACTACGGCAGCAGCATACAATGTATCTAGCGACAGAGTTCATGCTGTTAGAGTGATGTAACGCTCAATATGCAGAGGTGGTGCCAGAGCTTCTTTAACTGAAAGAAAACCTACCACTGCATGCACTGGGGTGCTTCATATGCTGCAAAGCAGGGCATTTAAAATTTGAATTTGGGTGTCAATGCGCAAGCAGATAGTCCTGTTCAAACTTACCTTCATGTGCCTTCATTATTTTTTTATTACTAAGGCTTTTCGCCATTGTAATGCATGCAGATGCGATTAGACCTGAGTGTTGGTTCAAGTTCTGTCATTCTGAATTATCGGAATTCCACTGTATCAAGTTATTTGTACTGGCCATATCATTGGCAGCACTTAAAAGAATATCTTTATTGCATTGATAAATTGAAAGCCATGGCTTAATTGTCACAAATTATGCCTGATTTGGTGGGAAAGTAGTTCTGAGCTACATGCCATGCAGTAGACACTTTTTTGTGGTACTTGTGTGACCTTTCTGCAAGAACATTGTTGCAATGTTGTCCCTTGTTAAGCATCCAGAGCCACTGGGTTGGTGGCAGTGTTTGTGCCACTGCGGTGCACTGCCGTTCTTCTGACAGCTTTCCCTTCCTTTGCAGACTTGCTAGAGGTAGCGCCCATTTTGCCAGTGCTAGCTGAGGCCTTGCAGTGTCATTGATGGTGATTGTGTGATGCATCGAGAGTAACCTGTGGCTTGCCTTGATCAGGTCGCCCATTGTTCTTCATACAGGACAGCATGTGCTGTTCCCGACCCGCGTCGTTGTGATGCTCGTGTCTAGGGAACGGGATTACATGGCATGATTGATCATGATGCCGTGTAAGCCCAGGGTATCTGCAGCTTTCTACTTTCTTTTTTTAAAAAAAAAATTGTTTTAAGAGCAAGACATGCAGACGTGTGGACCACCTTGAGAGAACTGTACTTTTGTGTACTTTTGGGCTTCAAAAGTGGGTGAAGTAGAAGTGTTGTATGTGACAAAACAGCTAGCTGTGAAAAACCATCTAACAGTTTTTTTTTTCAGTATGCCAATATATGGAGCAGTTTATGCATGGCTTGTTCATCATGGCTTCATTACGGGCAACAGTAAAAATGCTCACAAACATCATCATCATCATCATCAGTAGACATTAATTAGATCCTCGTCACAAAGTTTATTACTTGGGCAAGAAACTTGAATTGCACAAGCAGGCAGTATGTGTTGCAGTTGCAGATGGTGCATTTAGCTACTCTTTAGTTACAGTCTTTTATTTTGGGGATTCTGTTTTTCTCTTTCTGTTTGTAACATCAGTTAATGGGTATTTAGCTTTGTCAAACTCTGTGTCAATGCATCTTTGCAAGAGTGTTCCACACGTTTGTGCTGTCTATTTGCTTTGCTTGCATTGAGTCACCACACTGTGAATAAGTAAAAGGCTTAACTGCTCACCATTAACTAGGCACCTTTTGGCAGCGAAGAAATTTTTGGTATTAAAAGTTCTATGGTGCTATTTTTTGTTTGTTTGTTTATTTATTTATTTATTTATTTATTTATTTATTTAAGTTGAGTTTAATTCTCTTGATGGCTCTCCACCTTTCAGGGGAAAAAACAAGTCTTTCAAGGGACACACAGTGTCTGCAAGGACATAAATTTAGAACCAAATTTCGAGCTTTCAATTTAAGATAGCCATTTAATGGCTGTTAAGGCATCCATGATTAATGGGTATTGAATATAAAAGTTGTGTAAGTTCTGCACTGGGGGAATTCTTCCATAATTGTGTGAACATTAAAGAATCATGTTGCCCTAGTGCGACTACATGAAGGAAGCTTTCTTTTTTTTCGACACTTTGTGGTGACTTTTTATCCTAAACTAAAAATTTGGAGCCTCTGGAGGCTAACATGCACAATGTTTATAAAATGAGGTTCAGCATTTATGACAAAAAATTTATGAATCAGTGAAAGATGCAGTCTAGAGGTATGAAGTCACGGGTGTTGGACATGCACCAAGTATATGAAATAGCTGCTATGGTCACTTGTCGCTGTTGCTGCTGCTGTACTGTGCTGCAGCTATCTTTACTGCTACACTGCTGTCTGGCTCACTTGGTTTGTTTCTTAAAGTACTCATTTATGCACATGGCTTGCCAAGGTATCTTGAGAATATCTTTGTGCCATGTAAGAGGTTTCTTCTTTCTTGAGGCAGTAGTATGTGTGTAGCATAGAATAGTTTGCAGCCTTGCTGTTTTCTACCACATGCTTGTATCACACTGCCCTATGATTACCTTATAGCCCATGTGTGTTCTTGTTGGTCATTAGCTTGTTGGCTCTGCCCCATTAATGTAGGTAAACACTTGTCTGCATAATCTGCATAACATTAAAAAGTGAACTGGGGTCCTATGTAACCTGTTATAATTATTATGAAAGATAGTGTGATGCTTCACAAAGTTCATTTAGATACACATTTAGATACATTCTTGTTCTTAATCATGCACACAACATTGAACCTTTCCCTGTAGGAGAACAGTATACACCGTATTTACTTGTGTAAGGCCAGCGCTTTTTTTTTTTTTCTTCAGGTTTTTTATGGGGCGCGAGCCTTCTTGAGGTAGGCTTATGGCTACTCACTGAAGCTTCCTCTAACTGTGCTCAGACAGCTATGCAGAGTATAATGCAACGACTATTGGCCGAACCCTTTTATTTATTCGTCCTCGTCGTTTCATTGCCCTCTTTGTTTTAGAGCTTACCTCGTTGGCGCTTTCGCAGAGCTGGTCGTCCTTCATGCTGTTTGAGATTCCCATCACATTGAAGTTTTTGACAGCAGTCTTGAATAAAACCACATGCTATGTGTTAAAAATCAACGTCCACACTTATTGCAGCAGTGCCTTTCAAATGCGCCCTAAAGCACCATGCAGCTAAACCTGCTGAACAACTTGCCTCAGCACTGCCAATAACGCAAGGAGGTTTTAAAAAAATGTATTAAAAAGCTCCTTTCAATGCCGTTGAAGCTTGTTGGATGTGTGCCGCTTGAACACAATCTTGCAGGTTATGGTGATATTATGACAATGCCATTGTCAGCAGGGCAGTAACTAGTGCTATCTGGTAGAAGCTTGCGGAAATGAATAAGCATGCTGATTTGACCTCTGAGATCACAACTGTGCGCCAGTGCAATCTTGGAGGCCACCACGCATGGAGGTATGCACATGACTTTTCGTGTTTCATAGTGGGGATGTGAGCCCTACACAAGTAAATACAGTGTAATATATTTTTCAGATAATCTTTTTTATTCTTCTTTACGTGAGATGCGCATTCAAAACTGGAGCCACGATTTTGTAGCGATGCCTTTCCCGATGCTATTCCTTTTTGCGCTTCATCAGTGGTCAGAGTGACGTTCTGCCCACGTTATCAATGGGATCAGCCAGCCTTGAACGGTGGATGAAAAGAGGAATAGAATCGAGTGGAAGGAAATGCTACAAAATCGCGGCCCAGCTTTTGTGCAAGGTCAGCATTTTTTCTTGCATCAAATATACAGACAAGCATGGGAATGGTAGCACTATGCTTAGAGTGCTAAGAACACTAGTCCTTAGGTAATTATCTGAGGAAAATGAACCACCTAGCATGCCAAGAATTGTAGAACAAGACCTATACTTACTAGCCTAGCGAAGCCCTGTCTGTGTTATAAAAGAATGCAGAGAATTATGAGATATATGTGTCCACTTTTTCCACTTTTAGAATGACTAAACTGAATCTCTCCATTGCCGTTTTGCACAGCTGGCAATTGAGTTCAATTCTTGCCACCACTCAAAAATAGTCGAAAACATCAGCAGTAGGCTTACTCACAAAGTTCAAATTTGTAAGTCATGTTTTAAATGAGTTGTTCTCCATGAGAAACATCTTTTACGATTTAAAAGCATTTACAGCTGCTATGCCAAACTTTGTGCTCTGAACTTAAAGCAGGAGAAGCAACCACAGACTGGTATGTGAGAAATTAAGCATCTGTGGTTAAACTGCTTATCTTGTGCCAGATGATGTCATTGATTTGTTGTAGGTTCAAGCTAGTTAGGTGTGCTTAGGTGTGCAAGCAGCCTTGTGAGCTAGAAAAATAAGTCTCACAGAAATTGTACAAGCAAGATGGATTGCAAGATCTGAAGAAAAAAAAAGTTATGCCTTGGTTTTTGGTTGCGGCTAGTAGTGTAGTGTAGTAGTGTGCCAGAGCTATGTAGTAGTAGCTCTGGCACTTCCAAATTTGTTGTTGTGAATCTAATTAGAATCTACCTTAATCGTTCTAGGCTGAGGAACTTTGGCTAGGTAGTATGTTAAGCTGTTTACTACTTTAGGGATATGCGAATAGTGAAATTTTAGTTTAAATCGAATTAGAAAGGACTGGTGTACTATTATGGCGTAAAAATTCAAGTGGCATGTGGTCATGGCCAGAGCAGTTACATAATGACTGGAACAGAACAAATACATGGTCTGTCAAAAATAATTTCTGGTGCAAAACTAGTGCCAATCCATTGCTATAAAGAACAGAGGGTTTACCTAAATGTGACATTGAAGGCAGAGTTTGAGAAGTAGTGCTGTTCATAGAATGTTGTCCCTGTGCAGACACTGCCACATGCAGCATCTTTTCGTTGCGTAACAACTTGCAAGCTGCAGTATTGGCGAATTGAACGTTGCAAGACACATACTGCTTTGAAAGCAGCGCAGCATATGTATACATGGCCTTCATCATTAAACTTTCACTATTTTTATTTTTATTGTGCAAGCAATGCACTTGTGGCTTGCACAGATGCTTTATTCTCCATGGCGGACATTTCTGCCTGCATTGCAAATTGAGGCAGAAAATATAATTAACAAACTCATTAATTAAGTTTATCATTGTGTGAAGGGTCTACACCTCATATGGAAAATTGAAGGCATTCATATCCTAAGGCAGGTTCAGTTTGTATTATTTTTCTGCAAAAGTAAAGTATCCATCATGCGATTTGTTGCTCAGGGTGTCTGATTTTGTGTTTGAAGATTCAGAATTTTGGCTTACCTCAGGTTCTCACACATTTCTCCGTCCCACAGGGCTAGAAAACACTCGGTCGTCTTTTTTCCTTTTTTTATCACTTCCAGACACACAGGCACATAGGGTGACATAATACCGCTTGGCTGTTGCATAGTTGAGGGGGGGGGAAAAGCTGCAGTTGTGTGGCATGTGGCTTTACACTGCCCCCTAAAATAAAGTGGGGAGAAACTCAACAGAGCACCATACATTGTCCAAAGAAATCTTTACAAAGAAACAACATACAGGTCTTAGGAGGAAAAACAGAAAGTAAAGCAAATTTCTTAACAAGAATAGCACAACAATGGGTGAAACACTACAGGCAAAATATTTCAGAAAAACATTTTCTTGGTGTCTCTATATTAAGTAATTTTATTGATAACTGAGTTAAATTAAGCCTGTTTATAGAGTTCTGGGCAATAAATAATCTAGCGCTTTGTAAGCGTATTCACGGACGTGGAACATGCCAATATTCATGATGTGGTGTTGTGAAATGTATGAAATTTACTTCAAAGTTATGTTCTTGGATAGGAATGCAATTCTGTGATGTATTTGCATCTGCAACTGAAGAAGAGGCATTTCATAAAGGCACCTTTTATTACACTCAAGTTTCTGAATTGCTCTTCATAGGCTGACAGGAATGGTATACATTAATTTATTGCACTGAGTGCACCTTTTTGTAATTTGCTAGCTTAATAATTTTTGTGGTTGTCTTGGTAATCCAACCTAAATGGCAGTAGTTAATGTTTGATTCAAAAAGAGCAAAATGGGTGATATAATAGTAGCTTAGTTTGTTTGGGCAGCATATTCTGAAATTTCCTCAAGATACCTACACCACGAGCAGGCTTGGTTTCTGGATGTTCAATATGCATTTCTTGTAGCATGAATTCGTTAGACCCTCATATTTTTTACGTTCATAACTATTTATATTCTTTTATCAGAAAGGGTAAGAGAGGTGTTTGTTGAGAGGGTAACATTATTTGCCTTGAATGATATAACTACTTTGTTTTGTTTGAGTTTATATGTATAGTGCAGTTCTTTCAGACCATACTTAGAAGTATTTCTAACACAATTACCCATTTTCAATAGATTGTCAATGTCAGATCCCAATAAAATAAGCTCGTGTCATTTGCATGAATGACATACGTCACTATCTATAGTAACTAAATTGGTTATGTATATGTTAAATATTAAAGTGCCCAGTATACTTCCCTGGGGTGCACTGTGTCTGTTTTATAGGCTGATTTCGCAATACCGATAGATACGCACGTGTCTGTGTTATAGGGTGATTTGTCACTACCGATAGATACACACTGAACATGGGTGGTTTCTGAATAAGTGTCACATGGTTTATTCTATGTAACACCTTTGAGAAATGTATATTCCGTGTATAGTTTTTCATTTTCACAGTTTTCAATGATTCATTACTTTTTTCATAAAAAAGTGAGTTCTGTAACTAAAGTTCTGAAACTAAACTGTTTGCTTGTAATTAAGTTAAATTTATCGAGAAACCACGCTAGTCATAATAAAATTGTTGTTCCTGTCCCTTAGAAAAAGTTCGCTAGATACTGGTCAATTTATGCAATACAACAGCTCTTGCTTTTTTCATTACAAGTGGAAGTATGCCCAGATTAAAAGAAATATAGTAGATATAAGTTAATATGGGGCATATATCTTGAATAACAGGCTTCATTTTTAGACCAAGTGCACCCTCACTCTTGTTTATCTTCATGCACCTAAATTCTGAGAGCACCTCAGAATTGTTACCCTTGGAAAGAAAAATACTCTTTATGAGAAAATTGATAGAATCTCACGCTCTAGAGTCATGTGTACCGTCAATTAATATAGTAGGGTAACATTAAACTTATCTGCTTATTCAGTACCGCTATAATTTACACTCTCAATCATAATACCTTCTGGAGTGCTTTGCTGGATGCGGCCTAATAGCAAACTTAGTTTGCTCCAGAGAAGCCTTTAAACTGTAATACCGTCGAACATGTTAAGGTGATAGGCACTTCTAGCTTTGCCCAGCCTTTCTTTCGGACTGATACACAATGCATGGCAAGCTGTGTCTTTTTGCAGCACATCTTTGCGCCTACCCTCTGAATGTGAAATTAGCCACACTGAATGACAGATTTCACTCTGGATATCTCAGTCTTGCAAGAAAAGGTGGAACTAAATGAGCTTGCTGTCAGGTAGAGCATTCTTCGAATTTCCAATATAAATGTACACCCGTGATTCAAAAGTAAGTGGACCTGAAGTTCTGCAAACAAAGAAGAAAATAAAAATAATCCTGGCAACTCAGATCAACAATCTGTAACTGATAAATGCACTGCAATGTTTGCAATGCCAAGGCATTGAAGAAATTCTCTTTCCCTTGCAGAACCTCCAGTTTGCATACTTTTGGTCATGGATGTACACAGCAAATTCAAAATTTTTAAATGTTATGAACAATATCTTTGTTAATTACTCTTTTTGACTATAATTTCCTTCACTCTATATCTACTGAGGAACCTAAAGCATCTGTACAAGCCACATGTATATAGCTTGCAAATTGTTTAGTTAGAATGGGTGAAAACTTATTCATATTGAAAGGACAATTTACGAGTGGCATACAAAACATGTCTACAGATAAAGCGTGAAAAGACAGAGTTTTAGCTTTCCCAGTATTTAGGTAAACGCAGGCAGACTGCGCGTTGGGGCTTAGGAACCGAGGCATAAACGTGAGTGGCCTGCATGGTACCGCCACCTCGTGGCGCATAGCTCAGACAAAAACAGCTAATGTTGCTACTTTGCTGCTTGTGTAAATTTTCGGCAGTGGTGTGATCATGTTGCTGCTGAAAATTTACACCCGCAGCAAAGTAGAATACACCTGGTTAATGCAATATTAGCCGTTTTTGTCTGAGCTCTGCGCCACCAGGTGGCTGCACCATGCAGGTCACTCAAATTTACGCCTCCACCCGTTCGCCCTGTCCACCTGCATTTACCTGTATAACAAACAAGCTAAATGTCTCTATTGTATGTGTTCACATGCCACCTAGCTCTTTTTCATCATGTCACCAAGTTCTGTTTTGGCATGAAGAATGCACTGCGGCCTTATATCCACATCAGGATTGATATGCCTTGCTGCACACATGCTAACCTTTCAAACTCTTGGACGTTGCTCCACAGTCTAGCCACACATACATTTGAGCCTAACACTCTTCTACAGCTCTGCGTATCGTGCATTATCAGTAACTGCCACGTCTGGCAATGCCTTGTTTTTATCAAGTCACCTGTTTGCTCACTAGTGATAGCAGAGTATGACAAGGATTTCACTAGAAACTCTGCACTCACTTGCAAATGAAACTGCAGCTCTGACAGTGTGGTGTGGCCTAGAGGATTAACATAAAGAAGGAAGTTTGATTCAGTTCAAGTGAACAATGCCATAGGGCTGCAACTTCAGAGCTTTACAACTCGCCAAATATGGAGCTATGGTGACCATGCTTGCATAGTTAACCATCTATTAGTTTGAAATACTTGAGTTGAACGCTATGTGTACTTAGGTTGACTTATGCAATTTGACTAGATAGTGATTGAAAGTTAAATCTTTGCACATCCCTATGACGAAAATTTGTCAACAATTTGTGTTGAAAATTTGGTCCAGCAGATTCACTTCACTTCTATTTTTTGGATAAGAACTGTTTTACTGTAATTTTTTTACTAGTAGTGTATTTATTACTGGGGAACTTTCAAGACTGCTGGCCTGCCCAAGCTATGATTGGAGCTGGCTAATACAATTTGTTTTGAATAGGTGCTGAATGAACCGGAGACATGGTAAGGAAAACTGCTCCTGCTTCTCTGTGGTGTTGGCAGTAAACAAAGTCCTTATCAGTTATATGGCTTTCCTCATGTTCCTCCCTATCTAGGGAAGAAGAAAAAATGGCAGTATGCTATTGACAGATGCATAACAAAGCAGGCTTGTGTTATTTTAGAAACATGCTGCCAATTAAGAAGTTCTTGAGAGTGGATCATGCCTGTTAGTAGCATAGATTAAAGTCAGAATTGTTTTGTACTTGATGTTTCTTTGCAAGTGTTAGGGAATATAAGTGCTAGATATAACTGCATTTATAAAGCTTATCTCCATGTATGCTTTATTCATTATGGCGAAGGTTTATACTTTGTTGCTTCTGCCTAGGGGCCTGCTTGTAGCACCTGACTGGTGTTTTAACTCACTCTTTCTTTCAGTTCATGACCTAGAGGCACTTGGCAGACATAATAAACTGTTCTGTGTTTCAGAACAGTGATACTTGTGACATATATAAAATAAAGTGACCCACCGTGACAATGTTGACACTATGCTTATTATACTACAGCCATATTGTGCCCTTCATCTCTGAAATTTGCACCACTGTGCTTGCGGCTTGTTCTTGTACAGCTGTTTTGTTTTTTCTCTCTTATAACAGCATGACAATATGTTGCAGCAGCAGCAACAGTGGACCTTATAACAGAATTGAATCTGTGTATAGCGTATTTGTTTTCAGGACCTGATTGCTTGTTTCTTCTACAATAGGCTGTGCTGCAGTGCATGAAAATATGCCCAGTGAATAAAGAAAGGGAGATTTTTGTATAGACCGAGGAGCATGTTGATTATGGTCCAAGCCTTCCTTTTGTACAGTTTGTATAAAAAAAATTTCTCGGCTTGCTTCATGAACACATATCTATGTTCAGAGCAGATAAATAACTGTCTGTAGCTAGACATACAAGCGTGCCACAGCCACGGTCCCCCATTCTATGCTCAGGAAATGATTAATGCATAAAGGAATGAGAAAGATTGGTTTGAATTAGTGCACTTGTAGGTGTCCAACTGTTGCAGTATAAGATTGCCCCAGGACAAGTGGAATTGGCCCACTTGCCTACAGATATCATTAAATGTTCCGACTTTTGTAGCATATAAAAGGGGGGAAAAATATCATTAGAGAGTTTAAGTTTAGGGGACGCAACTGCTTGCATACGCAAGCCGCTTACGTCCCCTAATCTAAAACTCTATTAAAGACCATTTGACTAGGGTTGTTCAAGTAGTGAAATTTCCTAATCGAATAAAATATGAATGTTCAAGAAAAACTAGCTCCGAATATCAAATGAAATATGAAATATTTTCTAAATTCTAAACAAAGTGAAATATGTAATTCATTGTTTAGCTCACTTGGTGAAAAAGAATGAGGCTTATGTGCCATATTTAGTGTAATACCATTCACAACTGGACGTTTGAACAACTGAAGAGCTTGTGAGTGAGTAACAACAGCCTTTAGCAGCTGAGGTGCCATAACTATACCAGCAATGGATAGAGGCAACTGCACATCAACAGATGTTCATAATGTGTTGTTTCTTGAAGTAGTGAAATGTGGTACTACAGCGCCACACATAGTTTTAATGAGGTGCAGACATGGCAAGACTGGCCAAATAATGAATTGAAAGAAGTATTCATACATAAGCTGGCTAAAAGCAAGCCATTCTTAATTGAATGACTAGAAATTATTAAGCAGAAGTTATGTGCGTTTGCTCAGAAAGTTGTGCCCCTGCACAGCAACTGCAACTCTCCTGCAGTCCTCACTTCCATAGTTCTCTCTACTTCACGGCTCCAATATTCAAAACACGAATTGAAAAATTTTGAATGACAATTCCTAAATCGAATACTAATCAAATAGCAGAGAATATTCTATTCATATTTGAAATTTAGAATATTTGGGCACTTCTCCTTATGAACTGCCTATAGGGCAGTACTTGATGGAATACCACCTTTTGCGGCTCCTAGTTTTTCCTTCCATAGAAGTTAATGTGTCTATATGCTAGTGACCTTTTTCAGACAATGGTTAGGCTTTCTTTTATGCGATAATTATGTATCGACAAACCTTACTTTTAGTTGTGATAGCATCAGGTGTGTTTGAGATCCTGGCTATCAAGGTCTTCATATATGCAAGAAAAGTTTGAAAAACGTCAACTATAACTACTGAATTTGTTGGTTTCCTCTGCTTCTGCAATAAGTGTACATGAGCATGTGCAAACTGTCTTAGGCTTTAAAAGGCCAGCATCATCTCCTTGGACATAGGTTTTTAGGCTTGGACATTTCTTAAAAATTACCATGCTAGCAGAAACATTTACATGTAGATTGCTCCCCAACAAACAAATGCATTTCTTTTAATTGAACCACAGTTAGTTCACTGGGCAGCATTCTTATGTGCTGTAAAGCAATGTTTGGGGCATTAAAAAGCAAACTGGAGATTGCTGAGTAGCATTGAGGTCTTGTATTGATGTTTGTTGCCCAGTGTGCACTGAGCTCACTTGCACATCTGATTCCCATGCTTCAGGGTGAATGTGTTGGCACATTGTTTGCCAGCATTCAAAGAGGGAACATAAGCAGTCTTATGAAGATAGGGCATAGCCCTTGTTAACTTTTCACTGGAGATTTTTGCTTAACTTTTGGTATTTCAATTTACTTTGTTTTCTGTTCATCAATATCATGAAAAAAAAAGCACAGCCTCCTTTTCATTGAATGCCCTTCAGGCATAGAATTTTCCGAATCAGTTTAACCATTCATGTATAGCTTCTTTCACTGAAATTGCAAGTTTAATGTGCTAGCCGCATTTGGCTGCTTATGTTCCTTCAGGATGGCATCTCTGCATTCTGCAATTGTATAGCATATTGCTCCGATGTGTGGACGAGTACAGTTTTCTGCAGGTACTTGGCAGCTGTTGATTGCACAGTGAGAAGCGGGGGGGGTCCACACAATAGCTCCAGCACAGGCATGGAGAGCACGCTATGTAGCAGTTTGCCCAGCTTGTTTCTCAACAATTTGCAACGCTATCTCCAAAGATATTTTCATTTTGACTGTGCACTTGTGTGGCACCTGTTTCTCGCAAATAGATGAAAGATGTGCCTTCAGCTTTGTGATTGTGCCTCATAATTAAGTGCCACTTTTTTTTTCCTTTTCATTTTGTTAAGGAGTAATTTTGATTTCAGTGCTTACCTTGTGTATATTTTTTTTTTTTTCATGTAGATGAAAAAAGATTTTCTGGAGCTGCTTAAAGAACAGAAAAACTTGGACAAACACTCCCGTTGGGGTGATGTCAAGAAGAGCATGGCTGAAGATGCTCGATACCGAGCAGTGGAAAGCAGCTCCCAGCGAGAAGAGTGGTTCAAGGAGTATGTGTCCAAGCTGAGCGCACCTGTAAGTGATTTCCTGATCATATTTCTTAAGTTTAGTATAGTATAGTGGTGAAGAGAGAACACTTTTAAGCTACTGTGATTGCAGCTGGCATAGAGCAAAGCGAAAAATCAGTTCTGGCAGAAGGCGAAGGATGCCAGTGCAATAAGATTTTCTTTTTCTAAAAGTCGCAAAAGGTTGCAGCATCTTCGGTGCAACACTAGGCGATGCTTCATTCTGCTAAAAGTGTATCCTCTCACGTGTTCGGTTGCGACTATGCCTGTGTGCCTGCGACCACTTGGGACTTGTCTCTAGAGTGGTGGACCTCAAAGGGGGCTCCTCACCAGGCTCCATGGTAAATGTTTGTGATGCACTAGAGGCTGCAAAGAACCTTCCCCAGGGAGCATTTTACCACAGGGATATCAGGGTTCAGCTGAGATTGAAACAGTTTAAATGTAGCAAGGGTGTGAGGAGATGAGCTACTCTTCCTCACATAAGAAGGCTGTCTCCCACCTTGAGAAGCAAGTAACTCCCCAAGGCAGTCATTCGTGAAGCACTGCACAGGCCCAGGCTGGCCCGAAAGCCCAGGCCCGAAGTCTTCAGTCCGAGGTCAGGCTTGGGTTTGAATCCATGCACTCGGGCCAGGCCCGGGACCATTCACTGATGAGCCTTATACGTCGAAACTTCCAACACATGCGGTCACTCTGCATAGGTCCTAGGTATTCCGTGTATAGCCAAAGTGACAAGTTTGAAAAAACTGGCTAATAATTACCTTCGCAAGCAAAATCAAAGGGAGTTTTCTTTCCTTTTTGTGTGGGTGAAAAATATTCTTAGCAACAGAAATAATTAGAATTTTCTTTGCTTTGTTTTGTTCTCATGAAAGAAAAAAAAAAATGTTCTGAAAAATCCTCTTCATACTGTCTGGCTGTTTCCAATTTCTGTGATTGCACTATTTCATCACTGTATATACAGTTATTGCATTCCAATAGTGCCATTTTGCCACATTTTTATTTATTACACCACAATGAAGATTGCCTTATGGTCACCACAGTACTCATAGAGAGCTTGCGCCTTAACAGTATTTGCAGTGTTCTTCACAAACCTTCAATTTATGCATGATAATTGTTTCGTTGTGGGCTCAGATGGGTTCATATGGCAGTGCATTTCCCACCTTAACTTTTTTCATGCGAAAGTTTGAAAATGGGTGTTTGAACATTTAGTTGCTTTTGCACCAAATAATTTTTAAGCTCTTTCTTGCTGTAAGAACTATTTACAAGAGCCATTTTATACCAATATCAATTACAGGGTCCAACTACAATTACCAACTGGGAAAACTGGGAATTCTCAGGGATTTTGAATAGTCTGGAAATACTCGGGGAAAACTCGGGGAATTTTTGCTTCTATCGGGGAAAATTTGCTGTGATTTTATCGAAAGGGAATGAAGGTTGCGATAACGCTAGCTGGCTCGAATAAAACAGAAGAATCATAACGAATCGTCGTTGATGCCATGTCGACGGCTGGAGGAGTTGCCATTGTACAGTCAACGACCGACTTTTGGACGTCCGACGGCTTCGCGGCACCACCACGTATACCATAGGGTCAATGTATAAGAACGTCTTAAATTTCGGACGCAAGAACCTTTTGCTGTTTGATTGTCCAGACTTTTTGCCATGACTGCAGGTCTGAAACGGCATTAGTCAAAGCCACTACCTTCAATTTTGAGCATCACACTGCCTCGAACCGGCACTCTCACGCAGATCCGCTGGCAGCCGTAGCCGTCAACGCAGAAACGCCAGGTGTAGCTGCTTCGACGTTCGCGATTAAGGTTCTTGCTGTTTGGTGCCATGTTTTTTATTGAAAGGATTCGCCGCTGTCAGCAATGGCACCGACTCCGCCTTTCTGGTCCTGGCGATTGGCTTCAGAGCTCGGAAAGCACTGCCTGTTGCATAATGCCGGGTCCCGAAAGCCAGCTTTGCCTCAGTACAGAAATGTTAAGCGATGAAGCATAACAAGTGTGGGAAGGGGCAATTGTCACGGGACACAGTACGTATTCCTTAATTATACACGCGTGCACCCGCCATCTCCTGTCACAGTACGAGCACCGATATGCCAAATAAGTGTACTGGCAGTCCTTCAGAGCTTTTTCAGTTGTGTCTGGGGCAATTTTGAGCCCTCAAGATCAGTAAAAGATGTGCATTCAATTTTTTGTCATCCTCCCTTTTTCGAAATGCCCGATTTTTCGGATGTTTCCGCGCCCCCTAGGGAGTGCCAAAAATTGGACGTTTACTGTACAACTAACCAAGAGGATGCTTCAAATGGTCCGTGGGGCAAACGCACGGCGGAAGGACGAGAACAGAAAGAACTTGCACATTGAGGAATGAACGGGAAAGGAAGCGTGCCGCCACTTCTTTGAAGGAGCGTGAGCTCGAAAAAACGAAGTGTTGGCTGATGCTGAGATGGAGGTTTCCCTCATCCAGACCATAATAAAATCTCAAAATTAGTGAAATGCAACACTGAGGCATTGTGCGGGGGCTGATAGTACGTCAGGACAGTTGAGGTTGACTTCCCAGCTGCTGAGGGATAATCTTAGTTGTGACAAAGTTCAGGCCTCATACCAATGAGCTTGCTATCAGTTAATAGAAATAGTTCCTATTCGAAAATATTTGATTCGGTATGCATCTCCTTCTTATTCGTATTTGAAAATGTTCAACTAGATTTGCAGTGGGTTTTACCATTCTTTTCGAAGGTATTTTATTCACTGTGCAGTTTACTAACCCCTTCCTTCTTTTTTCTTTTTTGAATAAAATAAGCGCTTCTCCTTACTATGCAAACTGGATTAAGTCATTTTTATTTTTTAACATGCTTACTAGGGAGTGATAGCATTGGGCAACATGGTGTGAGCCCGTCTCGGCATAAAACAAAGTTTTGTTTCACTCAGGGAATTTTGCAGAAGCACTCAGGGAAAACCTGGAAAACTCAGCGAATTTGGAAATGTCAACTTGGTAGATATGCTGAATTAGGATGCCGAAGGGGTGCTCGCAGGTCATTGCTGTGATGCCGTCGCGGTATCGACGCGTATGCGTAGCACGCACGTATGGAGGGTTGCATTTAGCAACCATTTTAGCCATTGCTATAATCATGGTGATAGCAGTAACATGAAAAGCTTAACCAAGTGCTGCGGATTGTGCTTCAAATGAGTGTACAAAGAAGAAAAAAAAAAAAAAACGACCCAGCTTGGAATCGTGCGGCCACTGCCAGATTTCGCCATCTCAATGCTTGGATCTACACTGCATCCTCGTATTCGGATCAATTAGAAAATTTCGCCATATGAACACCCCTATTAACTTCTTTTTTCCCTGTACTCATTATAGATGTGAATAAAAGGAAACATGGAAAACGGCGATGACGTGTTGAGGCACCATAGCATATATCACACACTTTTGTGATGACACTGCCTAAGATTACTGTCTTTATGTGCATGTCTGGTTTAGCCGTACAACATTAAAGTTCATTGATGTATATGTAAAAAAAAAACAGCAATTCCTGTTTCCCATGTGTGAAGGAGCCCATTTTTTCCACCTCCTGACAAAGCTTGCGTGTGCACCATGCATACAAGTCAATAGCACTGTGCAGCATATCGCCATAAGGCAGAATGAAGTTTACTTGGCCGAACTGGTTTGTGAACCGTGTAGAATTTTTATTTCTACGAACCGGAATGAAATCGGAGTGCACTAAACCAGTATGTTTTCTTTTTCCCCAGTTCAACATCCTGGTTATAGCAGAGCCACATCTGACAAAATGATACCTTTGTTATAAACATATGCAGTCAAACGCATTCATTATATCCGTGTTTGTTGTATCAAGGTTCAACTACGATTCAACATGAGTTTAGTATGGACAGCTGCAGCTTGCCGCTGAACCTAGCACATAAGATAAAAATCTGTTTGGCTTCCCTGTGCACTAGATGCCAGCATAATAGCTGAAAGGTGTGAAAGGCCCAGTTTTCATTTAAGAAAGCGTGTGCACTTAGGAGAGTACATCAACACCAAAGCTATCACGAGGCTTCTGAGGTAGTGGAGGCATCGCTGGTCAGTGCAGTCAGGCTGACATCGGTACATGTTTTGCTGCCAGTGTGTGCAGGGATTTTGTGTCCTTTAATTTAGAGGAAGTCCTGTTAATATTAATGAAACAAAAATATGTGGGCTTTTAGGGACTTTGTGCATTTCTACCCTGGCCATTGCCCTTGCAGGGAGTCTCCATATTGGCAAGACACAAATGCATTGAAGTTTGGTTCCTGCTAAGATTGTCCAAAATTGGAGTTGTGCATTTGATTAACGAGGGCAATAACAGTGGGGTTTTACTGTATACAGTGGACTTTCTTTAAACGGAACGTCAAGGGACTAGGGAAATCTGTTCCATTCATCAAGAGCTCCATTTACTGACAGACAAAGCTGAGTACAATTGCGTGAATGCAAAACCAACTAACCATGAGGATGGTGTTCCATTTAAGAGGCAGTTCCATTTAAGTTATTTCGGTTTATCAAGATTCCACTGTACGTTTTGCAGCCATGTGTTTAGTGGGACCTTTAGCAGCTATATATTGCGTGCATATCCCCCCCCCTTTTTTTTTTTTCAGCATGGCCATGAGGGTGAAGATGAGAGCACACGTGAGCGAGAAAAGCAGGAGCGGATTGAAGCAAGCCTGCGTGAGAGGGAAAAGGAGGTGCAACGGACACTGTCCACACACTTGCGTGAGCGGGACAAGGAACGCGAGCAGCACAAGCACGATGAGGCTGTTCAGCATTTTAATGCCTTGCTCACAGACTTGGTAAGCAAACATATATTTGTGCAGCTACAAGGGCACCACAGTACAATTCGTCCCACTGTGGTAGCCCAGTGGCTATGGCGTTGCACTGCCAAGCTCTAGGTTGCATGTTCGATCCCAACCGCATTTCTGTGGTGGAGGGAATGAAAAACACGCTTATGTACAGTGGAACCCCGTTCATACTTTTTTCACCGGACCGAAGAAAAAAAAACGTAACAGCCGGGAAAACGCAACAGTGAGGAAAGCTCCGAAAATGAATGAAAGAAGTGCAGCTTCAACTATAGACAATTTATTTCCACAGAGTGCGCTTAGAACTTAAAAAAAGTCTAGAAGTTGGCTTGCCGTTTCTTTCGCTCGCTAGAAATCACCACACGTTTCTCAATAGCCTGGAAGGCCGCATTGCTGTCAGCGTCGCTGTGAGGTGCGACGTACCTGCGGAGGAGGTCCAGAGCCGCGAAGGCTTCTCCAAAGCTAGGATTTGGCAAGTCCCCGGCATCATGCGGCTCGTGCTCCTCGTCGTCACCGCGCCACGGCAATGGCAACGGACGAAGGAATATCCGCGGGAAATTTTGCCCTCTTTGGCATAATGATGCTAACGTGCTAACGATTGTTTAGTAGTATTGCTGCGGAGCGCGCGCGTCCGAGCAGCCCGGTTGCGCCCAGCGCGGCGTGGTTTCGCGAGAAATGTAAACAAGAGAGGAGAGCTGGCCCGATAGGCGGAGCAACGCCATGAGCAACGCCAACTTCCGGCTTCCCTTTAGCTATAGCTTCACAAAGAGTGACGTCAGGGCCTCTCCTGAGTTTCCTTCCTCCGTGAGTCGACCCGTCCAACAACCATGCGGTGACCGTAATCCTGCCATAATCACAGTGATGGTGGTGAGAGCATTTTTCACGAATGGACACCTAGTGGCGGCCTCTCGAACTGGCGT
This sequence comes from Dermacentor andersoni, assembly GCF_023375885.2. Taxonomy (NCBI): domain Eukaryota; kingdom Metazoa; phylum Arthropoda; class Arachnida; order Ixodida; family Ixodidae; genus Dermacentor; species Dermacentor andersoni. The sequence goes on along the minus strand of NC_092814.1, from coordinate 21,981,300 downwards.
GCGGCTTCTTGCAGCCAGTTCCATAGCCAAGCCCGGTCAAAACTCGTCAAAAGCCAAAATGGCGGTTGGAGCGCGTTGCCTACTTTAGCCCAGGCGGGTTCGGGTCGCGACGCATCATGCAGGAACGTTTTCACAGCTACTACGTAATAGCGGGGTTCCTTATACATTGGATCCTATGGAAGCTATGCCGGGACCGGATGAAAACGACGTAGCAGCCGGGAAAACGCAGCAGTGAGGAATGTAACAGCGGGGTTCTACTGTACTTAGTTTAGGTGCACGGGAAAGAACCACAGGTGGTCAAAATAATTCGCGAGCCCCACGCTACGGCATGCTTCATAATCAGATTGTAGTTTTGACACATAAAACCCCCTAATTTACTTCTTTTTTTTCTTTCTTTTAACAGTACAGTTCACTGAAATTTTAAAGGGCCCCTGAAATGGTTCGAACAAATTTTGTAGACGTGTAGGGTACAGCTTAAGTAGAACATTCGCTCCACAATTTAAGTGAAGCGTTACGTATTAATGGAGCTACAAGTTACCCTCCTCCCTAGCCATGCATTTCCTCCTCAACTCGTTTGCCGAGCCAACAGGGCTAAGCTCCACCTTTACTGGTTCCGCGTCGCGATTCGACGTCACATCGTCCACTTCCGGTTGTTTTGGAGCCCGCCCACGCGAAACTTCTCCGCTAGCCGCTTGGCCGTCGACCGCAAGCAGCATGCGTTGCGAGCATTCTGTCGCAGCGCCGAACGTGTCTGGCATTGCGGTAACCACACACTAGCGGAACGTTTCGACGGAACAGTGGAGGCATAAACTCAAGCTGATGAAGAAACTTTTAACGTAGGCGTACGTGAGCTGCCTGATAGGTCTCTACGGTCCAGCCGTTAGCACAGAGCTAAAGAAAGAGCTAATATTGCTCTAACCAAGTGTAAAACATTTTAAACATTTACAAAAACAATGTGATAACGATTACACCCCTGTGAAAAATTTACACCAGCAGCCAAGAATACATTTTGTTACTGCTACTGTGTCTGGTTGAGCTGTATGCCACCAGGTGGCTGCACCGTGCAGACCATTCACATCTGCACTTCTGTTCATCCCCTGAAACAACACGCAAGGGGACATGGCCAGGCCCTATCCCCTTGCGCTTGCATTTACCCTAATACCGGACTCGTGAAACGCTATTGCGTTTGTAATCTTCCGGTGTAAAGTGACGGCCGCAATGGCGCAAATCCTGGCGCCCTTCGGATAGCGGCTGTCCAATGCGCTGCAGCCAGTCCGCTCGTCTACTGGCTTGCAGAAGGACATGATGTCGCAGCTTAACATATTGCCAGTCGCTACATTTGCAGTCCACAATGCAACAAAGTCGAACCATAGCGCTCGCGAAAAGACAGACCGACACTGACTGCGGAGCTCTCGTCAAAGACGGAGCACGTTGTAACACAAGCAGACGACACTTGCTGTGTGCCGGAAGTGCTTAAGTGTACTGAAAAATTGTTCTTGTGCATTCTCTTTATGTTACTTTCTTTTTATAAAAAGAAATTAACTAACATTACAACTATTACAAACATCATTTGTTTACCATAAAGTTGGAAAAATTATCGATCACGCACCCTGGTCAGCCAATCGGATTAATCGCCCCACTGAGCGCCTCACATGGGCGATTTCTGTCATATGGGTAGGGGCGGCTTAAAATTCCGCCGAGCAGTGTGCTGTGATCGGCAGCGATGTGCATTTTAAAACCTTCTAATAAATTACACGCTTGACGCGGAGCAATTAGATGTGTCAATTAATGCTCAGAAGGACCTACTCTAACGACTCAGTACGTTTGTAGAAAATCGTCAAAATCGTTTCAGGGTCCCTTTAACAACATATGCTGTATGCTGTTCTTTTTCATCCGGGGCTCCAGTGACTGGTTTTCAGGGGAGGACTAATATAATGGGATCATGTCTGGAGGTAGCCAAATTATAAGGATAACGAGCCCTGCAACTCATTTTAAATAGCAATGTGTGAGTATTGAATTTATGGTTCAAAACGAACAGTAATATTAATTTAATAATTTCAAATCGAATAGTTTAAATACTAGTACTAAAGGAAGGAAAAGTAGAATGGGGTGTTAAGTAGAGTATATGCTCATCTATAGATCTTTTGGCACACACAAAAGAAATGAAGAAAAATGTCTTAGGCCCATATTCACAAACGAAACTTATGACTTAGGTTACCGACCAGCACTTAACACATGTCGAGAATGCACGTTATGCTTCAGTAAAGCTTTCTAGATACTTGTGTTCTGAAAAGATAAGTTCTGATGGCTTGCATCTGTTGCCGAATGAATTTGATTGATGAATTGAATTTGTCAACAATTGCTTTGCTTGCTTAGCAAAGTGTGCGATAAACACTACAACATTTACGTTCGGTTTTAACTCAAGCCCACAATTATATATGCGTGGATATAACTATGACACCCGTAGAAATATTTGCCTAGCCTCGACACCATACTGCATACTTACCCAGTAAAAGGATACATTGAAAAGTGCAACCCGTGATTTTTTATATTCTCCTTGACCTTTTCGCGTACTTAAGAAAATAATTAACAAAGAGAAAATGAGACATCCACCCAGTCGTAGCAATTGCTACAAAGGAAACCCAAACGGGTTCCTTGAAAGAAAAGCCTCGCAGTTAAGAAAGCCTCGCAGTTGCTACGATTGGGTCGATGTCTCATTTTGCCTTTATTAATTACTTCTCCCCACCTTGCAGGTTTCCGCAAAACTATTACATCAAACACTTGCCTTTGTTTCGAGTTATTGATAAGTTAAACATTGCCCTGCCATCTGCTAACCACCTGGTTAGCTCAAATGGCACAGCGGCTGCCCCGTAAAGGCGGTGGTCCCAGGTTCGTGTCTCAAACCAGGACACATTTTTCTTCAACTGCTAGGCTTTTCTTTCGAGGAACCCGTTGGGGTTTCCTTTGTAGCAATTGGTACGATTGGGCGGATGTCTCATTTCCCCTTTATTAATTACTTCTCTCCACCCTGCAGGTTTCCACAGAAGTATTACGTCAAATACTTATGAAAATAATGTTACCATATATACTCGTGTAATGGCCGCACCTGTGTAAAAGCCACACCCATGTAAAAGCTGCACCGAGAACTTTGTAAAAAAATTTACCTAAAGCATATATTTAAACATCACCCCTGTATAAGCTGCACCCTTCATTATTTAGAAAGTTGGCAGTGTTATCTGTTCTGTGTTGCGAGAATTCCGAGGTTGTTTGTGTGTGTTTTCTAAAATTGGTGGCAAAACAAGGCTGCTGTGCTGAGTTTTCAGCACCTCCAGTTTGCACAGCACAAGCACAGCCTCTGAGATTTAGCGGCTGCCTCCAATATGCTGCCATCGCTGCTCTGTGGGGCGTCACTGCTTATTCCACCTCGTAGGTGACGCGCTACGGGAATAGCCAAAGTCAGTACAAGCTAGTACAGTAGTTCAATAAAGGTAAGTACCACTGAAAATATTTACGAAAAAAAATGTCTTTTTCTCTGTGTAGTGGCCGTACCCCCGATTTTCACCCCAAATCTCTGAGAAAAACCTGCAGCCATTACACGAGTATATACTGTAATAATGGGGTTACTTGAGTTGCATTTGTGAATGCGGGCCTTAGCTGTAGAAATGGGCATTTAAAGCTGCACAAATTGGGGTGCACCGATGTGACCACTTCATAAAAAGGCACACAGTGTAGCCTGCCAAGTCACGTTAGCTGCAGTAGACGAGCACATTAGTGGCTACACTTGCAGCCATCGTCCTTGGCTGTATTAATCTGGTAATCGAGGGTAGTCAAAACTAATACTGCTGTTACACGGGAACTTTCAACTGTCATTGAGTTTAACAGCAGTTGACGCTGAAATTGCCATTCAACTAACAGCAGTCTGCTTGGAGTTACACGTTATAGCGACGTAGATACTTGTTTTTGTGATGTACATGCTACGCTGTGTTGTGCACACGTGTGGTGAGGTTGTTTAGTACAGCTCCTGGTTGGTGAGACTTCATACACAGCAGATTCAGCCGCCGGCAATGTCTCAAAAATCCCTTGCTGTGTGTGTGTGCATACATATGAGCATTATGCTTGCTGAGTGCGGCTTGCACCACCCAAGTGCCAATAAGTCTGTCAGTCATTGACTGCGACCCAAAATCCGCTTGGCAGGCGCAAGAGAAGCAACTTGCAATACCACGCTGTCCGCTCACAGCGCTAGAGGCAGCCATCTTGCCTAGTTGACTTGCTTCAACTAGAATCGCCGATCTCAATCCGCCTCTTTCATGGCGTGACGGCGCATGCGCCCTGCCCTAGCGGATTAATCGCGAAACGTTTTGGAAGGGTCGCGCACGTGGCCGCGCGCCGGCAAGTCCCCCGAGGAGGAGGAAAGAACTTTATTGTGTGCCCTGCGAGTTGGTGGGGAGGGCCAAAGGTCCCGCCTAGGTGACGGCCAGGAGTTCGTGGGTCCTGGCGGCATCCTTGGCCCGCTGGACGGCCCATAGTTGATCCTCGAGGGCGAGGCTGAGCAGCGCGGCTTCCCAGCGCGTGCGAAGGCTGCTGCTAGAGGCCGCGTTTTCTTTATTGTTATTTATCCCTCGGCATTCCCATAATATATGCTCCAGAGTGGCTCTGGATTCACATGTTTTGCATTTGTCCGTAGGATATACATCCGGATATATGATGTGCGAGAGTGCAGGATTCGGATACGTCCTAGTTTGTAACTGCCGCCATGCAACAGACTGCTTTTTTGTCAATTTTGCGTGAGGTCGCGGGAATATGCGCCTCTGTAACCTATAATGTTTCGTAATGTCATTATATGTTGTCATTCTGTCCTCCCACTCCCACTCATTTACCGCACCGTCACGTCCGGAGGGTGTCGGCACGTCACTTGCGACTGCGGCTCGGTCCGTAAGCCCTCGAGCCGCGTTGTGTGCCGCCTCGTTGTTGCCGTCCTCCGCGAAAGTGTGAGCGGGTGTCCAGGTGATGTATATCTTTCTTTTGTAATTTTGGTCTCCTGCAAGAAGAATGCGTAGTGCCTCCGGGGAGATTCGGCCGTTGGCAAAGTTTCTTATTGCCGTATGAGAGTCGCTGACTATCACGGTTGCGTTAGCCTGAGCTACTGCGAGCGCTATGGCTACTTCTTCAGCTATCTTGTTACTTGTGGCGCGTATCATCGCAAAAAAAAAAAAAAAGAAAGAACGCGCGGGCGCGCGCTGCTGCATACACTCGTGCCGTGTACCGCTTTGAAGCGGTTGAAACTCTACTGGTTGCTCAACGTCAGTGCGGTGCCGAAAACATGCGTAGCGTAAGGCTGCAACTCCACCTTAAAAGAGAAAGCGACCAGGGCATCATCCGAGTTGTCTGGACTGCACAGTGAGGCAGGTGCAGTCCATTCATTTATGGCTGGCAAATTTAACGAAAAACCCGTGCGTTACACTTGAGCGACACTTAAGTACATCACGTTGCTGACGAAGTCTTCTTGCAGCGTCGGCCCTCACTTGTTGGTGGTGGCAGCACGTGCATGACTGCACGTACTCGTAAGACGCGGCTACACTGGGTCCATACGAGACCGACAAGACGCTCACTCCAACGGTTGACCGACTATTGTGCGTCACTGGGACGATTTTATCATACCAGGTCGACAACGTTGCAACCGACGAGCGCGAGTTGTACTGCCGACGGGCTTTCTTGTCGACAGCAGCGGCAAAATCAGCGTGCCGACCATCGTTCGACTGAACCCCGTGTGATCAGTCGTCGAACAGACGACACGATAGCGACAGCGTCTTCGCTTGTATATATAATTATTCGTCCGCAAAATGAGTCAAACACACCTACGAAGTTGAAATGCACAAGCTTCAACCCTATCAAGCCGTGCCCATGAAGTCTGAGGCAATGTCGATCCTGTTAAGCGAAGGTTAACCTGGTGCCGTCGAGTTCGTGCACCCGCTACCGGCAGACCTGAACTGAAATGTAAGCAGTTAGGTCGAACGAAACTGCTTTTATAGTTCAGTTTTGGCCTTAGCGATTTGAAATCAACTACACTTCACTTCGCACACCGTGTACCCAATAAGCGGTGAGCGGCGACACAGCACTGTGCCAACATCTGTACGTCACCGTACCTGTAGGCTGTCGGTCGCATTCGCTACGTACATGGGTGGGTCTGTACGTGTTGCTTTGCCGACACATTTCTTAATCTCAGAGATGCACTGTTTCCGTCTGCGTCGAGCGGCAAACAAGAAACTGTGTATTCGGTATACAGCAGCATAAACAACCGCCTCGCTCAGTTATACCAACGCCGTGTGAGCGATGGCATCCACACGTTCTCGTGAGAGAACAACACGGCCTACAAATGAGCCCTTATGCGAGCACAGTTTTCTCTAATACAGTCGCCGACTGTTTATTCGGACCTCACGGGGACTGCGGAAATGTCCGAATAAATAGGTGTGCGAAAAAGCAGATTAAGGGGGGAGGCTACCCTGGAGACCGAACTTTTTTATTTTTTAAGATATCCAGATGAAACTTTCAGGGTACGTTCACACCACTGAGCTATGAGGAACTGCAAAGTTTCATGAAGATATGTGTATTAGTTCCAGAGTTATTGAGGTCTAACTAGGTGATTCATGTATATGCCTGAGGAAGAGCCTGGAGAAATGCCAGGACATCGTAGGAAGCAGAAATTCACTGTGATGATCCCTTGATAGATATCCCAGGGGGCTAAAGAGCCCTTTTCTTTAATTTCCCCTCCAAAAAATTTTAAGACAACTTTGAATTTGATGTAGTCAGTAATGACCACATTCATTAAAAATTAATTGCTTATTATAAATTAACTGCAGCAGCTTTCAAAAAAAGAAGCCTGTTACCCCCTGGCAAAGTCATTCTGGAACAGAATAAAAGAAACTGCATACAAATCTGAAGAGCAGTTCTTGAGATATCGCCTTCCCCAGCACCACTACTAGCGAAAAATCCATTCCGAGAAAACAGGCCTTAAAGTTGAACACGTGTTTTTTTATTAGAAAGCTCCTGCGGAGCTTCTAATTAGCTCTTGCAGCTCCAGGCACACTCAGTGTGTCGGATTTTCGACTGGCGACAGCCGAAAGCACAGTTCCGCCGCTGAAAAGCGTCTACGCAGTCGGCACTCGCTGCGGAAGATCGGAAGTTCAATGCTCGTACAAGACGCATATCGCGCTCTCGTGCAGCGAAGAACTAGTGGAAAAAAAAAGCTGAGCAAATAATCTAAAAGATAGCGCAAGGCAATGAGCAGCTCGCAAGCTCACGTTGAGGCGGACGGAGCAAGGGGCAACAATGACGCGAGCGCGGCGGGCGCGGCATCAAAGGGAGCAGCCGCCGCCCCCCACGCAGCAGCCAATGGCAAGCGCGCTTTAGCCTGCGGGATTTGAACGCACTGCTCCGGCCAATCAGCGCTCCGCATCACATTGCAGGAAAACGCCGATAGCGCCTCAGCCACGCCGACGATGCCAATTTGCAAGGCGGCAAAATAGAGACAAAGAATTCACGGTCAAAACGACACCAAGGTGGCGCGGGCAGGCCGCATGGGCCGGGAATGGCGCGCGCGCCAAGTTTGACTTCATTTCGGCATTTCCGCGTATTTTGTGGGCCACGGTGGCCTCAAAAGTAGAGTTTTTTTTGGTACTTTACGGTTGAATTTGGTGCTGATAATTACAGAACAGGTAGTTTATGAGACATACAACCCAAATAGACTTTTTCGCGATTTTTCGGTTTTCGAGGGCCGCGTCCCCCCTTAAGAAAAAAAAAAAATGAAATTCTTCATTTCCACGCACTTATTCGGGCTTGGCAGTAGGCTTGAAGAAATCGTGAATGCGCCTTTGCACGCTGTTCCGTTTACGCGCAATCAAATAAGCCTGAATCTTGGAGAGGGTCGTACGGTCACTATAGGTGGCTGAAAGCACAGTCACTGCTTGTGCACGCTCCGCCTTGCGACGGCAGCGTAGCCCATGGTGCGTCATCTTCCGACTCGGAGTCATCGTCCGGCGGTGCTGCAGAAACCTGACGAATGATCTCGTCGTCGTCGAGTTTTGCGCATGTCAGTACAGCAGTGTCAGCACCTGTGAAACTGTCAAATGAGACGGTGTCCGGAATCGCAATGCAACCTCTGCGCAGGTCTCGGCAGAACATTTTCCGTGTCAGTAGGGAGCACATCGGAAGGCAACAAATCTTAGACCTCCTGGCACCCGCTTGCCAGCATTCCCCAGCGCAGTCTGCGCGGGCGATGTCGGCGCCATTAGACAATTGACGCTATGTTTCCGTATGCCACTTTGCATCACCACAACCTCAACACAGCACACAAAGCAAACATCACCACGCTGTCACGCCGATACCAGTCGCCCAAACGAAAAACGTGGCCTACTCGCAGTGTCGTGCACGAAGAAACAAACAAATCAGCTGCTGGATTGTCTTGACATGGCTTACTAAGCTGAAACCGGAACTGCTGTAGAGCCACTCTATCGAACCAGGCAGAAACGATGATGATGAGCGGGGATTTCCAGTAGCGCCACTTCGTGGGGCAGCAAGGAGGCTCCGTTCAAAACATAAATGGCGTTCAGCAAGTCGAACTATGCACCGGTCAGAGTCGGTGCATGATGCTCTCGATCGAGTTGGCTCAAGGAGTGTCCGAAAAATCCGACGAGAGGTTGCAAGGTGTCCGAACTTTTGGCACTTGTTATACATTATGGTCTATGGGGAGAATGGCGGTGCCGCGAAACTGACCGAATAATCAGGCATGTCCGAATTTTTGGAGTCCGGAAAATCAGTCGGCGACTGTAATCCTCTATGGCACGCTAAAGCTGTAAATATGATGGAGTTAAAGAAAAACGAGAATCACAAATAAATTAACAGCCTGTAATATTGTATCTGGAACATACTAGCCGTGCTTAAACGGTTCGGCCGCTTATATTGAGTCGTCTCAGGGTGTAACAACACGACACATATGTGCAGATATGCATGTTTTGCTACGTTTTGACACTATTTTATATCAGCGATGCACCATTTCCACAATATTTGACGAGAACAACGATCTGCGGCTGTAGACGTCGACGTAAAGAAATGCACCGCTTTGACAAATCCGACGCAGAAGGCTGTGCTCGAAGACTTCTTGAATATGCAAAATGTCTAAATAATGTGTAAAAAGAATACAAAAAGCGATGTCCAAGTGCAGAAATCAGTGACAAATACCAAGGCAGCCGTGTCGCCAAACTGAACTCAGCGTGCCTTTATCGGCCGCACTATTCGCAGAACAGTGCACTCAGGCCTGCTCACCTATTAGTCGTTGAGTGCTACATGGCTTCCAGGAACAACATGCTGTCCCGAAGAAGTCATTAATAATGATTCGCGATCCACGAAACGCAAAATCGACGCGCACTCAACGTGGGTGCAGGTACATAAATCAACCGGCGAACGCCCCGGAACCCTTCCAAAATGTTTCCAGCGGCATGCGGCAGAGGGCAGCACAGGAAAATGAAAAAGGCGGATTGAAGTCAACCACCAAGTTGACTTGCTTCAACTAGGATAGCCGATCTCAGTTGAAGTCAACCATCACTCTGATGTCAATGACAGTTGGAGCCGCCATGTAACACCAACTGCAATTGAGCCAATGACCGTTCAACTCAATGGTAGTTGCAAGTGCCTGTGTAACAACGGTATAAAACCAGTATTGACAGTAGTGTTTGATCTAGAGCAAAATGTATGGAGCATCTGCTCCATACTTGAGCACAAGGCTATGATGAAGTTGAGCATTTCAGTGGTTTTCTTCGTGCAGTCAAGTACATGGCCAGTTTTGTGGATGGATACCAGAATTCTTTTTTTTAATCAAGTTTGACACTTGGGTGCCATTTGCACTCTTTTCTTGGCAGACCCACAATTCCTGGTTAGAAAATGTGAAGGTCCTGAGGTTACTTAATTACTGACTCATGGTTCTTGCAGGTCCGAAACCCAGATGCATCATGGCGTGAAGCCAAGCGCACACTGCGTAAAGACCACCGCTGGGATCTAGTGGAATCACTGGAGCGAGAAGAACGTGAAAAGCTGTTCGCTGAGCACTTGGAGCAATTACAGCGCAAGAAGAAAGACAAGTACCGGGATCTGCTTGATGAAACACCAGGCATCACACTCAGCTCCACTTGGAAAGAGGTGGGTTTTCCACTGTGTCACACCTGAATGGCAGACCTTGGCTGTGCAAAATCCATCTGAGCCATAGCCCCCTCTTAATGTATACTGCGCTAGAAGCTGAAGGCTTAGAGATGTCACTGATGGCTCTCTAAGAAAAGTTACCTTCAGAACTCTCTACCTTCATTTTTCCTTCTCAGGGTTGTTTTATGCCAGTCCTGAAGTGGGTGTAGAAGGAGTCTGCACTTCTCTCACCTATGCATTGTATTAACAAAGCCCTTCAGTAGTAGGTTTTACTATGGGTGTGTGAATACAAGGAAGTAGCTTTAAAATTGAATATCATAAAATTCCTCTTTTATTGTAACTTTCCTCTCCTCTATATTGCCTGTTATCCTCAGGGATGGAAGTGCTGCGCCATCTTACGCCAAGTCATCAAGCTGCATCAAGCTATGCTGAAACACTAACTTCGAATGAAGTCGATAAATGTAGCAGGATGTGTGTGTGTTCCGTGGCAATCACACAGCCTTAGACATATGTTGGCTAGTGCCTAGCCCTGCAATTCAAGCCTAAGCAATCCGTTTAAGCATTGGTGTCTTTGGAGTGTGGGTTTGGCAGCATAACTGTAACTAGGCTGCAACAAAATGAAAACCGTCTTGTGCTGTACAATGCATCACAAATTTTTTATAAATGTTATGCATTTACGCATACCAGACCAGGGGTGCGATCGGAGATATTTTGTTCGATACGCGTTCTGTTCGGTTGCTGCAACGTCACAAAGTTGCAGTATGCAAAATTTGTGACAGCGGGGTGGAGAGAGCATCCAATCAGGAAGCGGTGACCTCTCCGGAAGTTTACTTCTATCGTTTGTCGTCTGCTTGCAGACAGTATACTACAAAACAAAATGTTTCTCGTTTTCCAAATGAATGAAACCTTCATCTAAAAAAATTTATTTTTTCTTCTCAAGACCAAACACGTTTTCAAGTAGTAGTACATGTAACTACTGCAATTTATAACTATTAGGTTCTTTGGATCGTCCCTAGGTGGTGTCGCGCACAGCAAGAAGAAAAAAAGAAAAAAAAAAATGACAGGAAGAGTGGCGCACTTTTCAAGAGGCAGCGACGACATTCCAGTGGCTCACTGGCACCGATGATGGGGTCGATCTCTCTGTACAACCAACGAATTCTTTGTTTCAAGAAACAAAAACAACGCCGGAATTCACTTTCTGCCATTTCTTCAAACGCGTTTCGCACCGCCACCCACTCTCCTCCTTCCTCTAGAAACGGCAGCGCAACAACCTAAGTTCCCAACGGAAGCGCCATTTTCTCGAATTAAACTATGGATTGGATCCAAACGTGCAATGCCGCAGCCGTCGGTTGGATCCAATCCAGTCCACCAGATGCACCATGCGAAGCCGTATGATTGCTCCAAACTTCCCAGCTCCCGTCGGGTTCAGTGCCTAGCAGACGAAATGCTCGGTGGGAGGATGATCGACAGGAGCGTGTCGTCGTTTTGACGTCACCAAAAACGTGGCCGCGCCCCGCAGCTGGCGACGTTGGCGCGGAGTAGGCCAATCGCGCGCGCCGGTAACCAAACGAACGCACCGAACAACCATCTCCAATCGCACCCCAGCTAAACATGGTTTCAACTGGCACTCATTTCATGGGGTAGTCGGGAAGAAAGCCACGCTGAATGAATAAGGTCGTACAGTTTGTGCAGTGTGTAGCTCATCAGTTTTGTTGTACATTTCAGCGCTCGCTTCCATGCTCTGTTGGTACATCTGCGTCGATTAATGGGCAAACGCTGTGTATGTGAAATTCTAAATCTATTTTGCACGTGCACCAAGTCCAGCTACTGGGATAATAGTGCGGTGTGCTGACAAACGACCTGATTGCTTTCATGAAACTTCTTGGTCACAAATATCCAATGGCAACCAGATTCGTCACTGAAATTCGCACTTAAGCTACACTGTTTTCTGCACGGCCACACCATGCAAAATAAGGCTTTTGCCACTGCAGAAAGCAAGCCAAGGACTTTAAGTTTTGTATTTAGTCAACCTTAGCAGCCAAATGGTGGTCATAATTAAATGTTTGACGAAAATACGAGCCTCCGAAATTGCGTTCGCAGCAGCAATGCTCATGACGTCACTTGTGCAGAGTGAGTCAAAAATATTTCAATAGTAAACCATCGTTCGGCGCACACAATATCGGCTTCCATTTTACATCGGCTTTATGGTGCCTGTGGTAGAACGGCGAATAAGCCCGAATAATTGAGCTCATTCAAAATATTGGCCAACGCAGTAGATCGGAAAGCCAGTGAATATTTTTATCCCTTTACTGTTTTCAAAAATATCTCGGAGCTTCTTTTCTCGGCAAGTCTTGTGAAATACTGGCCAACATGCTTTGACCAGTATGTCACTTCACATTCATTCTGCGATATTCTGCTATCCTAACTGAAGGTTGCCAAGACTTAAAAATTACCAGAGGGTACTATACAAACAATGTTCACTGTACCTGCATGGGTGCCATTCATCTTGGCCACTGTGAATATTTCTCTTTCATCGTGCACAAATACGTTTAATTAGCGCACTTTATATATTTACCTAATCAATGAGATGTTAATGAAAAAGTTATAAATGAGGTTCAGAAATGACCAATAACAGCATTTAAAGCAACCTAGTATTCGTGAAGACTTTAAAATAAAAATAAAGCCTGGGAAATAAAAAAAATAATTAAAAAAATCCCGCTGTAACCGTGACAGCGCCTCTGCGCACCAGAGATTGTATCAATCTTTACGCAAACCTCATCAAATAGGGTGCACTAGGAACAAGTGTCTGCACTTTTTGCTTGACGTGTCAGCAGTTCTTGGCGCGCATCGTCATTCCTTATCAAACCTGAGGTAGTGCGATCTTGTAACAGTTCGCTTTCCAAACCGTCGCAAGACTGCAGCCCAGGTTTACACATTTGTAATATACACAATGCATCACATGATGCCGTTTACATCTGAGACCACTTTTATTACTGGTGCAGTGACGCGTGTCACATGGATTTGTTTATAAATTTCACAGGCTTTTTCTTGTTTTGTTGCTTTTTGTTTCTATTGGAAAAAGGGGGCCACACAAGACCTATGTTGCTATATATGCTATTATCCATCATTTCTCGACGTATTACACAACCTTTGCATTGGCACTTCATTGAATAAGTAAGGCAATAAATGTTAGCTCATTAAACTTAAATGTTGCTTGTTCTCAATGAAAACTCAACTAGAATTAACAAAAGCCTATCAGTGTAGAGCGAGCACTGTTCATGGAAAGTCCTTGATAATTTTATTTTTTTCTTGGCCATATTTCGTTGGCACATCTAGTAAGCAAGTTAATGGTGGTTTCTGAGAAACCTGTGTGGTTTTCCTTTGTAGTGCTACAGATAGGTGGATGAGAAGTTTTCCCTGTCATGAATTTTGCTCGCCTAGCAGGCTTTCGCAGAACTAATTTGCTTGCAACCTAATGGTGTTCTGCAAAGTCAAATAAAAAACATCTTTTCTTCATCTGCCTGTATTTCGTTTGCATTGACCTTTACCAAACTGCTCCAAACGTGAGTTGACTGCTCCAAAACGGACAATTTGTGCTCCAGACCTGCTCCAAAGTGCCAAATTTGCTGTTCCCAGAGCTGCTCCAAAACTTCTTTAGCCGCTTCCATCCCTGTATCCTGTATCTTCTTCCATAGCTGTGGGACAGTTTAGGTGTCCACTGGAAATTGAGACTGCCTTTCCTTTCTCTCTTTTTTTATGAGTTCATTAACTTATATATGCTGTACAGGTAAGCAGTTAAAGTGACAGTACCTTCATTAGAAACAATATGTAGCACAAGGTTTGTCGCAATTGAGCATTTCTTGGAGAGTAAGCAAAGATAGTTGCCATGCATGCATAATTGAGACAAGCATATCAACAACTATAATTGCCATTAAAACAAACATTCAAACTATTCTAAAAAATGCTTCAAAGCAGTCAGTTTTAGAAACTTTCCTTGTTGCCTGGTCATTGTGTATATGCACTAGCTTAATATGCAAACAGCAGTTATTGTTGAGGGGCCCGACTGTGCCATTTGGGGTGTAATCTTGTGTTGCAAATGGTCAATAATGTCTGTCTGCAAATCATTTCTAGCAGGAAAGCACCAGGCACTAGAACAATGTTATACCCTCAAGAATGTAGCTGGCGATCACTAAGTCAAAATTACATTTTAAAGTGTAGAAAGCTTGCATTGTGTGGATGCAGCATCTGTGTTCATGATGCACACATGTAAACAAAAGGTAAGTGTGTTTTGAGATGTGGGTAAATCCAGCAGTTGTTATAGCAGAGTGGTTTGCATGTTGGCTGGTGTCATCTGCAGAGCAAAATGGTGACACGTAATAGTTCTACGGAAACCCGCAAGGTGAAGAGAAGTAACTATAAAGGGAAAATCGGACATCCACCCGTTCGTAGCAATTGCTACAAAGGAAACTCATAAGAGTTCCTCGAAAGAAAAGCCTCGTAGTTGAAGAAAAATTCGTCCTCTGTAGCAATTGCTACGAACGGGTGGATGTCTGATTTTCCCTTTATTATTACTTCTCTCCACCTTGCGGGTTTCCGCAGAACTATTACGATAAACTCTTGCCTTTGCTTCGAGTTGTTGACAAATTCGACTTCGCCCTGCCATCTGCTAGCCACCTGGTTAGCTCAGATGGTAGAGCAAAAGCCCCTTAAACTTCGTAAAGTAGCGACACTCTCCTCCTCCGCCTTCAGTCCTCCTCATTTCTCCTCTCTTTCACGCTCCCTCCCCAACCGTGGCGCTGCCTACACCGCTCGAATGTAGCAGACGGCCTTTAGCAGAGTGAATGCACGCATAACAAGGCAGTGCACTTTAGGCATTTGCATTAGCTTTCTAGCTTCGAGTAACTTCGTGTACAGCATAGAATTTCCATACGGACGGTTATACGAATTCAGTGACGGCAGCTTTTTTCCCTGTTCTGATAATTTTTTTTTAAGTATCTGAAGGAGTGCTAACACTGTGCCATAATGATTCCGAATGTATTGCATGCGCTACATTTAGATACACAACATTTGTCAAGTCAGTGTCGCAAGATACTTTGCGAATGGTTGTAAATAACACATTCACGATCGAATGCCAACATTCTGATCTCCAGCAAGCCCTCAGTAGCCTAAATAAACCATGCTGTCCTTACCATGTGAATTCGCAGAACATAGCTATGACGTACAAAGGCCGACAGAGGGCACGAACGATTGCTGCTCTGAAGGTTCGAAAAAGTATTACGAGCTACAGTGCCACCAACGTGCATGCTTGCCAATCTTCCAAGCACGCACAAAGGCTCAGAGGTGGGCGATGGTGCTATTATGTTTCTCGTGCCTCAAAGTCAACAGAAATACGCGTGGTCGATCATAGAGTCGGGATTCTGCGTATATAGAAAATGAAATCAGTTTTTTAATATTCGTTCGCGAAGCTGTAATGCGGTAACAGGGCTTCATTCAGGCTCAAGCAAGTACATTATTTTTTTCATTTTAGTGACTCATCACGAATAACATTTCATCGTGCGTTAGCTCGTCCGTTCATGAAGTGACTTACTTTTCGCGAACCGAGTTGCACTAAGGTACATGCATTGAGGACGGTTGCGCTAACTCCATTTACGATATGACTTTAGTAAGAGTTGCACTAAGGTACATGCATTGAGGACGGTTGCGCTCACTCCATTTACGATATGACTTTAGTAAGAGTTGCACTAAGGTACATGCATTGAGGACGGTTGTGCTAACTCCATTTACGATATGACTTTAGTAAGAGTTGCACTAAGGTACATGCATTGAGGACGGTTGTGCTAACTCCATTTAGGATATGACTTTAGTAAAGTGATGACCGCGCAAAGTATTGCCGTGCTATGATGCGGTCGAAATTACAGTAAGTGAAATGATGCAATCGTTCAATTGAGGCACCATTTGTTATCTCATTGCTTGTGTCTCAAAGACATAGTGGTCAAACGAGCTAACAGTTGAACGAACGAGCGAACGACGACTAAGCCAGCCAGTGGACGAGCACGTTTTCTTTGTGAGTGCTCCACCGCCGCATCTTAACCTACACACACTTTAAAGCTGACATGAATTAACACGTGCGTCTCAAAGACCTATCAAGCTGTCGTTCGGCGACGAACTCAGTTTCGGGAGAGCACACACACTTTTCCTTTGTATCGCGAATCCACCGGGCGACCGTCAATGACAAACACGAACAAAAGAGGCAAACAAAGCTATTTGCTTTGAAGAAGGCTAGTTAGTAATCACAAAATGTGGAGAGTTGCTTTCCTAAGATGATTTCCTAAGATGAACTGTGGGACAGTTTAGGTGTCCACTGGAAATTGAGACTGCCTTTCCTTTCTCTATTTTTTTATGAGTTCATTAACTTATATATGCTGTACAGGTAAGCAGTTAAAGTGACAGTACCTTCATTAGAAACAATATGTAGCACAAGGTTTGCCACAATTGAGCATTTCTTGGAGAGTAAGCAAAGATAGTTGCCATGCATGCAAAATTGAGACAAGCATATCAACAACTATAATTGCCATTAAAACAAACATTCAAACTATTCTAAAAAATGCTTCAAAGCAGTCAGTTTTAGAAACTTTCCTTGTTGCCTGGTCATCGAGCCTCAAATTTCGTCAAAAGGAATGCGCTGAATCCTAAAGGTTTCGTAATCACGTTTTCTCAAGCAGCCTCACGTGCCCGCGAATTCGAGCCTGTTGGCGTACAATATGATTAAGCTCACCAAATAGGACCGTGCTACACATCGCGTAGGACTATACTATGAGAGACTCGCAACTACCTCGTATATTCGTGCGGAAAATATTGATCTGAAGTTCTCCCTCCCAATTCAATGAATCCATGTCTTTCTTCCTAACCCGTAGCACTTACCGGACGGTATTGAGAAGAGCTTCTTGTCTTTGCTGAAACTACTTTGGCATATGAAGGCACTGCAGGTTATGGTGATAGAAAATGCCGTGAAGCGACATCGCACTTGCCACAAAAGTTCAAGGTGTGCACAAACCAAAACTACACAGAAGAGCAACGGCGCCAACATGTGCTCATCGCCACTCCACAGACGCGTCCCAAGCAAAAATGGCACTGAAGCGCAACTATAAACAAACGAAGCTGACGCGAGGGCCCACGTGATGCCATTAGGGCCAATGGCGACGCTGCGTCGACCTCGACCAGAGTGTGTGAGGAGGGGGGCGGCATTCTTCAAAGCGTGACGCTACTTTACGAAGTTTAAGGGGCTTTAGGTAGAGCGGCTGCCCCGGAAAGGCGGTGGTCCAGGGTTCGAGTCCCGAACCAGGACGAATTTTTCTTCAACTGCGAGGCTTTTCTTTCGAGGAACTCATATGGGTTTCCCTTGCAGCAGTTGCTATGAATGGGTGGATGTCTGATTTTCCCGTTATAATAACGGTGGCACTTTTTTTCTCAACATCTTTAATCAGAGCAGCATTGTAGCAGGTCACAAGTGATAGGCAGTGTCCTTTCTATGCATTATCTCTGTCACCATGTACTAGGGACAGAGAAAAGCTAACGTGCCATTTCATAGTGTTTGCAAGTTGGTAGCGGTTGTTGCATCCAGCACTGTCCTCTGCGTTGCTCTTGTGCTGATTCTAGTGCCCAGCACAATTGGTCATTGTGGTATGCGTTCATGTCAGAAATAGATTCATGGATATCGGAGTGCTGTCATTACGAAGCTCAGGAGGCTTATTTTATCTGCCGTATTTATTAGAATGTAGGCTGATAGTTTTTTTTTTTTTTTTTCAAATAATTGTATACCAAACTCAAGGGTCGGCTTAGATTCCAGGATTTTAAAAAGCACGCCAGTTTTTAATTGAAATTGATAAATATGGTGCATAGATAGTGCCATCAAGAAAAGTCAGTATCGCAGCCACTACTAGTCGCACCAGTAGCCAACTGGAGTACACATGCGACGTTGGCGTGTGGCATGGCGTTATCGTAATGGCACCGTACAGACGATGCCACTGTAATGCCACTTTAACACGAAAAGTTGTGCTAGCCACAGAGGCATCATCACATGTTCAAGCTGTGCAGAACTTCGACATCATTGAGAAAAACATCCGTCATTGGAGGGGGCAAAGGGATATGCTTTCTGCATGCGCTGCAACAAGGAGATGCCAACGATAAGGAAGATAGCGACAAGGCCAGCAGCGATGATGACGTAGAATGAGCTCGGCATGTTCATATTCAATAAGTACTGCTTTCATTTTGTGAACGCTGTCCTCGCTTTTTTGTTTGGCCTACATTGGAGGTAAGTTCTTTTTTCTTTTTTTTTTTTTTTCTTTTTCTTTTTTTTTTTTTTTTTTTTTTCTTTTCTTTTTTTCCCTGGCTTCCGACTTTCGGGGGTCAGATTAGTATCGGGGCCAACCTAGATTCGAGTAAATACTATATTTCAATGTATCGGTTTGTATGTTTTGCTTACCCTGGTGTGTATAGGCTGTTGTTAAAGGGGCCATGACATGGTTGTCCGGCTAATCTCAGTTTATCATTGTATCTGAGAATAGAGGAGCCACTCTCAAAAAACAAAAACAAAAAAACCTGGGCTCTCGGCGCACATTGCAGCTCGAAATTTCTCTGAGGCCTTCCCCCCATAGCAACTGCAATTTTGGCATGGACCATGTGACATAGGCAAATGCAGCACCACCGCTATTTCGTCTGTTCTGAAGCAGCTAGAGATCGTATCAGACATTTTGCTCCACATGCTCTGGCACCCAGTGGTGCAGCAGGAGCATAACCATTGAATTGTGTCCACAATTCCTTCACTTGCATGGTTAAATGCAGCAGCAGACCACCAGGATTGCCATTGAAAAATGAAATGACAGATGGCAGCCATGACGCATTTTCCACTTTTGAAATCACTTGCGGTGCTTGCATACACAAAAGCATGGCCTTTAAGATCAGCTTTCATTGCTCCAAGGAAGCTGCTTCCAAAGGTCCATTTCATTTCGTCACCCCTCAGCATTCCCAGACTGCTGTACGATTCTAGTACATTATAAAAAAAAAATTCAAATACACATTTTCTACCACACCGAATTCGCTCAAATTTTGCCAGCGTGCTGCAGGACATGTGCAGTTTAACAAGCTATGCATATTTCAAGCCAGAAAATTTGGTTTCATTGCCCCTTTAACACAAGGAACCTTATGCTGCCCATTTTGAAGAGGGCACTGCATATTTTTATCTACGATTCCAAATTCAGTTGGTTTTTCAGAACCCACTGAATTAGGTAACGTCTTTAAAGGCCTCTAAACTTAGGCTGGCATTGTTGTAAGGGGGGCTGGTCAATATGACTGCAACTTAAGCCAGACAAAACAAAGAAAGACAACACAAGTGTTTGTGTAGTGACGTCTTTTCTTTGTGCTATCTGTTTCATTCACACTATAGTTTTACAATACGGAAACCTCAAGCTTATATAAATTCTAGAGGTTGGACCTACTGCTCTTACGCATGTTAATGTGCTAGTGCATGGGTTCTCAAAGTGGTTTCCGTAGGCCCCTGTTCAGGGCTCCGCGAGCCACTGATAAATTATCCCGAATTCCGCGCTCGTTGAGTGGCTAAGATGGTGAACCATGCGCATTTGTGCCGTTTGCAGATAGGTGCCGCTAGCATGTGCACTGACGTATATGACAGGGGATTAAGAAATAAATACACAGAGTAGCACAAGCTAGCTGGTACTACAGTACAGTAGCTTGGTGAGTGCGAAGCACCGCAAATGTGCAACACAAAAGAGGGAGAACGGCGCTAGCGTCCAACCAAAACAAAGCGGCGGAGTCCGCATTGTCATAGTCATCAACATAAATCTTACGTGATACATGACTGACAGTAACGCCGGAATGCCTCATGCCTAATTGTGCCCTTAAGCCTTTATTCTTGTGTTTATCACCACGCATAAAACCGTGTTGGCAGCTGGCTGTGTGCCTTAGCTGCGCAGTCGCCATCCATGATCACGTCAGTAACCACCGCAGTTTTGTCCGCAGCAGTTGCAGCAAGCAGTAGTTTTGTTTTGATTCGGTGCACGTGTCAGCTGCATGCCTTTAAAACTGCATAGTCACCATCTGTGATTGCGTCGATAGCAACCAGGGTTTCGTCCGCATTTGTTGCTACAAACGGTATGTTTCATTGTGACTTGGCGCATGCGTCGGGAGCCTGCCTTCAGAACTGCAAGGTCGCCATCCATGATCACGTTAATGGCGGCCGCGGTTTCGCCCGCAGCGATTGCGGCAAACAGTAGTTTCGCTTTGACTTGGTGCAAAGCTGTCGAAGATAAAGAGCACTGGCTGCATCACAATGGACGGACGATTTGTTGGTGACCAGCTCACTGGCGAAAAAATAATTGAGATGTGTGCGTGGTATTAAAAAGCGTGTCTCAGATTACACTTACTGTGGCTGCGCTGCGAAGGAAGTTGCAAGATGATGAGAATTGCAGCTTCTGCACTGCTCTTGTGCAAAATAGAAACAGGATTTGCTGATTCGTTCGGTAAATAAAAGCATGTTGATGTAGTAAGCCTTGTTTATTGTTTTCTTGATACCCTCAATAATTCGGCATTCGGTTAATTCGGTCATTTTGTTCGGTCCCGTAAAATCTGAATTAACGATGTTTTACTGTACTCAAAGTAGAGTCGCCACTAATTCTAAGACCTCTTGTGGTGAGATGTTGTAAGTGTCTTTGTGTGATAAGCACTGAAAGCTGTGATTCTTTCTCAGCATACCTTTTTTTGTGATGCTTTCTTGTCTTTGCTCATAATGTTTGCACCCAGTTTGGACCATTTGGGTTGCACGTCGCTGTCGAAGTAGCCTGCCCAATACCACCATAGGCGCCAAACGTGTTGTGCACTAAGCCTAGCCTATCTATTGGGGTGGTAGGCGGCTCCTTGGAAGCAACATGCTTGAGAACCACTTTTCTAGTGTCATATATTCACAGCACAGCACAGTCTACAAGATATATAGGAGGAACTCTACTGTGTATGCTGCAGCTTTTTCACGGACGTTCCTTCATCTGGATTTCTTTACAGGTTAAAAAAATGATACGGGATGACCCCAGATACGCAAAGTTTTCATCAAGTGAGCGCAAATGCGAGAAGGAGTTCAAGGAATACCTCAAGGATAAAATGGCTGCAGCTAAGTCTGATTTTCGTGAGTTGCTGAAGGAAACCAAGACAATAACATACAAGTTAGTAATAGTTCTGTTCTGATATCTTAGACAAGGTCCAATGGCGGTTTCGAACTCACTTTGATTCCTGTTGTGCAGGTCCAAAAAGCAAATTGAGGAGTCGGAGCAGCATTTGTTAGATATCCAAAAGGTCCTTGAGGTACGTACCTCATCACCACCTTCTAAAACATTGTTTTAAGTATCTCCATGCATTCAAAATATGTTGCAGAAAAAGCAGTTTTTTGCCATTTTCTATCAAAAAGTTATAAGTGATTTTCTAGCTGCCAACAAATGTTTCGGAAACCCAACACCGTGTGACAGTGTAAACAAGTAATTTTGCAAGGATCATTGGTATATGAGGGTGAGTCAAATGAAAACCTTAAATATATATTTTTTTTTTTCAATAGTGCACATGCGGCACAAAGCTGCATTACTTCTTGACAAAATCTCCCCAAGGCTCAATGTAAGTTTGCGAGCAGTTACGAAGTGCCTGAATTCCCGTAGAAAAGAATTCATGTGGGAGTGTGCACAACCACTCATGTACTGCACGGCATACCTCTCCATCAGAAAGGAATTTCTGGCCCAGGGCTTCTTTGAGTGGTCCAAGCATATGGAAGTCACTTAGGTCAAGGTCTGGTGAGTATGGTGGATGTAGAAGATACTTGAACTTCAAGTCTGTTATTGTCGCAACTGTGGCATGGGTTGTATGGAGCTGTGCACCGTCTGTACGGGGCCATGCACCGTCTGTACGGGGCCATGCACTGTCATCTCGCAACAGAAAACCTGCAGACAGCAATCCAAGTCGTTTCGATTTGACTGCAGGCCGGAGATGTTTTTTCTTTTTTCTTTTTTTATTATTAGGTCGGAGTATGATTCACTAGGGATAGTGGCTCCTAGGAACGTGCCATTCTCCAAGCTGACACCTTTTTTTGACCCAAAAGAGGGTTAGCATAGCTTTCCCTGCTGTTGGCTGTGCTCGAAACTTTGGTTTGGGTGATGAGAAATGGCACAGGGTGCCTACAAACCGGGAAAACTGGGAATTCTCAGAGGATTTTGGATAGTCTGGAAATGCTGAGGGAAAACTCTGGTAATTGATGCTTCTATCAGGGAAAATTAGCTGTAAATTTATTGAAAAGGAATGAAAGTAGCGGTAATGCTGGCTCGAGTAACGGAGAGGAATCGTAACCAATCATCTTTGACACCGTGTCGTCGGCTGGAGGAGTTGCCAGTGCACAGTCGACTACCAATTTTCAGATGCCGATCATTCGGACGACTTCACGTCACCACCATGTACCCGATAGAGTCAATGTATCAGAACATCTGAAATTTCGGATGCAAGAACCCTTCGCAGTCCAACTTTCCAGACATTTTGCCGTTACCACAGGTCCGAAACGCCTTTATTCACAGCCACCACCGCCGCCATTTTGATTCGCCGCCTCAAACCGGTGCTATCGCACGCAGATCCACTGGCAGCCGTAGCCACCACTGCGGCAACGCTAGGCCTAGCTAAAGGTTGAATAGGTGGGCTAGTTGTTAACACGTATTAATACCGTATTTACTTGCATAATGATAGCACTTTTTTGTCAAAATAATTGACGCAAATTCGGGGCTGTGATCATTAAGCGGGTTAAATTTTCGGCGAACAGAAAAAATTTTCTTCATCCCGCATTTGCTGTGGGATGACAAGAGGTCAAGAAACAGCCGGCTCCCGCTGTAACAGTACGGGACACCAAAATAAAAATGGCGGCCGGCGAAGCAAGCCGAACGCGATTTTTTTCTTCTTCTCATTAGCACATTACGTGCATTGAAACAGTTTCTTCCGTATCAGTAATGAATAATATCATTAATATCGGCAAATTTGCGGCAATACCGTAGCCTGTCCACTTTGAGGGGACAGAAACAGAGATGGGCGCGCTTAGCTGCCAGTGACATAGAAACACATGGTGGGCATGCTGCGAAAACTACGGCATTTGTCTTCACTGCTGTCCCAATACAGCACGTTTCCGCTAAGGGTGGGCGATTATCTTAGCTGTGTTACAAGTGTCGGCGTATCAATAGGGTACACTTCTAATGTATCAGTGTAAATGTGGCTACTATCGTTACCGCTCACGATTTGTTGCGTGCCCACGAGCGTAGACGAGAGGAATTGAAAGCCGCCTTTTTTGTTGTTGACCACAACCATTATAAAGCCTACAAATAATAAAGCCAAGGCAAGTTTGGTTTTAGCTCTTTCTTTTTCATGGAAATGCAGTAAGTGATAAAAGGAATGAAATGGAGCATCTGCTTAAGAATGTTTGGTGCGTGCAGACCGCTTGGTATGTCTTGAAGAGTCGTTTGCATAGCATTCGGCAGCATTCGACAGATGGTAAGCGCAATCATCATTAGCTAGACTTGGCACACGACATAACGCTGCGGCAAGTTCGGGGTGCAATCATTACGCAATTGCGATCGTTGTGCAAGTAAATACGAAAAAACTTTGAGCACTAAAAAACATGGAGGATGTAGAAAAGGAAACGCCACACGTGCTCACTCACAACTGATGTTTAATGCACGTATGGAAAAAATACATATAGAGAAAATGTATGCATTGCGCATGTTAAGATGAGGTATAAAAGCAGCATACATCTAAGGCACGTGTAAATACAGTCGAGTCCCGTTAATACGAAGTTCACGGGGACCGCAAAAAACTTAGAATTAAACTTCCAAGTAAGCACTAAACACAAAAACAGCACTTTATTAGTAGCGAAATCCAGTATTTTCTCTAAGAAAAATAGTCGGTCATCTTGCTCTGCTTCTTCTTGCCGAATTGTGCTGCTGAAAGCAAGTTCTGCAGGCCGTGGATGTGGCAGAACACTTCTTCCGCGTTACCTTCAGCGACAAAGAAGCGCTCCGCGAGAACAAGGCCCGCAGCTGCATCGGCAGCCTTAGGTTGCGGCTCGTCTTCAACATCATCGTCGCTTCCTGGGGCCGAATAATCTTCAGAATCTCATTATCTGTCAGTGCACCGCACATTTTGACCGCCTTGTCTACGGCGACGTAATCTTCAAAATTGACGTCCCCGAGAGTATCGCCAAAATCAATGCCGTCAAGCTCGCTTGTTGACGCTTCTTCCGATGAAATTGCAGAGGCATCCTTCGAAGAAGCTGCCATAAAACCGCAAGCCCTGAAGCAGTTTGCAATTGTTTCTTGCTTCACACGATCCCATGCTCGCGCTAACATGTGGGTAGCACTGAGCAAGCTCACCTCGTATTTTGCGGAGTTATCCATGCACAAAATCATGCGCTCGAGGAGGTGCCGCCTGTACAGGACCTTAACATTCTTGATGATGCCTTGGTCCATTGGCTGCAAAACAGCTGTTGTGTTTGCGGGCAAAAATGCGAGGCTTATTGCACTCAACGCTGGCACATTCACGTGAGCACTGCAGTGATCCACAAGGATCAACACCTTGCGGTTTGAAGAAGCAAACTTGCGGTCCAATTTGTTTATCCAGCTCTTGAAGATTTTGGCTGTCATCCACGCTTTCTTGTTCGACTCATAGTCCACAGGCAGCGTCTTTACGCCTTTAAAACATCTTGGCTTGGCGGTTTTCCCGATCACAAGTAAGCGACATCGTTCCGTGCCAGTCATGTTTGGCGACACCTCCCTTCTCAACTTCCTTCAAAACCTCGACTTTTGTTCCCAGGTCGAGCATGTGATAAGAGCCATGGTTTTCCGTGGCTATCAACTGTGCGACTATGTACAGTCAATTCCGAAGCGTAGGATCACCCGCAGAACAACTTAGCCAACGAGCTACCCGCGCAAAAGCGATCGACAAACACACGCCTCGACATATGCTGTGCACGCTGCAAGCCTACTCTCGCACAATCTCGCCACTGCCAGTATGCAGTGCTGCGTGCACCTATGCAACCCGCATGGCCACCGTGATAAGCTCCGGCTACGCGCGGCAGCCGCTTCGCCTCCCGCTGGAGCTGATCACAGAGGCCATGGCAGCCGTAGCAATGAATAATCGTGCCGCTCCAAGAAGGGCGGCGTTGCGGACGGCTGTGGTGGCGATGACACCAACGCGGAGCATGGAGCTGTTGCAGCACTTGAAAAATTTCACATTCTACCAAAGAATGACGGTCACCTCGAGGATCCCGGCTGGAAATAAACTTCCAATTAAACAATATTACTGGACTTCGAATTATTGAGCGATTTCTTCCATAGGAATACATGCAAAACTGACGGACCAGCACCTCACTTCTAATTAACCGAAAATTCCAATTAAGCGGCTTCGAATTATCGGGAGTCGACTCTATCGATTAATAAAATTGAATTCTTTATCATCTAGTAATAAGGCCGGTTGGCTTACACACAGCGTGGCATTTTTGGTAATATGATAGGCTTTCGTCATTTCTTGTATGGTTCGGTTAGGGTGACGGAACAAAAGGACTGTGTTTTCGAAGGTGGGTTTACATGGGCATGAATTACAATGTAAAGCGAGATGAGAGGATGGTGTTTCGTTTAATGAATTTCTGTGTTTTAGGTGTATGTTGACACATCTGCCTGTTTGGCCAATGTACATGTGACCATATGTACATTGGCCAAACAGGCAGATGCGTCAACATAGAGTGGGAACAATGGGCCTGGCGAGAGCATGGCGTTAATCAAGCCCTTCCTTTACTTCATGCAGGGATTCTTTCTCTGCTTCACCAGAACATTGACGCTATGCCCCTGTGCTGCTGACCCATCGTGTTTGCATCAACAAACTGCCTTCCACGTGCCATCCAAGTAGCATGACGTTTGCATGATCAGCAATGGCCCAAAATTTTTTAGGCTACTTCCTATCAGCTATGGAACCATTACGCTACCGACCGCTCCCCCCCTTGGATTCATGATGTCACCAACTGGCATCTACTTAAATGACTGCCTTTACCACTTCGCCTTCAGTGGGCACGGTGGGCCTGGCGAGAGCATGGCTTGAATCAAGCTCTTCTTTTACTTCATACAGGGATTCTTTCTCTGCTTCACTGGAACGTCGACGCTATGCTCCTCTGCTGCTGACCCAACGTGTTTGCATCAACAAACTGCCTTCCACGTGCCATCCAAGCAGCATGGCGTTTGTACGATCAGCAATGACCCAATATTTTTTCTGCTACATCCTATCAGCCATGGAACCATTACGCTACCGACCGCTCCCCCCCTTGGATTCATGATGTCACCAACTGGCGTCTACTTAAAGGGACACTAAAGGAAGATTCTAAGCCAAGCTAAAGTGATAGATTAGTGCTCGAGAATCTATAAGGGGTCAATATTATAGCGAACAGAGCTTTAATAATCGAGAAATCGAGGTAAATGCAAGACATGATTAGTCTCTCTCCCGGGGCATTCAAGCAATTGCCTGATGACGAAAGCACTTCTCAGTTAAATTCTGTCACTAGTGCTCAACTACTTGTTGCAAAAGACATCCTCGTATTGGATTATAAGATGAAATAAAATGCTACTTGTCCAGTTCCATTTCATGTTTAGAAAAAAGAACTCATTGAAATTGCCGTTGACAACGACACAGGCAGTCGAAAGGTTTCGTTTTCACTTAACTCGCGTTTCAGTACTTTCCTGATCGCGTAGTGCATCGCTGGTTTTGCTGGCTTGCGAAACTTGCACAAACTGCAAATAGCAAAGGATTCAGCTTCCATGTGATGTCGCAGGATGCCCGAACGGTCCACGCCACTTGACGAAAAAGCAGCCGCAGTGGTGAATTCGCCGCTCAGTCTTGGCTTGGTGCCGCCGTCTATCGGGTGCCGTTTTACTCCCCGGCGGCAGCAAAGGGCGGTGATGGCGTATGCAATGTCACCACTCCCCCGGTTGGGTGGCGGGAGATTTGAATTTCAAAAAAGGTATTCGGACCCTTCAGATAGAAATTTCTCCTAAACTAAGTCTTTTCTTGGCATGAAAGAAGTATTGCGAGGTTTCTGGAATGGTATTTAAACAGTCCACTTCGACTTAGTATTTGCCTTTAGTGTACCTTTAAAGGACGGCCTTCACCACTTCACCTTCAATGGGCATGGTTGGCCTGGTGTGAGCATGGCATTAATCAAGCCTTTCTTTTACTTCATGCAGGTTAGTTCACACTATAGTTCCCTCAAAAGTGACTGTCGTTTCCTGCTTGTCCTACCATGCCCACCACGGTGTCTTAAAATAGCATATGAGTGTTGTCATGTTCTCGAACTCCTCCTATGCAGAGACGTTGAATTAAATCCTGGCCCTATGTCCAACAATGAATTACCACAAAAACCCGCGTATAATACGAAATTTTTGTTTCTTTTTTCCCCATTATTGGCGTCCCAAATTTTCGCCTTGTGCTATATGCGGATCCGAACAAAAATTTTTGTCGGAAATTTGGGCTAGAAGTTCTGATTTCGTTATTGCTTCGTGGCTATGGCTTGACTTCGTTATTGCTGTGTGGCTATGGCTTGGCTTCCTTATTGCTGCATGGCTATGTCTTGGTTTTTTTATTGTTGAGTGTGCACCTTGGCAGCACACGTGCAAACCACGCTTCGCGAAGTGAATCTTTTTTATTCCGCATTGAAGGACCAAGATGTCTGGACCACGAAAACAGTACTCGGCTACTTTCAAGAGAAAGGTTATTTTAGCCGCACAGGACATCGGTAACAGTGCCGCCGGGAGGCAGTTTGGCATCAACAAGGGAAGCATTCGCGGATGGCGTCAACAGAAGAAGGCCCTTATCGCGTGCAGCAGAACGCGAAGAAGCTTTTGCGGCCTGAAGAGTGGGACATTCCCGGAAATCAAACTTGCCCTAACAGAGTTCGTATACCAACAGCGAGCCGCGCATGGAGCTGTGAGCATGGAGCTTATGCAGGCAAAAGCTAAAGAGCTTACAAGAGAAAAAGGGCTTCAAAGCGAGCAAGCACTGGATTTATCGCTACATGTGCTGTGCTGGATTTACCTTACACCGCCGAACTTCAATTTCGCAAAAGCTGCACGAATCGTTCGAAAAGCTGCCTGTGGCTTTCCAGTGCCATGTTATCTCGCTGTGCACGTCCAAGAACTTGTAGCTAGGGCAAATCAGCAATGCTGACCAAACGCCGGTTTATCTGGACATGCCATCGCCCCTCACCGTGCACGAAAAGAGCTCTAAACAAGTTTATGTCCGGTCCACTGGCAACGAGAAAACGCAAGCTACCGTCATGTTGTCGTGCACGGCACACGGACGCAAGCTCCTGCCCTATGTCGTCTTCAAGCGCAAGACAGTGGACTCTAAAGGTGAGGAGCTGCCAAAAAATGTGGTCGTGAGATGCCATGAGAAAGGCTGGATGAACGAAAATCTTGTGCTCGACTGGATAAAGTCCGTCTGGTGTAGGCGGCCCGGCGCACTGTTGTCGTTCCCATGCATCCTCGTGCTGGACGCACTTCGTTGCCATTTGGCTCACTCAGTGAAGAGGCTGTTGCCCGAATCTGGCACTGAACTCGTTGTTATCCCGGGTGGGATGACGTCTCAGCTGCAGCCTTTAGATGTTTGCGTGAACAAACAGTTCAAGGACGTGGTCAAGCGGTGTTACGCAGATTGCATGCGCTCAGGTGAGCCTGCAGTGACGTCGACCGGGCGGCTGAATCGGGCTTCACCAGCCACGTTATACAAGTGGATTGTGGACACATGGGCCAGCATACCAAAGGACCTTGTGCATCGCACATTCAAGAAGTGCGGCACCTCAAACGTGCTCAATGGCACAGAGGACGAGGACCTCTGGGAAGATGTGTTTGACAAGGAACTATCTGAAGAGAGCGCAGCTGAGGAAGACAGAGATTGAAGTGCGGACTGCAATTTAAATAAATGTTTTCCTAACGCGTATTATATGCGGATAAAACTTTTTTTCCATTTTGCGTCCCAAAAATTTCACCTCGTACTATATGCGAGTTCGTATTATACGCGGGTTGTTACGGTACTCCAAAGGCTGCTCGAAGGTCAGGCTTCCCTACGAGCAAAGATACTTAATGTAAAAACAAAAGCAGAAGGCATGATCATGGACATCCGAGCTCGGTTCGCGCTTATTGAAGATCACATTTCTGAAATTAAAACTAAGACCGTGACACCAGATCTTGAAAACGTGCTCCGTACGTACCAAACTTCTATGTGTCATCAAGCTCGTAAGCTCAACAACCTAGAAGACAGAAGCTGGCGTTCTAACCTGATCATTTATGATATAACTGAAGACATTAATGAAACTGAATCTGACCTTAAACGCAAAGTAGTTCAAGAGACCTTTGAAGAAAAACTTGGCATAAAATGTGTATCAATTAGTCGCATGCACAGGTTAGGTAAGAAGACAACAGATAGACCACTTATCGTCTTTTTCCAGGACTTCAATGAAAAAAAAACTTTTTAAAAATGTCACCCAAGTAGAAGGCACAGATATTTCCATGCAATACGATTACTCGCTGGCCACTCTAAAAAGACGGAAGATATTGTGGCTAAGTGCAAAATCCAAGAAGTTGCAAGGCAAGAAAGTGTTTTTTGTTCACAAGTTTCACATCGACAGTGACTTGTTTGTCTGGGATGAGACAAAACATGAACGCCGGATAATTTCGAACTCCATAAGTGCCTCTCACATGTCCTGTTCAGGACAAGCAAGTCAGGCTTTTAAACATAAATGCTCGGAGTATTGTTAACAAGACCACCCTACTTGAAGCAGTTCTCCTTGCCTATAACCCACACATCACCGTCATTACTGAAACTTGGCTCCACAGTTCAGTTAGCAACGATGATCTTATTCCTGCACCACTCAAAATGTTTCGTGAAGATAGGCAAACCAGAGGCGCAGGAGTCGCTGTCATAATCAAATCGTACATAGAAGCCATTCTTCTTCCAGACCTAAATGATGTTGAATGTTTATGCTTAAAGGTTAACCTCTTTGGACACGTTTTCGTATAGTATGCTGTATATAGACCACCAGAGTTGACGCCGGATCTGCTGATTTAGCTAAAGGATCGCACGATTCATTACAGTAAATATAAGTTGAACGTGGTTGGGGATTTCAACCTTCGGAGTCTTGACTGGAACCCCTTGCTATCAGATGCAGATTGTATCAACGATGCCAACACTATATCTGATATCATGCTTGATAATACCCTCGCTCAGATTGTCAATGAACCTACAAAGGTAGGCAACTCTTCTTGTTCTATTCTTGATTTTTTTTTTTTTTTTTTTTTTTTTTTTTTTTTTTTTTTTCATCGCTGCCTCGATGATTATGAAATGTCTGTAGATTCCGGCCTATCCGATCATAAAATCGTATCTGTTTGCTTTGCACTTGCTCCCAAATGTACGAAAAATACTCCAGTTGTTAAAAAGGGAAAAATCTTTAGCGTGCCGATGATGTTGCCATTTTAGACTACTTGAACTCCCAGTTAACCGACTTCTCTTATGATGATGCTACTGTTCTTTGGAACAAGTTTAAGAATGTGTGCTGCTTTGGTTTGCGTAACTTTGTACCTGATAAGAAAAAGAGAATGGCCAAATCTACACCATGGATGAGCAGGCATATAATACATTTAAAACCGAAGACTAAACGCCTACAAAAAGAAAAGAACAGCATCTCATGCTTTCAGTGAAGCTTGCGCGTCACTTTCTGATGCCATTAATCACGCCAAGCCTTTCTATTTTAGCAAAACCCTCCCGAACTTCATTTTTGAGGATCCTCAGGGCGTCTGGAAATTTATGAAGGGAAGGAAAACGCATGTGCAACAAATATCTTATAATGGTGCCATAATAACTAATCCCAAGACTGTTGCGCAGCATTTTAATCAGTAACCAGTGTGTGATGAAGGTCAGCCAGTGCTGAACGTACGTAGAATAGACAAGCTTGAACATGAGCATAACCAGAGCACGCCATAGCTAAGGAGTGCCCATCTATGAGCCTGGTATGTTCTGGCCTCAAAGGTCCTTCTTTTATTCTAGTTTGCAGATTTTCTCAAGGACTTTATAATTTTTCTATGCTGAAACACTCAAAACTTCATTATAATTCAACATTTCTCAATAAAACTGTGTTTCCCTTGCTTACATGTGCAGTTAAACTTCATTAATATGTACCCACTTAAAATGTACTCACAGTCGAAAACATCGTTGCGACGAATCGCTGACCCAGTCTCCTTAGACTGCAATGTGTTGCCAGATCACTTGAGTCATAGTGGCTCGTCATATGATATCCCTACTGGTTTGCGTGTGCCATGATCACTTTTTTTATTGTGCAAAGGTTAACTCCACCACCTCTACTCACGGCATGGCTGATGCCACGCTGTGCCACAAAAGGAAAGGTCTTCCACCTTTTCGGAAAGGGCAGAGACCAGTCTACCAATGATTCTGGCTTAGTGCAAATGCAGTAAAATCTATACACCTGAAACACCTGAAATGCATGTAAGGATGGCGGCTTCCTCAGCAAAAAATATAACCACTGATGGGTACATTAGTATGACTTATCGCCACCAACCCTATTGCGATAAACATCTTCAGAGCTCGGCAGCACATAGGGCGTAGTGCGTAGCGCCGTTGTAAGGTGAAGGCAAGCTGTTATCGAGCGATAGCCCAAATGCACTGTCGTTAATTAAGTGGGACCATTTCACATGCACGTCACTTGCAGAAACAAAAGCAGCCCAAAGTCACTGCTGGTTCAACCAGGTACATTCCGCACCTGTGCACGGTCAGGAGCAGTATAAGCACGAAAAAAGATCACTGCACAGACGTTCCCACAAAACGTGGGTGCAGTGCTCCAGCAAACATGCATCTGTATGGTACACCAAGTTTCCCAACAGAATAGTGGCACGTACTTAGTAGGCTATGTGCGGCACACAAATCGCCTAGGACATAGAGCAATGAAAGAACTAAAAGAGAGCATTAAAATTGAAGCCAGAGAGGCTCAACACTTGATTATGTCACAGTAAGTTTTAGTTTCTTCCACCACTATGCTGCCCATGTTCAGCGCCACACTCGCATATTGCAACAAATCCAGTAGAATCTCAGTGATATAATCACGCCTGATACAAATTTCTGGTTGCATGAATTTTTCAAAAGTCCTGGCCCAAGTATATTAGCTTACAACATGCTACATTTCGAATGTTGCGGACCACTTTTTGCGCCGTGGTGGATGATGCGAACAACCGAGCCACCTGCACAATCCGCAGCAGAGCTGACGAGGAAGACCCAATGCTTCAGACACTAGCTGTTGTCAGGCCAGCAGAGCAGCTGCATCGATTGACGATTCACTGGTCAAATTCTTGTTGTCAGGGTGACCTATGTCATTCCACCATGACTCCACCCCCACACCTTTAAAGAAAAAGGGGGGGGGGGGGGGGAGAGACTTCTGTGTGGTGTCATGCAACTTCTTCCATTTTCAAACACCTTGTACTTTATCAGAGCTGCAATTGCACACAACCCAGTATTGCCATGTAAACAAAAACAGCAGCATTCGCATCCCTGGGTAGCCTTATTTCTGTATTCCATGCCTTCTGTTG
Source organism: Dermacentor andersoni (assembly GCF_023375885.2). Lineage (NCBI taxonomy): Eukaryota > Metazoa > Arthropoda > Arachnida > Ixodida > Ixodidae > Dermacentor > Dermacentor andersoni. The sequence continues at coordinate 21,948,403 of NC_092814.1, read as the reverse complement.
TCTTCGACACCCAATGAATATTCTAAACTCTTCTACCTTTGTTCCATCAGTGTAGCGACGGAGCTACACGAAGTAGCTCCGTCGCTGCAAAGAAAACAGATTCCCTTATTTTGCTCAAATTATGCCCTTTGCGCCATCAGGCAGTAGCTAGGACACAGCATAAAAGAAACTCGAGATAACCAGGCTGATCTTGAAATGTTAGTGCCGTAACACGCAAAGTGTGCAGCTGGCTGCTGCCAAAAAGTGCACGAAATAAGCGCACCAGTGATTTGAATTGGCATCAGCAGAGAAATGCATTGGCGTTCCAGTTACTTTCTTAACAGAACATTGTTTCAAGCACAAAAGTAACTGGAACGCCAATGCATTTCTCCACAAGTTTTGGGTATTCTTATCTTGAAACTAGTGTCATCCTGAGAACTCTTTCCAAGCCTTGCGAACTCCCCGGCTAGAATTTGTAAATTGGATGTGCCATAAGGTAATGGTTAAAATGTTAATTAGCCATTTTTTAATTAGTTGACTATGCATTTCAATTTGTTGTGCAAGTAGCGTCCGCCGCTTCAAGTAGACGACCTCATGAACTAGAATTGTGATATCTGCCACAGGCAACCTTTAAGAATTTTTGAAAATGCTCGCAGAAACACTTTGTATAACGCTGTAGCTATCTGAATCTACAATCTCTTGTTTTTACGGCACTCCATAAAGGAAAAAGAACACTACGCTCGCGCAATCTGTGATGCGATAGCGCCTCCCGAAGCTTGTTTTTCTTCCCGATTTCGAAGACAAAACACTAAAGAAGTGAAATTTTTTTATTGCAGATTTAAAATCTTCAGACTAAGCTATCCCGAAAAAAGTTTACCGTGATTTTTTTAGTGACCTTAAAGTGACAAATAAATATTTTTCGTATGTGAACTTTATTGTTTATTCATGAATACATATGGGCTTGAATAAGTACTTATAATAAGCATAAAAAAAGTAGATACACTGAAAGATATATTCCGATTCAGCACTTGGGCAGTATGTAGTCATCAGCGGAATCGCCACTAGACTAGCTTGTAGTAGAGCAACCAGCGTGCACTCCTATAGCGTAATCGCACCGTGTATGTGAGCGTACGCAAGAAAACTCCATGGTTGTGCACCCGTTATAAAAACCAAACTAGTCGGAAACTTGCAGCACTCCTTTGTCCCAGCCAACAAGGGGCAGTTGATTTTGACAAGTTTAAAAAAAAACGCAGTCATGGCAGCGTCGTTTGTATATACCAGCACCTGCCTGTGAACAGATGTAATCGCACCCCTGTGAGAAATAAACGAGCGAGCATCTAGCAGGCACCCTTTGAGAGATTGGAAGCCAGGTAGACATCAATTTTTATAAGTGCAACAACACCCAAGCACGCTCGAATGCGCAAGCGGTCACTGAAACGCCAGCTTAGAGAAACAGTGGAATGAAAACCAAGAGACGAGGGAGCGGAAAAAAAAAAAAAAGAAATTCCTTGTATTCATACAGGGTGGCAGCAGTTGCTGGGCCAAACAAAGAGTTGCAAAATTGGTGTTTTTTTAACATACAGACAGCACCGTAAATATGTGGCATCGACCATTTTGGACGTATTTAAAGGGACAAAGGCAAATACTAAGTTGACGTGGACTGTTTAAATATTTTTCCAGAAACCTCGCAACGCTTGTTTCGTGCCAAGAGAAGACTTAGTTTACTAGAAAATTGTATCTGAAGGGTCCAAATACCTTTTTCGAAATTCAAATCTCCCGCCACCCAACTGGGGGAGCAGTGGCATTGCACACGCCATCACCGCCCTTTGCTGCCCGACAGACTGCGGCACTGAGCCAAGACAGAACGGCAGATTCGCCGCTGCGGCTGCATTTTCGTTAAATGGCGTAGACCGTTTGGGCATCCTGCGACGTCACATGGAAGTTAAATTCCCTGCTACTTGCAGTTTGTGTGAGTTCCGCAAGCCAGCAAAACCAGCTCAGCACAACGCAGTCAGGAAAGTACTGAAACGCAAAAGCGTGGGCAGTGCAGAGTCGAGTAAAAACGAAACTTTTCGAGAAACTTTTCGACCACCCGCATCGTTGTCAAGGGTCATTTGAATGAGTTCCTTTTTTCTAAACATGAAATGGAACTATACAAGTAGCATTTTATTTCATCTTATAATACAATACGAGTAGTTTTTTGCAACGAGTAGTTGAGTACTAGTGACAGAACTTAACTGAGGAGTGCTTTCGTCATCAGGCAAGTGCTTGAATGTTGCGGAGGAGTCTCTAATCATGTCTTGCATTTACCTCGATTTCTCTATTAATAAGGCTCTGTTTACGATAATATTGATGCCTTAGATATTCTCGAGCACTAATCTATCACTTTAGCTTGACTTAGTATTTGCCTTTAGTGTCCCCTTAACCCTGAAAGGGTCAATGAAGTTGCACCAGCAACGATCCGTGGCAGATCATTGTACAAACGTGCGCACACACATTGGGGAAAACTGAACGAGTCATCTACTTTGCCGCTGTGCTCCCTACCAAAGTTTCAAAATGCTGCTTGGTATCACCTTTGTGCTATCACATGGTCACACAAAAGGATCGGAATGTTTTCACTGCTTTGGCAAAAAAAACTAAAAAAACTGCATTTTAGGTAACCTTTACTGTGGCATTGCATTTTTTTTCTTTCCTGGTAGTGGCTGTGCTTTTCAATAGACAAGTTCGTGCAACCTGGAGGTTAGCACATGCTACTGTTTAGTATGTAGGTATGGCATGTTCCCACCTAAGACATGTTAATAAGGTTCCATTGTATAAGCTTTTGAAATCATTTAATGTTTTGATCTAGGTGAACTTCAATAAAGGGCCCCTCAACAGGCCAAATAGCAAATTTTGCTTACATGCCCTGTAGGGAGCATTCTACTGCAAGAATTTCAAATTAGTTCATTAATAGCCAAGATAGAAATATTTCAGTGCCGCGAACCCATGATTTCAGGATGCGAGCATCACCGCCAGCATACACTCTCTCCACTTGCTCCCGTCTAGCCTCTGCAAGCAAAATTTTTCCCCTGCATTCCTTCATGCTGGAGCTAGAGGATTGCCTGAGCATGCATCACAGGCCCCGCCTTCTTTTGTGTTGTTGCGTGGCGCACTTCAGCTGACGGTCTCGCGCACGTGCTGTTGCGCTTGTCTCGTTTCATGCGACGCATGATTTTGTGCGCTGTTCACGAGAACACCTGAAGCGGCATAAGTCAATGCCACAGTCCTGAGCACTGAGCCAGAACGCAGGTGGATTCAAAAGCATGATAGTGCGCAGGAATCCATTAGACCCGCTGTGGTTGCTTAGTGGCTATGGTGTTGGGCTGCTAAGCATGAGGTTGCGGGATCGAATCCTGGCCATGGCGGCTGCATTTTGATGGGGGCGAAATGCGAAAACAACCGTGTACTTAGATGTAGGTGCACGTTAAAGAACCCCTAGGTGGTCCAAATTTCCGGAGTCTCCCACTGTTGCGTGCCTCATAATCATATCGTAATTTTGGCACGTAAAACCCCATAATTTAATTAAAATTTTTAGGAACCCAGTAGAAAATGGCAGATAGTTTCATTTCTGTGTGAGCGAGTGCACATTGGGGAACAAGCAGACAAAACAGAAGTACAGTGCTCACGGAATGAAACGCGTCAATTTAGGCCTAACTAATGAGCATACTTTCATTTCTACCGGCTGCAGTTCGTGACACATTGACGTAATTTTGGCACGTACACTTAGATCGGAGTCCGCGTCACCTCTTTGGTGACCAGATTTCTAGCGACATGACATGGTACTCTTGAGTACTTTGCGCATATGCAGGGTTCTACTAAATGCTCCCTGTCGCGTTTTATTCCGTGGGCACTGTACATCACTCTTGCTACGGCACGGAGTAATACAGACTCAGACTCATAGACATTTGGTTTGTAGGTTTTATCATTTCTATAGACTTTAAATCGTGTATTGAAGCAGCAGATCAAACATGGTGCCTTGAATAGTTATGAAAGTTATGTGTCACTGTGAGAGACATCAACTGCCGTCGTGGCTTAGTGACCATGGCGTTGCGCTGCTAAGCACAATGTCGGGCATCAAATCTCGGCCATGGCAGCCGCATTTCGATGGAGGTGAAATGCAAAAATGCCTGGGTCCTGTCCATTGGCAGCACATTAAAGATCCCTGGTAGTCAAAATTAATCCGGAGTCCACCACTACGGCATGCCTCATGATCAAATCGTGGTTTTGGCACGTAAAACTCCAAAGTTTATTGTGACAGACGGCACAGCGCTGCCATTTATGTAGGCACACTTGTGCAACTGGCATCAACTCTTCGGCCGGTAGCATGGCGCCTGCGAGGAAAAGGGCACAAGGTGTTAGGTTTCAAATTTCAGCTCTTTTCGTGGCATGTAGCGGTGTAGTACTTTCAAGACATGATCGTTAGCGCGCATTATATGCACTGCGCTTTTCAGCTCAAAATGCCCAGACCTGGGAAGGGGCCCTTTAAAGAGCAACTCCAGCGATTTTTCGACCATGTCAAGGTAATAGAATATTTATGTTCCCAAGACCCCGCTGTCACGTGTCTGATAGTAGAATTGTTCCACAAATTTGAAAATAATTTTAAATAAGCAAAAAAGTGCGAAACCGAAACCTGAGCAAGCAGCTGAGCAAACGTCATTGTGTGACATTACGAGGGTCCTCGGAGGGGAAGGCGTGGAAGGCATGCTGTCTTGCCCACTGGGCGAATGAAACCAGCGAAGAGCAGACGCTCGGCTGATTTGTGACTGTGCCGGACCTTCGAGTGACAATGTCAGCTACACCAGCTCTTCGGATCTGTCAAATATTGACAGTTATGGTTCTGATGAGTTCAGTAGCTACAAATCGCTGTTCGCATTCAACCCACCACCACGAGAGCCAACGCCCATGCACCACATATCGTGCTGCAACATGAAGACCAAGGGTAGCCCTAACCACTGATTTTATATGTGCTGCTTGCTATTTTAGTTGTTCTACCCCTTCTGAGGGAAGCGCTTCACATGCTTATTGTAGGATGTGGAGCACGACTTTCTGCATTTGTATTCCGCTTAAACGCCGCTGACACTCAAAAGCAACGACCGGCGCATTTGTTTACATCGGCAGGTACAGCGACCAGTCATTGTTTGCTTGAGATATAATGCTAGCCGCCGATCGGGAACAAAATTAATGTCAGAACATATCAAAGCAGGCAGATTTTGTACATGGAAGCACCATTGCATCACTCTGAATCGCTCTGATATGAGTGTTTACACACTTTCGAAAACAGCGAGCGGGAGACCGTAGTACGGAAGCGTTGTTATGCTGTCTACTTATCATTCTTCGTATTCTCTTCATGCACACAATATGTTCTGTAAAGTAGACACTGATGAGGACTTTGCGCATATGATAGTTCAATTAGAGAATGCGTAGTTTTTCGCGGAAACACTGATGCCAGTATTGACACCATTAGCAGCTGAACGAGGCGGTTGTTTACGCTGCTGTATGGAAGGGGCAGCCCTATGCTTGCTTCCCACTTGGGATACGAGGCAAACAGTGCACCTCTGAAGCTAAATAATGAGTCTGCATGACAGTACATAAAAATACACCCATGTTCATAGTCGCATTTAATTTAGGGAAGTGCTGTTGAGTGCAGCGGGCAGCTTTCCATCGAAAACGGCAACGTGCTGATGTCGATACTGCTCCGTGTTGTCGTTTCTCACTTTTTATGTGTGCACTGCGCAAAATGAGGAATGATTTATTTCAAATCCGTATGGTCTAAACTGAACTACAGAAGCAGCTTTGTTCATCCTAATGGCTTAATTAGCTTCAGGTCAGTAGCTCAGGTCCCCCAGCAGCAGACGCACGAACTCCGCAATTGTGACATATAGGCTTAACCTCAGCTGAACTAGATTGGCATCGGCTCAAACTTTTTGTGCGGATGGCGAGGGCTGAAGTTTGTGCAGCCAACAACACAACAACACTTGCCTCCCATCTCTTGCCTGTCCACAGGGAACGCAACTTCTTGCGACAGCAACGATTCTCATGCCATGCACTAGCTCACGATCATCAACCCTGTCGTCGCTGTCGTCTGCATGATCCCGGCATGCTCTGCCAGGATCATGCAGATGAGACAAACGCAACAGCTCACGTGCGAGAGTGTCAGCGGAAATTCACCACGAAAATTAAAAAAAAATGCGGGGCCTGTGATGCATGCTTCAGGCGATCCTGAGGTCATACACAATGTGGCCTGTAACTGAGGAGGAGCTAAGGTAGGATGTTCAAGGCAATAAATTAAATTAATTTGTAAAAAAATTTGCGCAACTCTCAAACCTGCTCTTCTTCTTCTTCTTCTTTTTTTTTAAGGACATGACTGAAGTGTCCAGAGAAACGTACCCAACGAATTCCATCGACATTCGTAGTCATTAAAAAGTCACCAAAGTTGCCCTTTAAAGGGCCCCTCACTAGGCCACGTAGCAAATTACGGGTATACGCTGCAAGTTGAGTGCCCTCTGGGGAGCGTTCTGCCACAAGAATTTTTCAAATTGGTTCATTAATAACCGAGATAGAAATATTTCAGTGCCGTGAACCCATGATTTCAGAAGGCGAGGGCCACTGCCAAGAGAGACACTCTCTCCACCTGACCCGTCTACCTCTGCAAGCGAAATTCCTTCCCTGCGTTCTCCCATACCAGAGCTCGAGGATTGCATGACACATACGTCATGGGCCCTACCTTCACTATTCTTCTTTTTTTTTTCGCTTTTTTTATCATACGCATAGTAAGTGTGTATGTGTGCAGCTAGCATGTTGGAATGGGCCTACGTGCGACCATCAACCGTTTGATGTATGCACAGGTGTACATTCTTCTGTCGAGCCTTATTCACTCTTGCACTGAATCCGCCAGCCTTCACTTCCCTGTGCTCCTTGAGCACACATACAAGATATCTGCTGTAAGGAGGGTTCGTCCCAAATTACAGCAGCAGCTTCTTTCCCATCCTTCCACGTGGCTGTTTGACATGCCACAAATTCATTCACCTCTGTCAAAAGCAGGAACACTGCACAGCTGTCACTGACCTGCAAGGCACTTATCATACATATTCTGAAGCACATCGGTTTCAGTTTGTGATGACACATTAGCATGAATCCACCTAAGACAGCAAAAATATTCTCAGATCATCCGTGGCGTGATATGTGGTGTACTGCATTGCGTGCATGCTCGTTTCATGCTTACCACTTCCAGTCCCACCTGGCCACAATAACAGCCGTAAGAGCAAGGTCTTTATAACACAGTGGAACAAAACACAGTGCAATCTTGCACACACGCCCATGCCACAGTACGAGACCTACTGGGCAGCATACGCATGACACAAACCACCATAACAAAACGGCCATTGTGCCCCGACAACACGGCCCTTACAGTAGAAAATACCACATGACTTCCTCCACACCTTTCTCTTGCGCACGGAAGGAGTAGGGCCTCTTCTCAGTTTTTTTTCCTATGAACTCAAGTAATCGAGCTTATTCAAAATATTGGAAAAAATTTTCACTGGCCATCAGAAAGCCAGTGAACATTTTGATCCCTTTATTGTTTTCAAAAATATCTTGGAGCTTTTTTCTCAGCAAATGATGTGAAATACTGGCCAACATGCAATTACCAGTATGTCACTTCACATTTATTCTGCGATATTCTGCCATCTTAACTGAAGGTCACCAAGAATTAAGAATTAGCAGAGGGTATATGTAAACGGCGTTCACTGCCCCTTGGTGGGCGCTGTTTGTGATGGCTACTGTGAATATTTCTCATTCATTGTGCACGAATACGTTTAATTAGAACGTTATAACCGTTATAACCGAACGAACGCGCCGTACAACCATCTCCGATCGCACCCCAGCCAAACATGGTTTCAACTGGCACTCATTTCATGGGGTAGTCGGGAAGAAAGCCACGCTGAATGAATAAGGTCGTACAGTTTGTGCAGTGTGTAGCTCATCAGTTTTGTTGTACATTTCAGCGCTCGCTTCCATGCTCTGTTGGTACATCTGCGTCGATTAATGGGCAAACGCTGTGTATGTGAAATTCTAAATCTATTTTGCACGTGCACCAAGTCCAGCTACTGGGATAATAGTGCGGCGTGCTGACAAACGACCTGATTGCTTTCATGAAACTTCTTGGTCACAAATATCCAATGGCAACCAGATTCGTCACTGAAATTCGCACTTAAGCTACACTGTTTTCTGCACGGCCACACCATGCAAAATAAGGCTTTTGCCACTGCAGAAAGCAAGCCAAGGACTTTAAGTTTTGTATTTAGTCAACCTTAGCAGCCAAATGGTGGTCATAATTAAATGTTTGACAAAAATACGAGCCTCCGAAATTGCGTTTGCAGCAGCAATGCTCATGACGTCACTTGTGCAGAGTGAGTCAAAAATATTTTAATAGTAAACCATCGTTCGGCGCACACAATATCGGCTTCCATTTTACATCGGCTTTATGGTGCCTGTGGTAGAACGGCGAATAAGCCCGAATAATTGAGCTCATTCAAAATATTGGCCAACGCAGTAGATCGGAAAGCCAGTGAATATTTTTATCCCTTTACTGTTTTCAAAAATATCTCTGAGCTTCTTTTCTCGGCAAGTCTTGTGAAATACTGGTCAACATGCTTTGACCAGTATGTCACTTCACATTCATTCTGCAATATTCTGCTATCCTAACTGAAGGTCGCCAAGACTTAAAGATTACCAGAGGGTACTATACAAACAATGTTCACTGTACCTTCATGGGTGCCATTCATGTTGGCCACTGTGAATATTTCTCTTTCATCGTGCACAAATACATTTAATTAGCGCACTTTATATATTTACCTAAACAATGAGATGTCAATGAAAAAGTTGTGTATGACGCTGAGAAATTACAAATAACAGCATTTAAGGTGACTTAGGATTCTTGGAGACCTTTTCTTTAACTAAAAAAAAGCCTGTGTAATAAAATTTTAGAAAGAACGGTGTAACCGTTGCAACCCTTGTGCCCACCAAAGACTGCATCAATCTTTATGCAAACTTCGTCAAATAGGGGCACTGGGAACAAGCATCCGCGCTTCTTTCTCAACGGTCGGCAGTTCTTGGCGCACATCTTCAGTCCTTATCAAATGTCAGGTAGCGCGATCTTGTAACAGTCCACTTTTGAACTGTTGCAGGACTGTGGCACCAGGTTTACTAATGTACACAGTGTACTAGATGGCGACCTTTCTGTCTGGGACCGCTTTCATTACTGGTGCGGGGACGCGTTGTCACATGGATTTTTTAAAATTTCACAGGCTTTTTCTTGTTCTGTTGCTTTTTGTTTCTGTTGGAAGAAAGGACCACACAAGACCTAAGTTGCTATGTGCGCTGTTATCGGTCATTTCTCGACATATTCCACAATCTTTGCGTTGGCACCTCATTGAATAAGTAAAGTAATAAATGTTAGCTCATCAAACTTAACTGCTGCATGTTCACAGTGAAAAAAAACAACTAGAATTAACAAAAGCCTATCAATGTAGAGCGGGTGCTGTTCACGGAAAGCCCTTGGTTATTTTTTTCTCGGCCACATTTGGTTGGCATATCCGGTAAGCGAGTTAATAGACAGTTTTAGCTTGTCCGGTATTCTGGTAAACGCAGGTGAACAGGGTGGAGGCGTAAATGTGAGCACCCTGCATGGTGCAGCCACGTGGTGGAGCAGAGCGCAAACACAGCTAATATTGCAGTAACCAAGTGTATTCTACTTCGCTGCTGGTGTAAATTTTTGGCAGCAAGACGATTACGCCACTGCCGAAAATTTCCACCAGCAGCGAAGTACAATACACTTGGTTACTGAAATATTAGCTGTTTTTGCCTGTTTGAGCTCTGCGCCACCAGGTAGCTGCACCATGCAGGCCGCTCACGTTTATGCCTCTGCCCCGTCCACCTGCATTTCCTGAATAGCGGACAAGCTAAAACTCTCTAATGGTTGTTTCAGAGAAACCTGTATTGGTTTCCTTTGTAACTTCTTGCTGCAGTCAAGTGAATGAGAAGTTTTCCCTTGCATGAATTTTGCTCGCCTAGCAAGCTTCCGCAGAACTCATATACCGCGACCTAATGGTAGGGAGTTTTAGAATAGGGGCCCCAATAGTTTGGGGCCCAAAGAGCTTTGCAGATGTTAGCGTTAGGGCATGCAGGAGTGAAGAGCTTTAGAATAGGGCTTTACGTTTGCGGATACCATGTTGCGCTGACAGGGCCACTCTGGCGTCAAGGAAAAGCTATTAGAAATAATAAATAAAATATACCATTTTATGATAAGAATAGTAATTTTGACTTTCGTGTTTTCAAGTTAAATTACAATTTATAGGTCATTCTGTAAGCAGCAAGCAATTAGTTCCACTTAGTTTTGAGTAACCAACTTTACGTGCCTTCACCAGCCAAGCAAAGCCGTGTTAAGCCTACGAGCCATAAGATCCACAATCGAATTCGGAATCAGCGGCCTCTAATGAATCAATCTTCATAACACACACTAGTTGAGAGAAAGCTATAAGCGCAGTCACTTCTCCTAGCTTGCAAACTTCACGCGTTACCACGTATCGAACCCCGTTTGGTGCTAGGTTAGAGCTGTCGCTTCGATGGGTGCCGCCATGTTTGTTTACACAAATCTTTTGGGGCAACTTCTGGGGCTTCCGCTAAATCAGTAAAATAAACGCAGTTTGCGTCTCGCGCATGCAAAGTGGCTTCGACGCTATTTTTTTCAGGCACCCAAAACGTTTGGGGCCCCTATTCTAAAACTTTCTAGTGTTCTGCAAACTCAAATAAAGAATACTTTTTCTTCGTATTGACCTTTACCAAACTGCTCCAAGATGCAGATTTCCTGCTTCGAAACAGACAATTCGTGCTCCAAACCTTCTCCAAAGTGCCAAATTTGCTGCTCCCATAGCTGCTCCACAACTTCCTTGGCCACTTCCATCTCTGCATTCCCTACTTTATCAGTATAGGTGTGCTCTTCACACTCTAGGTTTTTGATCAGGGATCTGCCAGCAGGATCTTTGCATTATTATTAGATGTGTTAGAATAGAGCAGCTTCCTATTGGAATACGAACAGTATTCTAGGCAAACAGCCTTTGAATACTAAATCAAGTACTGAAAATTTTCTAGTTTTTAAACAAAACCAAATATAAAGGTGTTTGGGGATGAAAGGGGGTATTTATATTAATTGATATATGTAATGCAATTCAATCTGTTGGCCAAGGGGCTTGTAAACAAGGGTGATCATGTGTGGTTCACCTTGATAGTGACAGTAGTGAAAAACTGCATATCACAGGATGCATATAGTGTATTGTGTTCATTGAAGAAACAGTGTAATGCACTACAGCACTGCATACTATTTTAAAAGAGATGCTAATATGCTAAGGTACTCGTGAAATAGTAAATTGGTTTGCTTTAATCAAAAATGAATTTGTAGACAATCTGAAGGCAGTCCCCGGTAGACTCTTAATTTTAAAGTGTTATCCAATATTTTCAAGCAGAAATAAATGTTTCAAAACTTCAAGCAGTTAATTCTCTAATCGAATAGCAATGACTAGTCTATTCATATTTGAAGTTTCAGATATTCACACCCGCTAAAGTATTACTGTAATTTAGGCTTGCTTCTTCCACAGGCATGTCAATGTAAGCAATTTGTGAAGGCTTAACTAACAACAAAAAAGAAACTGCACTACAAGATTGCTAAATCATGAAAAAAGTATGACAATTAAATTGAAATGTGAAAGGAATCTTGATGTGGTTGCATATTTCATTGGACATAACGTCCTTTGACTGAATGTTAACCACGTTACGTGTAATAAAATATATGTGCTCGAATTTGCTTTTCCCCATTTTTTTCTTGCAACAGATAAGTATGTGTTCGTTTGGAATGATGCTAAGAATTGTACAAGTGGCAGGCTTTCTTTTAAATATTTATGCAAAGGACCAGTCCTGAAGACACCTGCCATGGTCGCTCAGTGCTGTTGCATTGTGCTGCTGCCAAACGAAAGGTCACGGTATTGAATCCTTTCTGTGGCAGCTAGGAAATGCAAAAGTGCTTGTGTGCTTAGATTCATGTGCATGTGAGAGACTACTGCACAATCAGAAGTAATTCGGAGCATTCTATTATCGTGTCTCTCACGACACAATGTAGGTTTCGAATGTAATACATCGACAGTGACTCGTGAATTCTGTAAACTGCAGCGAAGATTGATTCTGTCCATCAGGCCATAGACAAACTCTGCAGCTAAGCTTCTCTGCACAGCCACTCAATCTAGCCCCTACTGACAATGCAGGCAGCACCAAGAGGTATATTGCTTGGATTGCTAACACAGCGTGCAGGCGCACAACTTGCACCTTATTTTCTGTGTAGAACGCAGCATCTACAACCTTGATTAAATTCACCCATTAATGCATGTTCTTTTGTTTTCTTGTGAAAAAGTTAGACAAAGGTTTACTCATGCCGGAAATGCCCAAATAAACCTCAGTTTTCTTTTAAGAAGATGCGTAATTTCAGTTTTATGAGCTGAAATTGTCACGTATCATAAAGTGCACCATTCAGTCAAAGGCATACTTTTCTACTATACAGAAAGACATTGAATTGGTGAAAACCTGCAAGAAATATCACAACCATTGTCGAAATGCAAGACTTTGCTGTAATAAGTAGAGCTTATTTCTTTGCAGCTCAATTTATTACAAGCTTATTAAGAAATTTGTGATGTCATCCTAGATTGGATAAATTCAAATGTATGAGCCGGATCCTTTAGTGCACTTCTTTTTACGTAGATATTTTCTTTGCACAGAACCCAACACAAGCCAAAAGAATACTTTCTTCCTCTTCCTCCGAGAGATATTTCTTGATGTTCTTTAGCTCTTGGAACATGGCTTACACCACGCTATGTCAATCGTAAAAACAGCTATAATTTTCATTTTCTGATGTATCGTTGCAATAATTACGCTAATCAACAGTATAGCCTGTTAAAAACAGTACGTTTTACCACCATATTTGTTTTCTTGCAACAAAGCAAATCTACTCTCGTTCACAAAACGACCCATAACTGCATGCTGTAGCATATGTGATACAGCAATTAATGCTCGCCTCACACAACGACCAGAATGCCTTTCTCGTTCAAAATGTAGGAGTAGGCTGATAAACACAAAGCAAACCAACTGCAGTTTTAGGAGAGTAACCCCTTTGTTTACTAAAATTTTGCGTATTGTGTGACAAGCTGCCGAGATACATATTTTAAGGAAGAAATTACTCAAATTATTTCCAGACTTGCAGCTGCTATAAATTTATTGCTAGAAATGACGCAGATTCTGGGTAAATATGTGTTGATTTCATCGGTGTTCATTCTGTCAAGTCATTATAAGTTGTTCTGCATGTATCATATATGACACCCATCTGCTAAGGGGTTAACATGAATTGTAATTAAGAAAATGTGGCCTGCCATGTTGGCATAGTGGCTTTGGTGTTGCGCTGCTAAGCCTGAGGGTGCGGAATCAAATTTCAACCATAGCAGTCGCATTGTGATAGGGGCAAAAAGCAAAAATACCCATTTACTGTGCATTGGGTGCATCTTAAGGAACCCCAAGTTCTCAGAATTAATCCAAAATCTAAATAGTATGGTGCACCTCAAAATCATCGAGGCTTTGTTATGTGAAACCCCAGAATTTGATTTTAATTGTTAAGAAAATGTTAGTGCTCAAGCCTGAAGAAAAATGGGTCTCTCCACAGGAAAATAAAGAAGCCAATGGACACTGTGGGGTATCGGATTACGCATGCATGCATAAGCATAAACTGATTCTTGTTGAAAAGCATAACCACACTGGTATCTACTGTGAATATTTGCAGACAGCTGTGCCTTTTCACTACTCCAAACGTGACTGTTTCTGGCAACACTTTTTCTGTTGATTTGTGTTGTCTTTGTTTTCTCTCTCCCTATTTATTTCTTTTTCTCGTTATAAAATTGCGACATTTTCATTTTCATTTTACCACTTTTGTACCTGTTGTTGTCATCTGCGATTTTTATCGCGTTTCCTCTAATTTCAAGTAGGTATGTAGGTAGCAATAGTAGCAGGAAGGGCATGGGCAAACAGTAAAGTGGATCCCAAAAAAGGTAATTGCATTTGTTGATGCCGTCAGCCCACTAATTACAGGAGGTGGAATGTAATGGAACAAAGGGTTTGCAGGCAGACTTGGGAGCAGTCAACAGCAGTCTGCCAATTAGGATGTCACTAATGTTTTTACAATATTGTTCGACCACGGTTGATCAAAGCATGTAAATAAGTAACTTGTAGCTCTCAGTGTAAACAAAAGGACATATGAAACACCTCGCATATTCAGTAAGCATTAAGCAGTGACACATGGAAGTGGAAGTTGCACCTGCTAAGCAAATTATACTACAAAAGTACACTTAAGCATCATAAAAGAAGTGGGATGCTGATTTTTAAAAGTCCAGGTTGTTTTTAAATTATGAATGCTTTAATATCTGTGTGAGCTTGCACAACTTGTGTTTATGTAGTGCTTTAGAGGAAAATGGTCAATGCAATGAAGCTTTCGGTACTTTTGCAGAAGGACAAGCGGTACCTTGTGCTCAGCTGCATTCCTGATGAGCGGCGCAAGCTGTTGATGGCATATGTGGAAGATCTTGACCGTAGAGGACCACCACCTCCACCCACAGCATCTGAGCCCACTCGGCGCTCCAACAAGTAGCTGCTTCTGCTGCCATCTTTTAATGCTGTCCACACCAAGCCTCATTTTTTCCATGCTTGCATCTGAAGGTGCCTTTTAATAAAGGACCTCTGTGGAGAGGGGCACTCCAAGCTCTATTTGCTTTTGCCTCAACTTTTGTGACATTTTGCTGGTCTCTTCAGTGTCCTCAAAATGTTAAGTCAAGCTGCATGTGGCATAAAGTGCAAAATCTTGTAGTCAGATAATCTCGGAGAGCATGAGTTTTTTTGTTACAGTATATCTTAAGGAAAATCTATTTAATATTTAACTTTTGTAAAGTTTGCAAGCAATAGCCATGTGTGTGCCCTGTGATCTTTTGAAATACTACCCCACTTCCACATACTAAAGTCATTCTTTCCAGCAGCAGACTTGCTTACACTTCATCTTTAGGTACAGGGTGTGCCAGTGCAAGAGGAACCAAACCAATATCCATACCATTACTGCTGTAGAAGCATGAATTGGAACATTACTTAATGATGCATACTGAGCAGGTATAATTTTCAAGAAAATGTCGCATACTTCATTTTAGTTCAAAAAGAGCTTATATAGAGCCCAGTCCACTTAACGTCTTTTAGCAAGGAAATACCATATTGTGCAAGACCTGCACCCCCAGTTTGGAGCAAAAAAAAAATTTTCACTAAGTGGCACGCACGTGCCTGCATGCTGGTTAATTTTCACAAGCTGCTAATAGATTGTACTAGTTACTGTCTTGCCAGCACTGGCATCATCATATCGCCATTGGCGTATCCCGCCACATCATGTGGCATAGATTGAGCTTTAAAGGGACCCTTAAACGATTTTGACGATATTGTACAAACATACTGAGTCATTAGGGTGGCTCCTTTTGATCATTCAGTGATGCATTTAAGCACTGTGCGTACAATATGTAATTTATTATAAGGTTTTCGAAATGTCCATCGCAGCAACGCCACTCCCCCGAGTTTTCAGGTGAGTGGAGTTGTAAAGGGGCACGCGGACGTCAGTCTGGCAAGCTAGCTATCCGATAGGCTACCCACATTGTGTCATCAATAATGTTTCCAACTTTATGGTGAACAAATGTTGTAGTAGTTGGAATATGACTTCACTCAAGCACTTCCAGCACACAGGAAGTGTCATCTGCTTGTGTTACGTGCTCCGTGTTGATGTGAGCGGTGTGCTCAGTGTTGGTCTCGAGGTTTCTTTTTGTGAGGACCATGAATATCCCTTATTGTGTTGTGGGCTGAAAATCTAGCAACTGGTGACATGTCAAGCTGCGACATCATGCCCCTCTGCAAGGTAGCAGATGAGCGGAGTGGCTACAGTGAATCGCGCTGTCGGTGTCTGATCGGCGTAAGGATCTATGTGTTTACAGCCGTCACTTCGCAACAAAGGATTACTACCACAATAGAGTGTTTTTGCATGTCCGGTATTTTGGTAAATGTAGGTGAACTGGGTGTCTTGCTGGATGGGTGGAGGCGTTAATGTGAGCAGCCTGCAGAGTACAGCCACCTAGTGGCACAGAACTCAACCAGACAAGCACAGAGCCAATATAGAAGTAGCCAAGTGTATTCTACTTTGCTGCTGGTGTAAACTGTTGGCAGCAGCGTAATCGTGAACAAGTCTTTTTAAATGTTTAAAATGTTTAACATTTGGTTGCAGTTATATTAGCTCTGTTTGTTTGCCTAAGCTCTGTGCCACCGGGTGGCACAGAAGCTCTCACACTGAAGTAAAATATTACACGTACAAAAGCATCTTATCCAAGCATCTTATGTGAGCACCCTGCAGGCTGCTCACATTTACACTAGAGCCCCTTCGTAGGGATGGAAGCGCTGTGCCATTTTGTGCCAAGCCATCGAGCTGCACCAAAACTCTTAATTTCGAATGAAGTCGCCAAATTTAGTAGGATATGTGTGTTCAGTGGGAACCACACAGCCATAAACATGCATTGTCTGGGAGAGCCTTCCGGCAGCGTGTTGCATAAGTCACGTGGTATAAGGCACTGGGCCACGCTCTGCGCAGAGGTTGCCTAGGCGACACAGACGTGTCGGTTCCGGCTTCCTGGTTAGTGCGGCTTTTTCTGGGCATCATAAGCAGCTGCTGGGTTGGCTAGTCCGTGGCATGTGCGTGTCCTTGCAGAGTTGTGTCGTGTTACTTCGACAGAGTCAACTTGAGCTTGGTGGTTTATGACTACAGGTACAACGCGATGAAGACAAGGCAAACTAAAGTGGACGCACACCACACTGAAATATTTTTTTTTCCTTCAGAGGTAGTATTCGATATTCAGTCAGTATTCGATATTTCAGTTCGTGCGGCACTGCGTTTTGTGATGTTCTAGTGCGGCCGTGGAGTGCACGTGGTTAGGGGGCTTGCGAGGAGGCTTACAAGGAAGACTGCTCGCACTGTACTTACAATTTTGCAGCCAGAGCAAGGGCTGGTGTATTTGGAGCCAGGTACGTTTTACTCACTGCTATGAATTTTCCACACGCTAGGTTACTTCGTTAAGTGATATTTGAAATCGCCTGCACATTAACACTGCAATGTAGATAGTGTTGGTGCTCATTGTTGGTATTGTTCCAAGGACCACAGTGTACAGACCCACTCACTGTTGTGCCCATTTTGCAAAATGAAGGCACTGATAAAGTATCCCCACTTTATCTGTGTGGCCGCATATGCGCTTGGTCGTGCTGTCTGAAAAACAGCAGTGGCCACCAGGCATCGCCTACATACGCCAGAGCTGGTTGCTCGAACACTCCACAAAGCAGTGTATACTGGTTGTGCATTGCATTTTGTTGCTGCCTCGGTACGCACTACAGCCTTTGTCAGGTAAATTTATTGCCTTAAGCTGTACAACCTGATCTCTATGTAAGTCTCGAAAAATTAATAAACATCTGCATATATACCAATGCTGCGTCATTATTTTGTTGCACTGCGCTAGCCACAACAGTGGCCGACCAGTATCGAACCTCGAAATAGCAGATACACAGCATCTTATTGCACTCTCATAATTCATACTTGAACACCAAAAGAAACATCTGTACACTAGAACAATATTGTGTTCAGACTATTGCACTGAAATAAAATAGTACATGCATAAAAACACTTCAGCAAACTTAAGAAACCAGTATCAAAGCTTGAAATAAAATAGCAGGAGCACATATGTGGTGTACTTCTTGCACTTTCTTAATTCACACTTGAAAAACAAAAATTGGAGGACGCTTAAGCTTCGCCTTCAAGAATGGAACGCAACAGCATTCCGTTCTTCTAAAATCTGTGCACCTCTATCGAATACTGCGGCTCGTCTGCGGGAGCGAAGGAGAAAGAGCGTGCCGTGCACAGCTCGCGTGAGGAGAATTGAGGACGTGCCCCACGAGAAGTGTCAATTATCAAGGTGCTTAATGGTGAGCGCGTGCCGCGGTATTGCGCAATGTCGGGAGAGATACGGCACTCGTGGCAAGTATACACAACTTAAGGGGGTATGGTAGGGTAAACCGCCCAAAAAATCGAATTTGCAATTGTGGCACAGAAAAATCAACTGCACTATGAGGTAGAAACCTGCGGAAGTGCGACCTCGAGCGCCTGCTCAAAGCGCTTCAAATGTCTCGCCGAAGTGTGCCGCGTGCCATGGCGTTTAAAAATGGCGGGTGTAGGCCGGTTTGTTTTGATAGATGTTTGCGGTTTTCTTCGTTATGGCATGTCTTTTTTTTTTTTTTTTTTTTTTGCTTGCGTGTGTGTGTGGTAAGTAAATGATTTGTACTGAAAAATCGTATGCTAAATAAATGAAACATCCATCCCATCGTAGTAATCGCCACAAAGGAATCCCGTACGGGTTCTTCCTGAGGAAAGCATCGCATTCGTTCTGGTCCGGGGCTCAAACCCTGGACCACCGCCTTTCTGGGGCAGCCGCTCCACCATCTGAGCTAACCAGGCAGCTAGCAGATGCCAGAGTGAAGTCGAATTTGTTACCAACTCGAAGCAAGAGTTTGACGTAATAGTCCTTTGTAGAAAAGAACTATATTACGTCAAACTCATCTTTTGCTTATGTGGTCGTGGTCGCCTCTGTTTCGAGTTTCAAACGTATTACTTGCCCAGAAGATGGCACGATCGTCCAGCAAATGGATGCAGAAAGAGAACTTTCAAAGGTAATCAGTTTTCTGAGCAAATGTATTTATGGACGAACACAGAGCACCAATTAGTTGCTCAACCAAGTCATCTGGTGCCACTGCCCTTAAAAACATTTGTCAGTGCTTACACATTGAAGACAGCAACTAAAAATGCTGTAGCCTACTACAGTGACGGTAATTTTGCACAAAAAGCTGTTCTGGAGGCATTCGGAATTGTTCCAGGTCTGCTTTGTAATATTGCCCTCGACAGGATGGACAAAGAGCGTGTTGACAGGGCAGAATTCTATGACTGTCCTGAGCAAGGAAGGACGATGGATAAAAAGGAACACTAAGCAGGGTTTTGGAGACACCTGCAAGAAAGTCGGCAGTGAAATATATTCTCCTGGGGCTTTTGAGCATCCACAAGCAGTATTCGAACATAAAACTTCATTTTTCTCAAATTGCATTTTTTATGAATTTGTCAAATTCAATCTTCTTTTTCTCAGAAAGTATTCATCCCATTCCAGTGAAACATTGTACACATGTACTACATCTAGTCATAAACATGCTGAACTAAAAAAATCTTTGATATGAATGATAACACTGGAAAAATTTTTTGCAAGAAACCCCCCTTGTGGCTTTGTGCAAAGAGAGATATTCTTTTTGGGGTGCGAACTCCAAGGTGGGTATGATATCTCTAGTTCAGATGTCCTATGGGTATTTAGAATAACACTGTAATATCACATTCCTCTGCGTCGTTGCAGAGAAAAGGTACATCAAATAATTAAACACCTGAAATTTTGGGAATGGGCTACAGGAAAGGCAAACCATCTAGACACAAAGTGTCTCGTGTTGTGCCCAAGATCATCTTTTGTAAGCGCGTGAAATTTGATGCGAATATCTGCAGCCGTTTCTAAAATATTGCGTTAAAACTAACATACCATTTACCCTACCATACCTCCTTAAGAGGCGTCGGCAGTGGAGAGGCGTATAAATAGTTGGTCTATGTCCACAAAGACAAGATCTGCCAGAACGTAGCCATAAACAGCTTCGCTGTAAAACTGAAACACTGCGAAAGCCGTGCGTTGAACAGTGTACAGTGCGTTATTTGTGCCTGTGTGTGTGTTTATGTGCGTTTACACACATCCTTGTATTTATTATGAACCAAATTACATATTCACTAAATTTTTGGTTGATATTGGCCTATGCACGTATGTATGTCACTTGAGTTTAGCGCTATTAATTTCACGCTTGATCCATGGTCGTTTTTTTTTTCATGATGTACGTATAGACGCTATGATAGGGTACCAAGAAGTACACGTATTTATACTACGTATGGTCATTTTCAGATGCTAAATATGTAACAGCCATGTAAGCTGAGTAAAGCACCAAAATGTCTTATTTTAGATATCCAAAAACAGATTAGCACAGTCATGTTCCATACATTTACGTAAAATGTTCTCAAGCCGTCTTCTGATGTTAAAGGCGTCTTATCAAGATGTAAGCAGAAAACATCTTCACAAGACATTTCCTAGCCGTCTTTTACAGAACATTTTCCAGACGTGCACAAAAAGACGTAGCTGTCCTAAATAGTTGTAGACGTTTTAGTTCATTTTGGCTGGTACAAGACATCTTCAAAACATCTTGTGTTCAGTGGGTTTGTGCGCTGAGAAGACCCTTCAACAGATCGCAACTAATTACAGCGCGGCTAGTTCTAGCGACCGCTACACCGGCCGCGCATGCTCCACCTCCACTGGTAGTTCTAGAGTTAAGCAGCAGCTGGTATCAGTAACCTTGCTAAAGTCTGCGTGGTTACTTGTACATATGATAGCGGCGAAAATGGCGAGATAACATTTTTTTTAATTCCTAGATACTTCGAGAAAGACGCTGAATCAGTAAACAGAGCAAGAAACTCCTAGATCTAGGGATAAATCCCTGGTGTTGCCATCACTGGCCAGAGATCGAATGCGCCATAGCTAAAGTGTGTAGGGAGTGAGGTGCCTTCGCGCACCTCGTCCCCCAGCTTGCGCATTGTGCTTACCTCAATTTTCGGAAACCGCCACTGTGACGGCAGCATGGCGGATGCAGCTAGCGCACCAGAGCTAATTTCTCGCACAAAGCGTGCTATCTCCCCAGCTCGAATAACTGCGCGAGCAAGTGTCACCGGGACGCGCCCTGAGTAGCCTCCCTAGTGGCAGCCCCCGGGTGCCCTCTCCACCCGAGCTCTCTTCTGCTGAGCGCTTCATCGCCGCGGCAGATGCTCACAGGCCTGCAATGAATTCGCTAGATGGCACCTTTGCTCCCGCGACTTCTCGTTCTTGCGCTTGGTGGACCGCTTACCGGTTAGCCCTAGCGCACGGGGGGGGAGGGCTCGATCGGTCTTGCGGTGAGCCTTTGCCCGTAAGCGCCGTAACTGTCACACAGTGCTGTCATCATCATCATCAGCCTGTTTTATGACCACTACAGAACGAAGGCCTCTCCCTGCGATTTCCGATTACCCCTGTCCTGCGCCAACCAATTCCAAGTAGCGCCTGTGAATTTTCTCATTTCATCGCTCCACCCCGTCTTCTGCCGTCCTCGACTGCGTTTCCCTTGGTACCCATTAAGGTCAATTAGAATATTGGCTATACCCATTTGCTCTCTGATCCAAACCACTCTCTTTCTGTCTCTTAACATTATGCCTAGCAATCTTCGTTCCATCGCTCTTTGCATGGTCCTTAACTTGTTCTCAAGCTTCTTTATCAGTCTCCACGTCTCTGCCCCATATGTCAGCACTGGTAAAATGCCCTGATTGTACACCTTCCTTTTTAATGATAATGGTAAGCTTCCAGTCAGGAGCTGACAATGTCTGCCGTATGCGATCCAAACCATGTTTATTCTTCTATGAACAACCTTCTCATGATCAGGGTTCCCTGTGATTAATTGACCTAGGTAAACGTACTCCTTCACAGACTCTCGAGGCTGACTGGCAATCTTGAACTCTTGTTCCCTTGCCAATCTCTTCATCATTATCTTTGTCTTCTGCATATTAATCTTCAACCCCACTCTGTGATAAGGTCCTCAATCATTTGTTGTGATTCGTCTGCATTGTTGCTGAATCGAACATGGTCATCGGCAAACCGAAAGTTGCCGAGATATTCGCCGTCGATCCTTACTCCTAAGCTTCCCAGTTTAATAGCTTGAATACTTCCAAGCACGCAGTGAGTAGCATTGGAAAATTGTGTCTCCCTGTCTGACCCCTTTCTTTATAGTTATCTTCCTGCTTTTCTTGTGTAGAATTAAGGTAGCTGTAGAACCTCTGCAGATATTTTCCAAGGTATTTACGTAAGCGTTCTGTACTCCTTGATTACGTAATGCCGCTATGACTGCTGCCCAGGTAGCACAAGAGATACGTAACGTTTTCGTAGCGTTTATCCAAGACTACAAAAACGGGTTCAAGGAGATACGAATGAGAGAACTTCGTTGGGAAAACGTCGTATATGTCTGCTAATGTCCGGCTTAATTACTCTCTTGAGACGATCTAGAACAGGTCTGCAAAACATATTCGAAAAGCTGGTCTAGAAATAGGATTGGGAAAGACACAAATGATCCCTTTGCCAAAACTATTCGTAACCAATTTCTAAACATTTTTAGGACGTTATCAAAAAGCTGGTCTGGAAGTGGTCTTAAAAGGTTTACGGTAATCTGAAGCGAATTTTCTCGGGTGCCAGGGGCGCGATCGGACATCGTTCAAAACGCGCGTTCAGTTTCGCCTCACGCGACTGGCCTATGCCGCGCCGACGTCGTCAGCCGCCCCCGTCGGCACGGCCTAGACCAATCGCGTGAGGTGAAACTGAACGGGCGTTTCCAACAACGATCTCCAAACGCGCCCTGGATGAGTAGAAGCGTCGGTGATGACTGTAAGAGCCATGGCGCAGTGCCAAGCACTGTTGCCCGCATGGCCGGCGCATCCTCAACCAAGTCACATGAAAATAATCCTGTTAGGAATAATGAATCCTTAATACCGCCTTTAGTAAGCTACGATGCTTACAACCAAAATGGGAATGACATCCTGCAAAGAACAAATGGTCACGTCTTGGCAGGCGGCCTGACCAAGGCATTCATGCCAAGAGTGCATGAAATGAGAACATTGCGACCAAGCAAAAACACTTTATTAAAATGTAATGCTTATGCAAAATTCAAGCAAAATGTGTGAGAAATGCAAATAGAAGTAAAAGTACATCAACAATGACAAAAATCGCAGAAAGGATTTGTAATGAACTCGAAAGTGAGCATTCACTAGTACATAAACAAAATTCCAAGTACACATACAAAAATGAACAGAAAAACATGGAGTGTACTAAAGTTTCTCATTTATCATAGTAAAGAGCACGTGCTATTAGATGGACTAGAGTTATCCAGAAGTGACATCGGAGCGAATGGAAGAAGTAGACTGAAAAATGCAAGAGCTTGAATCGGATGGTAACTACCTCCAAGCAACGTTACCAATCAGCTAGAAGCTTGAAAAGAGCACAATAAGAAATACCACCGCATACCATCATAAAACAATCCTGTGACAGAAATCAAACAATGGGAACAATGCAAAATTGGAAATATTGCCTTTAGGATATATCACAGAAGGTAATGGCTAGAAAAAGAACTATACAACAAAAAAGCAATAAAGTGAAACTAGTACAGAATACTTAAACGGGGGAGTCAGTGTAACAAGTAAGCACGACTGTAGTACGGTGAACGATGAGACTGAGTAATGCTGCATCTTGCCACTCCAGAACGTGAGAAATGAATATGCAAGTCTCATATTAGAAACTTACATAAACATGGAAATAAACTGGAATGCACTGGAAGCTGCATTTGTGTAACAAAGGAAGCAATGGTCATAATAAATAGTAATTGGTTTATCTACAAAGCCCCGTACAAGAGGCAAATTTGTACTACTCTGGCAAAAAACAAAGTTGCAAAGAATAATTTGCAAACCAGCAAATACATTAATTAGCCCACTGACATGTCACACTTTGCACACATCTCCAGTCTCCTAAAATAAAAAATAAAATAAATAAAAAAGCACTCTGAATGAGAAAAAGGTTTAACACATGTAGTCCAGAGCCAATTCTTAGCCAGTTAGCCCACACTTTCACATCCAAAAATATTTGCCACAGAGTCCAGGCACAGTTCCACTGATGCTTACCAGTTCACCCCCACTTTCACGTCCAAAAATATTTGGCACACAGGCCAGGCAGAGCTTCATCGATGAACAGCTTGAGAGCACACTACTGAATATTCTGCAGTCCGGCTGGAAACAGAACAGCCGCACATGCTGGTAGTGGTTTCAATGTAGCCACACTTGCTGCCTTGGACAGGTAAGCCCAGATATCTGCACTGGTGCTCCATTTTGTCGAAGTAGACGCATTGATGCACTACGCTGGTAGCTGAAATGTTTTGAATGCACAAGCATTGGCTTCACCAGAAAGACTTGCCCACATACCACCGCTGGCATATATATGCACTTGCTCTTCATTCAGTAGCATTGAACTTAAAGTGTTCCCTATGTGGGAGCCATGTGTAATACCGGTGTCACACAACCACTCTTGATCGCGATCAAGCCCTATCCGGATCGAAATTATCAATGCGATTCCCCACCCGCGCAGCTTGCGCAAAGGAACCAATCACGACCGAGAAATTCGATTTGTAACGGACTGGATCGCGGTCAAAAGGGCCCCGTGTGAAACCGGTATCAAATAATGCACAGACGTACGCTAGGAAAATGTTTTGCACAAGGACAAAGAACTGCGGCATGCCCTGTTGTGCGAAGCGCGCGAACACAAGACAAATCGAAAAAAAAAAAAAAAAACGCGCGAGCTTTTCGCAAACTCCATGCGCACACATGGCACCCGCACGAACTCGGCAGGCGGCCGACTAAGTAAAGCGCGAAGGGCGCACAGCGTACAGTCCGACACATGTCCCAAACTGCAAACAATCGTACTACCTGGAGCATACAAGTTATTTTATACCAAGGGCATACCCGACTCACGTACGCAGTATCTACAAGCAAGTTATGCAGCGTACACGCTGTATCCATTCGCCAAGTAGAAAGATTGATAACAAGCACAAAGCTACAAGGGGCTCAATATATTACTACCATTTGAGGCGTCAAATAAAATTTAATTTGGCCGTTTCATATATTGGACACAAGTTCCCCGTAAGACCATGAAATACCCATCACGTGGGTAAAGGGAGCGAAAACACAATCGAGAAGCTGAAGCGCAAACGATAAAAGCACGGTATATAAGGTGCACGCAAAATTCTGTCAGTGCGCTGAAGCGCGAGGGAATAGGGCGGGCACTTGACCTTACCTCTTGGGATACCGTACTAGTACTGAATCATTAAAAAAAGCCCGTTTGTGCAAGTTCTCTTGTCTGCCACACTCTTGCTAAACGGGATACTAAAATACCACGATGACGGCTCTATTGCGGAGATCGGCAAGGTGCGCAGAGACAGCAATTTTGCCGCCTTTCTTCGCATTCTGCAAAATGCGACTTTCTTGTTAGGATCACGCATAGCGGCCGATCCCGACGCTAGGGACACACAAGCACGATTTCGTCCCTCTAACTTTCGTCCTTATGGGCGTCTTGCGCTGGAGTTTGAGGTATAGTAGCGGCGCCTGGTGGCGGCGCGGCAAACATCTGGGTCGTACCAGCTTGGGTCGTATTGAGCCCTGGCTGTGGCGAAGCACGTTTCTAGGCCGAGTTTTGCGTCGATTCGCACTTTTTTCTGCCCTGTTGCGAGTGCGAAAAGGCTCGTCACTTCTCACAGACCACGTCGACCACGCTGCGAGCTAGCCGCAGCCTATAGTTTAACGAAAACGGACTATCCGTGTGCTGTAATGCTGTAAGCAGAAGGAATCGGTGACGCCGATCCGGAGGGACCTAGCTCAGCATCGAAAAAGCGTCACCGTCGATATTGCTGCGTCGTGGGCTGCCATGAACAAGGCCTGAATCCCAACATCCGATTCTATCGTTTCCCTTCAAGGCCTCACGAAGCAGAGCGTCGGGCGCGCTGTAGAACTGCAGTTCGTCGCGCTGGGTAAACGAAACTTCGCGCCATGCTGACTGCTTCACCTGTCTTGAAGCTTGCTTGATTATAGATCTGCGTTCTAAAATTCGGTCTTTTGCACCTACAGTCCCGACGGCAGACCGACATAGCAGCTGGTGATTCACGATTCGAAACCCGGCCACAGCGACAATTAACAATTCGACCGGTGCGAAGTGATGAAGTGCCCAGGTGTGTGCAAATGACCACAAATGACCGGGTTGATTCGGTGACAATTCACTACCCCACTACGAGCAGCACAGGTTAGAGAGTTAAATGTGCTCATACTTGACCTCAAGCGAGCATGTTGAGGCAGCGCAGCAAGATAGTATTGATTACAGCAGATCGATTTTCGAGCATTGTCATTAAAAGCTACATCAAGCGAGCAGCGCACGAGCTCGCGCTGCAGCGCGATTCGCACGTACGTGCGAGCTCATATGCATTCCATCAGTTATTACCAGTTACTAAAAGGGACAGATGGTCGCTACTACAACGCCGGCATAACTACTTGTTTAGCGGCATGCAGCCAACAAAGATTGCAGGAGACCCGCCGTTTCGCAGCATGTCGAAAGACCGCTGCCGTCGCGGCGCGTACCGTCGTGTGCTCGAGCAGTTCCGCACACATGATGTCTGCTTAGCGCTGCTGTGGATTCATTTATAGCAAGCATTTCCTCGCGTTTGTGCGCCTGAATCTAGCAGCGTGCAAACCTTACCTGAAGTTCCACTTCGTACGTGACTCGCTTCACTTGCGATTGACAACGCGCTAAAACTTCGCCGCTTAATTCTTGAACGGCATACACGTATTCGACACTGCATAATTTCTTCTCTTTACGCAGCGTGCCACTCCTGAAAATATCTTCGGCGCCCGATATCCGCTGCAGGCCGTGATACAACACAACCGAAAGTGGCGGGTCCATATTGTAAACGTGCTTTCCGAAGCAGACGACAGAGCTTGGTACGACCCATTTTAGGACAGAGGGCGCTTTTTAGCACCTTTTTCGCAGCGCCCCCTGGGCAATGCAAGAGCCCCATACTGCCCTTAACTCCTTAATGACAGCGTTATTGAACAGGCGCCTCACATAACATGACAATGAACTTGAAGAGCTGATTAGTGCCCTCCACTCGGCGCCCTCCAATTGAAAACCCTACTGATTTCCAAATGAAAACCACACAAACAGATCGCACAACCCAAACTAATCACAGAATGTCGTTTTGTTGACGGCAAAACACTGCAACACTCACATGACAAAGGGAAGCGGCAGCGCATTCAGAACAGCTGCAAACATACCACAGCGCAATGCGAGTGCGATAACGCTATTATGCCCGGCTCAAACAGATCGCACAACCCAAACTAATTACAGAATATCGTTTTCTTGACAGCAAAATTCTGCAACACTTACATGACAAAGGGCAGTGGCAGCACGTTCAGAACAGCCGCGAACAGACCACAGCGCCATGCGAGTGCGATAACGCAACTATGCCTGGCTTCACGAATAACGTGGCCGCCTTGGTCCCATGCCAAATGAAAACACTACCGATTTGCAAATTAAAACCACTCAAACAGATCGCACAACCAAACTAATCACAGAATGTCGTTTTCTTGACAGCAAAACATTGCAACACTTACATGACAAAGGGCAGCGGCAGCACATTCAGAACAGCCGCAAACACACCACAGCGAAATGCGAGTGCGGTGACGCAACGAGAAGGGAAACGCCAGATGGCGATGCTTAGCACAGAAGCTTGGTGGCGCACGGAGGAAGGAAACTAAGGAGAGGCTCTGACGTCACTCTTTGTGAAGCAAAAGTGAAGCCGGAAGTTGGCGTTGCTCATGGCGATGCTCCGCCTTTTGTGCCACCCTCCTCTCTTGTTTACATCTTTCGCGAAACCACGCCGCGCTGCGCGTGGTTTCGCACGCGGAGCGCGCGCGCTCGCGCAACATCCGGCAGAGCACGGTGCAGGTAACACAGCGCAACAAGACACGGTGACTAACGCAAACCCGCCCACACAGCGCCTTTGCCACGGCACGAAACCTACCAGAGCAACACGTGTGCGCGCTCAAAAAATCAGAACAACGCCGCCATTGTGGCCCAAAAGGCGTGGCCATACAGCAAAAAAAATAAAAAAGCAGCAAAAGAAATGAGAACCTATACGTCATTTCCGCCACACTTTTCTCCTAGCGCGCGGAGGGGGTAGGGCCTCTCCTTAGTTTCCTTCCTCCGTGTTGGTGGCGCAACCCACCGCCCCGTTCGAAAGGGGACGCTCATAACATCCATCCATCCATCCAGCAAAAACGCAGTTTCTTTTTTTTTTTTTTTTTTA
This sequence comes from Dermacentor andersoni, assembly GCF_023375885.2. Classification (NCBI taxonomy): domain Eukaryota; kingdom Metazoa; phylum Arthropoda; class Arachnida; order Ixodida; family Ixodidae; genus Dermacentor; species Dermacentor andersoni. The sequence goes on along the minus strand of NC_092814.1, from coordinate 21,920,149 downwards.
GAGCAATATCTAATATGGCCGCTTCTCGCCGGTAGCGTGCGCTGGTACGCGCTGTGCTCGCCCTGCTGGCTATGCATTCTATGGCTCTGCGGCATGCCCTGTTTTGGCTGCCGCGTAGCTGGTGCGCTCTAATTGCCAGGAGACCAAAGAGCCTCTACTGACGCCCATACAAACAAGACAAGTGAGTGAACTGAACGTGCGACTTTATTGGCAGAAGAAAAGCAGTGTCCCTGTACATTCTCGTGCAACAACAAAAATAAAATTTGCATGTCGAGATACGCTGGAATAAGTAACGCGAGCTCCTACTTCGTTGTCCAACCTGGCGGTCTGGTAACAAGCGACAACCAGCAGTGCAAACAGGTTGGACAGAGCGTCCCACCTGTTTGAACCGACAGTTGCCGTTGAAAGTGACAGTTGGCATCTTCATAACAGAGAGGTGGATCATGCTACACTGAGGCTCAAGGGCTAACTGGACAAACCTAGCCGAGCTAGACAAGGGTGGACCAGTGCATGGTACTGGCTCGGGTCAGGCCAGGGAAAAGTGTCCATGCAGTGCTCTACTTTTATGCACTGTTTTCAAGTACTGAAATTTCATCCTTAAAAAATTTCTAGGTATTGCAAGCATACTATGCTCTTCTATATCCATCACAGCTGCCTCTCATTTTCACAACAAAATAGCTGTAAAAATAAGGTATACTGAAGCATACACTAATGTTTTGTTTATGTGTTCCTGTCGTATGTTGAAAGGCAACGTTTTGGTTGCAAGGCGACTTTCAGTTGTGTTTTGCCTCGGCACCATGACAATGACGTATTGTCAAAAATTCATTCAACAAGAGAGATAGCAGTTGATGCCACAACGTCACGCTTACTTTTTAAGTAGCCGGAACACATTTTTACACAAAATGAATTCGCCCAAGGCGCACGATCACCAGGTCACTACAGATGTTGGTAAAGCACTATTTATTTCACACAACTGTTGCACCTTACTTGCAACTGTTGCATCTTCCTTTCCTTAAATTCCTTTCTTTTTCACACGGAAGGGATGGTTTGCATAAAATTAAAATATCCGGATACACAAAAATACGGAGCAGTAAAGAAAGGTAAAGCGGCAGATGAGCAATATTGTCGCTCCAACGTAGTGACAAATGAGCTGCTACAAATGCTTCTTAACAGTCATTCTTTAACGGTACGAGTGGTGCCTGCATTGCGTTTAGAAAAAATTTACGATACACTACCGAGGTTTTGCTTCATTTATCATGTTAAAGGTAAACAGCCGGACTCCGCTGTTATACTCTGCGTCGTCGCAAACTACTGAAAGGCGTCACAACGCATCTACAGCGCGTAAATGTATAAAGCAAGGCTATCAAAAAATGCAAATCGGAGCGCCGAACCTACGCGTCTTGTTGGAAAGACGAAGCGAGTGCTCTTCAAAACGCAATAAACAATGGCCACATATCGATTTATCAATAAAGATCGTTATAAAACGCATCTGTGTACTGGCGGTGCAAAAAATACAAACTGTTTGAAGAATTTAAACCATTTAAACTGGGACTGAATCTTTCAATGACACGGACGCCCTGCAACAAACTGATAGAATAACTTCCGAGCGCTGAGAACAAAATTAACGCTTACAAAAAAAAAAAAAAAAAAAAAAAGACTGGCTTTGCTAGTTTCTGTTTCGGTTTCTGATGCACGAAGCGCCACCTGCTTCCTGCAAAAAGTGCCATGGCAGCTTCCTGTTTACTTTTCGAAGTTGGCGTAACTAACGCAGCTGAGTCTCGAAGCTTTCGTGTGCCGTTATGCATAACGCAATGTCATTGAATAGATGCTGTGAGTATTTGTGGAGCCTCTAGAAAGTCCTGCATCGATGCGTGTGTGTCTTTGTATACGCGCCATCTCTGGAGGTAAGCAAACCCTCTCAGCCAGCTTGCGCCGACCTTCGTTGCAAGGGCAATATTTGTAATTTAACTACATGCTTTATCGGTATACAGCTGCATCTGACCGCCACTTTCTTATAGGCCTGATGAAAAGTGGTATTGAAATCACTACATGAGTACTACCGTAACCGTAATCTCTACCGTAATCTACCGTAATCTTAACCTGCGTTTTCGTTTGCTTCAGTTCTAGTTCGATTTCAAAACAAGATCCCATTTGTTGGTGCTCATCGTTCATTATATGCTTAGCATGTAGGCTTCGCCCGATTTGTCCAGAATAATATATATATCATCGCCTTATAACAGACACGTCGGTATCGGAGAAGCTCGCAGGTGGGTGTGCCGTTTTCACTGCCCAAAGTACGTACGAACGACGTAGATAATGACATCTAGTGATTCATAAATAACTTGGAGTAAAGAAATGCTGTGTTGCTGCGAAATTTTAGTAAAAACAAAGCAAAGATACGCCTGAAATGTTTTTCAGTGAAGTATTTGTGCACATACTTGGGGACGTATTCTGAAACGTTCCACTTCGGCGATAGTTTGCCTAGGCAACAATTTCGCCTTCAGGCGCACGCTGAGATGCTAAGATTGCATAACAAAATACAAATTGCATAGCAAAATACAGTGGTGACTACCAGCTGATGCTTTTTGCGGGAATTACAATATATGTAGCAATCAAAATGCAAGAAAAAGTAGCAACAGAAGAAAACAAATTAAACACCTGTGAGTTTATTCAACCATGCACTTGTGCATACATATGTGCTCACAGGTAGTTCTAGCTTTCTTTTATTGTGTCCGTGTTTTGCTGCACTACCCAGATACCACTCCATGATGACCGACCAACAAGCCCATATTGCCACCCTTGTCGATTTCATTTCTAGTACAACAGGCTTTTTTCAATATGTTCCTCGGGATTCTGGGCATACTGTTGCCCTCATTGCCACGGCTGCCAGCAGCACGTGTGTCCTAAGGTTCTGTATTCATAACAAGCAGCTTCCACAAGATATAAAATCGTTGTTTACTGGTTTCGCACCATTCCGATGTCGGTCACGGAAAAAGAATTTTGAAGATTGTATGTGCTAAACGACTTCAGCAGGCGTGTCTCCACAGAGATTATCTCAGCGTGCAGATGTTTGATCAGTATGAGCTGTGCGTTGCAAGGAATCTTCTGTGGAGGCACCTCCACTTAGCTGATCAGGTCACCAAGTTCCTTTGACAACCTCAAATAAGGCTACTACGGGCTCACGTGAACAAGGATTGACAGAAAGCAACAAGTGATGTCTACGTTTCTGAAGGTTTCATCCTTCCCAACAGTGTGTGCAAAGTTCTTGGCCTCGGTCCAAAATTTGCCCAAGCTACCAGCTGGACTAAACTGGAACTTCCCTGTCCGTCATAAGTAAAGTGTCCAGAAGAGCCCCGCAAGAAGATGGTGTGAGGATGAACTCGGAAGGTTTAGATGCCCTGTTATGATGTAAGCCCCCAACCTTCTAAGTTACCTGTAAAATGTGTAGTCTTACCTGAAGAGTAATTCATTGTGTGTCATACCAGCTGACAAAGAGGGTGGTTTTGCAGTTTTTTCCTTTAAATGTTTCTTGGAAAAAGCCAGTCAAGCAATTTCTGCAGTGTTCAATGAGCGCAAGGATGTATCACTTATGAAAGTAGCAGCAAAACCAAGTGAAATTTACAGAAAGTTGAATCTCGATAAACTAAGGAAAAGCTCAGAGATGTAATTTTTAGTAAGTGCACAAGGAGAATGTTCCTTTTCGGGTCATAATTTCCGAAAGGGCTACCTGGCAGAAGCAAGCTGCCCTGTACCTGGTTTCAAAGCTGAATGTTAAAGAGATTGATGACCAGTTTCTTGTAAAAGGTTCTGACGAATCCTTGATTTTGTTAGGTTTCACGGCAAAAAGGGCTTCAAGGCCTTCTCAGCTAAGGTCAAAGAATTATATTATTCTATCATGCTCAATGACCTTATCCAATGTGTCGAGGATTGTATTGACAAATATGGCGCTGTAAGGTTTTCACAGGAAGCAGGTTGTTTCAGTAGAAGGGTATTTAGAATTATGGTGTTTTTACATGTCGTCAACCTTTGCACAGTGGAACAATAGGCTGAATCTGCAGAAGAAAGGCATTTGCATAGGGTTGTGTCTGGCTCCCGTCTTTAGCAACCTATATTTAGCACAATTAGATAGGCACATATATGACCACCTCACGGGACTAACAGTTTTTCAGCGAGCTTTTAGATTTGTCAACAATTTTTTAGTGTTTCTGGATTTCCCTAGTAATAGTTTTCTAGAAAAATGTCCTGATGTCTAAGATTTCTTGCGAGTGTTTGAGACCTCTTGAAGTGACTTTTGAAGTGCAAAACGTTTCAGTTTCTTGACTTTCAGTTCATCTTTACTGACAGTAGGACTTGCTGGGCTTACAGTCCATGAGCTAAGAAACCCCTTCTCCAATTTCATTCAGCCCATTTGAATTTGGTGAAGAGGGGCATAACTAACTAATAGGGATGGCTTTCTGCCCACTACTGCGCATGTGGATGTAGGCCGAAATTCAAAAAATGTTTTATCGTTGCAAAACACGGAGACCGTGTTACACGTGAGATAATCAAAGTGGGAGAAATTCTATGTTTAAAGGATGGTTGCATCAGCACCCCTCTATCGCTCTCACTGACAAGGAGATCAGACACCTCGGGCTATCACCATGTTGAATTTTGTGTGGCTTTGTCGTGGCGTTCTAAGTATGGTTGGGGGGCTATTGTGTGACTGTATAAATAGCGATGCTTTCTGAAAAGAAAATAAACAGTTGGAAGTTCAGCGCTCCGTTCTCTCTTCTATCCCTTCTGGTGGCTTTGCGCTGTTAACCTGACTTTGAAGCATAATTTATCAACAAACCCAATCTTACACCCTTCGTAACTAACGTGTTTCAAAAACGTCCTAATGAAAACCAGTTTCCAGCAACAGGCTGCAAGTCTTAAGGAGGCTGGTTATCCTAACCACGTGTTGGTGTCGGTGGCAGAAAGGCTGCTGAAACAGGAACGTTCGAGACGATTCCTCCGTGCAAATGCAAGAGCTAGCAGCTGTGACCAGGTGAAAACCACTGTGATTCCGTATATGCACCAGATATCACATAGCCTGAAAAAGATAGGAAGCCAAGGTAACGTGCGGGTGTTTTTTCAGCTCCAAATAAGCTAAGCACCTTGTGTAAAACCACTAACCCAATAAGGACAAAAAAGCCGGTTTGTGGTAGAATCGCAAAGATGAGTTCGTCGGATGCGCTGTAGGAGTGGTCTATCATATTCCACTGTCATGCGGTAGTTGCTACATAGCCCAAACCGGAAGATGCATTAATGAGCACTTAAGAGAGCACAGAAATATAGTGTATCAGGTGACGATTTTCTTGCTTTGCATTGCAATACATGTCCACGTCGCCCTCTTCTAAATGACACCGCTGTTATATACAGGGATAAGCATAAGTGTGTAACATTAATAGTATAAACTGGGCAAATCCTCTCGGCCGCTGACCAATGTATCAGCAAACTATCACTATCATTGTCCGTGAGAAAGTTAGATTATTTGCGCATGCCATGAAAGTTGACTGCATTTGCAATGGATCATTTAGGTTTCTTGGTGTTTTCTTGTTGTACCTGTTTTAGACAGTGTGGCTCTACTCATGAGCCATATATACAGTCGACTTCCATTAATTTGATCATCTTTCTGGGGTTTTACTTGCCAAAACCAGTTCTGATTATGAGGCATGCCCGTTAATTCGATCCTGACGGGACCATTGAGACTGGTCGAATTAAACAAAAGGCATAAAAAACATTGAAACATGCCATTGCTTCACTTTGCAGTATTTGCCTTTAAAATTAACTTTGGTCGCATTTCAGTTTAGCGCTACACCTGCAACGATCAACAGCTACCAACTCGCCCAGTTTACTATTTTTCTTAATGTTAGCTTCACTGCAATACAGCCATGTTATGCATAGAACCATACCAAGCAGGGAAAGGTGCCATTGTTGCAAGACAGCACGTGTTCCCTAATTTACGTACATGCACATGTGCAGTCTCCAGTCACAGTATGAGCACCAAGACGCCTAATAGGTGTATGGGCAGGCCTTCAGAGTTTGATATATTCACCCTCTTTTGTTGGCTTTTAACATCTCCTCGGCTTATCGCAGTTTTTTCAACTTACTGCCTTCCTTTTTGCTAGCTTTCCCAAAACACGATTGTTTTCCACTTCTCTGTGCATGGCACATTTACTTAAAGAACATGTACTAGGCTTCATTAATGGTCTCATATACGAGACATGCATGGAAGGTGAAAAAAGGACTCAAATCACCACTGAAACGTAAGAAGCAGCTCTGAATGGCTGCCAGTATGCTTATTAGGTGGCTAGGTGCTCCAACTGTGACAGGAGACCGCATGCCTGTATAATCAAGGAACACGTGCTATGTCCTGTGACAGTGGCCCTTTTCCATTCTTGGTATGCTTCACCACAGTAAGTTGCATATGCTTCAGCGCATAACACAGCTGTATTTGGGCGAATCTGACCAGTGAGGTTCGAATTATCCGACGAAGGCCAATTTTGAGATTGAAATAACAGAAGTTTGGGCTCACAGAAATGTATTTCATTAAATAAAAAACAATCATCAGCAAACAACTTTATTTAAAAGGGGTGACTGACTACTTCTATATCATTAATATATATTAAAAATGACAAGAGGCCAAGCATGCTTTGAGGAACACTGGAAGTAACTGGCACTTCATGGGAAGGGCAATCGCTTATGCTGACGAATTGTTTGTGCTTAGTTAAGTATGCAGAGATTCAGCCAATTAAGTATGGCAGAAGATTTGTGATTTCGAGCTTCTCAATTAGTTTAGAGTGTCAAACAAGCTCAAATGCTTTTCTGTCTGCAATACAGGAATATAACATCAATCTGGCCAGGTTTATCAAGAATGCTAGCAAATGCTTGCATGTATAAACCCGTGATCCAACTTCCAATAAATCGTTGAAAGTACCAATTGTGTGTGTCTCTTCTCTCGTCTGTCTTGTCTTGTCTGCGCTAAGCACTAAAAAAATGTTGTACCAACAATGTTAAAAGTCCACCCTTGCAATGTAAAGTTTCTTTCTTTTTTCAAAAATACTCCACACTTCTCTGAAATGTGAACATATTTGTTATTCAATAATCAATAGGTCAGTTTCGTCAAATATCCATATTTAATTCTATCCAGAAATATCAGAATATGAAAACTTCTACTACATATGGGCCTTCAGTGGAGCAGTATGGCCTTAAATGCGTGTAACCAATGCTACTTACAGGGAACACAAGAGGTGAGTCTGGGGTCTTATGTGCAAAACCACGACATGATTATGAGACACACCATAGTGGGGGACTCCGGATTAATTTTGACCACCTGGAATTCTTCAATGTGCACTCAATGCATGGTAAACAGGTGTTCTTGCATTTCTTCCCCGTGGAAATGCAGCTGCTGCAGTCGGAATTTGATTCCGCGCCCTTGGGATTAGCAGCACACAATGCCAAAGGCATTATGGCGGGTTTTGAAACTCGAGAGGTGGAAAAGAAACCGCGGAAAGCTTTAGAAGAGATGTTTTTTAGATTGTTTGACACATGTAATGCCAGTCAAACCAGGCTTCTGGCCAACTGATAAGTTTGTAAATGTGAGTGACTGAAAGGTGATAGTATCTGCCGCACCAAGATGACATCAGGAACATGTTCACATTGTCCAAATGATAATTTTTACAGCCTCAATTGAGAAAACAAATCCGTTGGCTGCCTAAAGGCGAGGCATCCTTACTGCGCGACTAGAAATTACTAAGCAAAGCAAAAAAGTACCTGCTGTATATGTCCGCTCAGGAACTGCAGTTCCCTTTGAGAATGGTCACCACATGCACCTGACTTTCTCCCTAAAGATTCCAGTATGTGTAATTATTGACAGAAAGGAAGATTTGATCACTTCTAATTGCGTGTTCTCCAATTGAATACAAGTCAAATGGTCAACAACTATTTGATTTACATTTGACATTTTGAACATTTGCACAGCACAAATATGTACTCCAGCCATACTCGAGAAGAACGCCATCAGTGCAGATTGTGAAACACCTGACGAGTAGGGAAAAAAAAAGCTTCGTTTCCAGGGCTCTGAAATTATTTTGAGTTTTGTGCAAGTGCACCGTCAGTAGCGCACCTACTGGTGATGATCAAGGGTTCAGCATTTAATATATCTGCTCTTACCAACACTAACAATACGAGATATTCCTCTAACAATTCTTTCCTTCCTCAAATAAACACTAATTGTCAATGTTTACTGCTCTTTTATGGCGATTAAACACTAAATTAAACCACCCCATATTAAAGCCTGCCGCACAACATTAACATTCAAGAGAGATATGAAGAAATATTTACTATCGACACTACTGGCTACAGACTCATTACTATGAACATATATTATATACAAATTTATTTTAACACTTCCAGTGCTTCTGTATTTGCCTAATGTATCGCTTTTATTCTCCATATCCCATTGTCTTTATTTTTTCCTTCCTTATTTTTAGAAATTTTAAGTTTCTTGTCGCACAGTATATATTTCACTTGTACTTTGCATATTGTAAGCATATTTTTGTTTCTAATTATCTCGTACATTAACCTTGTGTTCTTTGATATGTGTCATCCCTATGTTTCCATAACGTGCTAATTACTACATTTTTATTTATTTATACACAGCATCTATTTCATTTGCTTGTATTTGTAAGCACCTTCCTTGTATTTGATTACTTGCTTCATTAACTTCGTGTATTCTGATGTGTATCACTGCTATGTTGCCATAATGTATTAATTACTATATTGTTAAACTACTAATAGGTCCCACTGACAGTTTTTGTAACTTCGGGACCTCCTTCTGTACTAATGATGAATGATGAAATAAAATTTAGGTATTCTGCATCAATTGCGTAATTATTAGGTATTAAACATCACCATTGCTAGATGTCACAGAGGCACCACTCCCGAGGTTTTGAGCCACCTCTAGTAGAACGAACAAGTGATCTTTTTTCATGAAGTGGATTGGCTTCCCACATGACATCATTAAGAATACACAAAGCAAGCCTCCTCATTAACCCATTAGGGACCGGTTTCTTTTTTTTCTTGCTATGTTGAAATAAATCTAATATATTAACTTACCTTTGTACTAATAATTCACTTGCAAAAAATTATTACTCTTGCCTAATTAGATTTTGAAATATAGCCCGTGACCATATGGTCACACTGGGCCCTTACGCTACAGCAAAATACGCGAATTGAAAAACATTTATTTCAAGCTATGAAACATCACAAAAAACATACGTTGCGAATAGTCGAGCACTTATTTAGTGTGATATGGTTTAAATCATGGAATACACATGCACGTCATACTTTGTGCATTACTTGTGAACACGAGAGTACCTGTCTGCAGATGACATTGGTTCTACGCCATGAATGGTGCTTACGATCGTTACTACAGAATTACCCATCCAGCGGACAGCAATTATCCCATTGTCGCTCAGCACGAGCTCTTCGTGCCCGCGAGGTTGGCGCTTGACGAATTGTGGTCGAGCGATAGGGCACTCTCTGGGAACACGGTTCTGCTTCACTGTGCCCGGTGCCTTCGTAGCCCTGTGCCTTGAGATGCCTGAGTAGTGGCATGCCTGTGAATAAATTATCCAAATAGAAAAAGAAAGGAAGGTCGTGCATCTCTGCTGCGAGTTCATCCACCACTTGAAGAAGTGGCGCCGCTGCTTTTCCGAAGTTCTTTTCATATTTTTCAGATGTTCCGGGATCCCCTGCTTGCCTTGATACACTTTGAAGTGTACAAGGTATCCGTTCTTGGCATTTAGGCACCATACTTTATACCCGAAGCGGATAGGCTTTCCGCGTATAAACTCTTTACAGCCATGACGACCATAATACTCAATCATACTTTCGTCATAGCTCATGTGACGCACAGGTTGAAAGTGCTCCAGAAACCTTGCTTTCAATAGTGCCATCAATAGTGCCATCGCATTGAAGCGATTTCTTCGCATAGCTTTGTAGGCCACCGTGTTGCTCATATCCAAGCCGCTGTCCCAGTGGCACTTTCTCCCTGGCAAGCGGTTTTAGCCAGACAAAACGAGCACTCCAAGAAAACCTAATTCTTCTTTGGTAACCTCCGGATCGGGCATATTTAAAAATAATGCATACTTTCTTGTTTGTTCGTCTAGCAGCTCCACGACAGCTTCGTCAAAAAAGATTTCGAACAACTCAACAGGTGAAAAGTCCCTGTAAGCAGCAAAGTTTGGGTAGGGAAATATGCCAAGGCTTTTCTGGAGATCACCGTTCGTCCACTTAGAAGCAGTGACTAATTTCGCAGGAATGGCCGCATCAACTACAGCAGAAGAAACCTCTCATGTTCCGTCACCTAGCCCGCCTGGGTCGTCATCGTCCGAGTCGGATCCACCAATGCGGCGTCCTTCAGAGAAAACAGTTTCAGCGCCGGCTCATAGCTGCCGCCCGATTAGATTGTCAATGAGCCCGCCTGAGTCTTCATCGGCCGACTCTTCATCCAAATAGGTGCTAGAGTCTCGCGGTCGATATAAATCACTGACACGTCGTCATCGTCGTCTTTGAGTATCTTCGCTATTTATTCCAACATCAACCTATTCAGACAATAAAATAAGAAATAACTGCTGCGGGAACATGCCAGCAGCCGTGCAAGAGATGAGAATGCAGTTTTAAAAAAAATAGGAAGTTAGGTAGCCTAAAGGCCCAGCGTGACCATATGGCAACGCGCAAGATAACACGCTCGTTCATGGATAAATCAAACATTAATCTTTCACAAATGCTCATCGTAGCTCACATATTCAAAGAGCAATATGGAGGTAAGGATATCCGACTATTGCTCAAACAAGTAGTGAAAAAAAAAACATTATCCCTTGGAGTGATGCATGGCGACGCTACTCGCACAGCAACACTTATTCCCGCCCTTGCGAGGGGCTCCCACAAAACGACGGGCACCTGCTGCCACTTGGTATCCATAAAGGGAACCCTAATCTGTCTAACGGCATGTCAAATGCGATTTTGGTGCCGTTTTGCTAATCTTAATTAATTGAAATCCACTGTGCAGACTAACGTGACCATATGGTCACGCTGGTCTTTAATGGGTTAAGCTTATTTTTAGTAGGATATGAAGGCATAGTAATTGATGTACCTGTAAAAGTAAACACACTAATGTAAGACATGTAGATGTTTCTTGAGTCCAGTGGTAGACTTGCCTGAGATAGCAGATTGTCTGCCACTGTTGTCTACACACATACTATCGACTAAAAAAGTTTACGGACCACGGGATCTCAGAAAACGCTAGATATCCGAGCAGCCTTTAAAAGTACCCAGTAAAACCGTACATCACAATGTTCGCATATACTAGTAGAGACTGGAAATGGGAATACCAGGCTTCGTTTTGAGGCTGCGGAGATATTCAGCTTTTTGTGAGATCCCTTCATTCGTTAACTTTTTGGGTCGATAGTACATTTGTATGTGTGTGGTAGGGAAGGTATGAATTAGAGAGTTTCTCCAAAAAGGCAGGGCTTTGCTATAGATGTGCCAGGCTGTAGATGTGCAGGCAAAGAGCGAAAAAGAATGCAATAATGTTTAACAATAGCACAGTGACGACAGCAACCAAAGCAAAGCAGCAGAGGGGTACATGTGGTGGCAGAAACTTGCACTGTACCTATTGCACTTATATTCTTGTACTGCAGGTGAGTGCAGAGAGTAAGTTACCGCGACTGCACACTGTACAAAACATAAGCGCTCTATGTAAACTTCGTTTTGAGGCCATCATCACCACAATAACAAAAAAAAAGCTGCATCTCTAAGTGACACAGGGACACACTAGGTTCAAGTAAACTGCAAGTAGCCAACACTACTGTCACTGTACAATGTCGTGTCCAATGAGGCAGGACATAGCCAAGGCCACATAGAATAAAAGTGACATTGGAGAGGAAAGGCTTTAGAGGAGGGTAATTTTTAACCACTTGCAGCTCTTTATATAGCATGGTGACATGAAGCTTTTTTCAGTAACCATTCGAGAAGAGATACTGTGTACGTGTAGGTAACACACAACTAAAATAGTTTCAGGGACCCTTTGGGTGATGAGGTTAACATTTAGTCTTTTTTTCTTTATGCACCGACAAGGTTCTGTTACACATGTACAGTTTTTCCGTGAACATTTTTTTCCCTTATCAATTTGGGTTGTACCTGTTTTTTCACCAATAAACTTCCAGCTGTGAATAGGTGCTCGTGTGTGTTCCTTACTTTCCTTGTATGATTTTGTTCTGTTTTCTTTAACTGCAGTCTTTCCTCAGCGGCAATGCTGATGTCATTGTTATTGATTTCTAGTGCTTTAAGCTAATATGGCCAGTCCTACACAATAGAGAAAGAGTGAAATAAAGAAATGCACAAGATATGCATGCTGGGATGTGAAGTGATTGCTTACGATGGGGCAGGGTGGACACCTTAGGGAATGATGGCTGGAACAATGTAATAATTATTTTCTTTTTCACACTTTCTCATTGGTCTCAGCAGCATTCTGCTTACATTACCATCAGCAGGTCTACCAGTAAATGATAAACAAATTCTGACATTATACCAGCTAATAACTGTCTTGCTCAAGATGGACAACTGAGCTATTTCATGATAGGTGTGTTTGAAAACTTGCATCAATACTGACTGAACGAAATGCTATTTTGCTTCACCTACCTAGAAAGAACTAGCATTAGCGGGGTTGATCTCTTGATATCTCTTATGGTAAACGAATGGAGGTGCATTTGCCCATTTAGAATGAGAATAGTGGAAATTAATGGGACATTGAAAAGACACTTCAACATTCCGACAGTTGTTACAATTATGAAGGGCATGACAGTTCCCGTAGCATTACTGTTCTGCTTACCATTTAAAGGTTACCAGCTTACTGCTGTGGTTTGGACATTAAACTCTACATTCGACCTCACATTGTGTGTTCTTGTACCTGCCTTGAACCTCATCCTTTCCGTGCATACGAGGTGTGTTGAAAAAGAAACCGAACTTTTGCTATAACAGCTTTGCTGCATATGGTACAACATCTTAAGTGCTGTCCCCTTCAAAGTAGTCCCCTCTACTGGCAATGCACTCTTCCCATCTTTTCTTCCATTTTTGGAAAGCCTCCTGGAATGCAATTTCTGGAATGGCATGCAGGTCTGTTCTCGCATTGTCCTGGATCTCCTCTACGATTTGGAAAGGGTCTAGGTCCGGAGAATATGGTGGGAGGGGCACAAAAGGAGTGTGGTGTTTCGCTAAGTAGCTGCGAACAAGGAGCGACATGTGAGCCAGGGCATTGTCATGATGCAACATTCAAGCCTGATTTTCCCACAATTCAGGCCTCTTACTGCACACAGAATCTCTCAAACATGCTAGGGTTCCCTGGCAAACTTCTTTGTTTACCATCTAACCATGTGGCACAAATTCCTGATGGGCAATGCCTTTGCAGTCAAAAAACACAACCAACATCACCTTCATTTTTGACCGACTCGTGCGTGCTTTTTTTGGATGAGGAGAACCTTTGGCCACCCACTGCGACGACTGCACTTTCGTTTCAACATTGTAGGCATAAGCCCATGTCTCATCGCCTCTTATGATGTTCTTAAGAAAGTTTTCATCGTCATTGGCAGCGGCAAGCATTTCCTGGCTGATTTCAACATGGGTCTGCTTCTGTGCACCAGACAACAAACGTGGCACAAATTTTGCACTGACAATATGCATCCCAAGTTTGTCACTCAAAATTTCATGACATGATCCTATGCTGATACCCACTTCATCAGCGACTTCTCGAACAGTCAAACAACCATTTCCATGAATCACAGTTCGAACTATCTCGATGTGGTCATCATCTGTGGATGTGGAAGGTTGTCCAGGCTTGGGATCGTCACCGACCAACATTCTTCCCTCTTCAAAACGCTTGAACCAATCATAGCACTGCGTGCGACTCATATAGTCCTCCCCGTATGCTTGGCTAAGCAACTGAAATGTCTCTGTGAAAGTTTTCCCAAGTTTGTAGCAGAACTTCACACACACACACACTGTTCTTCCAATTCCTTCATTGTCACTTTGGCACCAATCCGAAGAGCAGCTTGTTCATGTGCTCACTTTAGCGGCTGTAGCTCGCCAACTAACGGTCAGAGCGAAATGCGGCAAATGGCAGTTTGTTGTCTAAACCTGCCCCTACATGCGCTCAGTAGCCGCAGCGCGCTTCCTCTGCTGATTGGCATGCTATTTCAAAAGTTCGGTTTCTTTTTGAACCCACCTCGTATATATTACTGCACACACACACGAAAACCTTGAGTCATAAGTGAGCACTGTGTCTGTCCCCTTTCCTTTTCCAATCAGTTGACGCTGTTTTCGTTCTAAATACCTTCTAGGAACTAGGCCATCAAGAAACTGTCTTGCAAGTGCCCTATATTATCTGTGTTGTACAGTCCAGTTTGTCAGTCCACCTAAATTTAGCATTGTTTATAAATTCTGCTTAAGTGCTTCAAGATTTTATGTATTTTATTCTGTACACTTCTACAGGTCAACACCACCACATATTTCATGTAAGTAAAAGTTATTATGCAGAAAATGCTCGTTTTATTTGAAGACCAAGCAGTTTAAGTGATAATGCATGTCCTGACTAGGTAAAGTTAGTGAAAAGTGACCAAACATATTTTTCAAAGAAAGGCTATGTATACGTACTACAGGCAATACAAACCTCTATTTGCATGCCGCTGCTATAGGTCCCATGACCAGTGTGACTTGCTTTCTGTAAGCAGTACAGGCTGTACAGAGCTGTCAAGTCAGCTAGTCTTTAGTCTATCTAGCTTGCTTTCCTGGTGCTTTCATGTATACAAACCAGAAGGCCGCCTTCTACAGTATTATGCTGAAGATTATGAACGGTTGTCTGACACTGTGCCTTGCAATGTTCGCAGGCATTCTGCTTACCAGGAGACATCATTTGTGTTGGCAACAGTAGGTGCGAGGTAAGTAAAAAATAAAGTACACATTAATTTAAAAGCCTTCATCTTCACTACATTGTGCAACATGAGGATGCCTTTCCAAAGGAATGTAGCCAGTGCCATCTGCAAGCACATTGCTCACCAGCTGCAGTGGCTTCATATCGACACAGGTGACACGCAACGACATCATTGTGCTTGAAGTGAGGTGCATGTAAGGCACCACAATCCAATAAAACTGCTCATCTTTTATACATGTACTGCGTTTTTGCTTCCACTTTGAGGTTGACATGATGAGCCTGAATGCCATCAGCCATCCCATACAAAAACTGTCCCAACTTTCATTCAAATGACTCAACCTAACTGTGATAGGCTAGCAATTTTCTTGCTTGGATATGCTGTTCAGTTGGTGCATGTTATAGTGCAGGCACACCTCCAATTGAGTTAAGCATCGTGAAAATCAAGTACACTACATTGCCTACTTAAGCACATGAACATTTAAGTAACAAAATCTTTTTCTGCTCATGCAGTGACCTACAGCTACAAAGGAAGACACAAAGACAGTGCAGACGTGTAGGTAATATCAAGCTTTGATGCAGACATAGTAAGCTGTGGTGAGGAATGAAGTGTAATCTGTGTTTCCACTTCTGCATGAATTTTGTGGAAGTGCTGGAGGGTCGAGGTTTTATACAGCTACTAATTTATGTATGTGGTCTAATAAACCATTGCAAAGTGAATGTGTGGCATCAGCAACAGATAGCCAGGCACTATCACAAAAAGAAGCAAAATAATGCTGGGGAGTGGTCGAAAGCTGCAGGTCTGGAGGAGAGAGACAAAAGGACAAGACTGCATCGATCAATTGGACATGACTGAAGGCATGCACGGTATGTCGAGCAAGAAGCAGACAGAAGGAGTATTAAGGAAACGCATGAAGGAGAAGTCTGACAGTGTGTGAAGGCAAGAGCATCACATAAAAAGAAAAATTTGAAGAAAGTAGCAAATGAATGGGGAGATCAGATGCCAAGGAGCAAGCATTTTCCGCTAGAAATGTTTTTGCTGTTGTGCCTTAGCCCTGGTGCTGTAAATGGAAGGTGGAAGAAACAAGTACAGTACAAGTTGAAAAAGTGTTGTGGCAAGCGTGAGCGGCATTAGATCGGTGCCTCATCAAAATGATTGAATTTGCAGTGCTCATCTGCACTCAACAAAGTGTGGTAACCTGTGCTGCTGGAAGTGTGTGAACTATCTCGAGATTAAATGTACAATCAGCCAGCTCTTCCAGATTCAGAAAAGACTTAAGACCAGAGGAAAATTTCAAAAATTACAAGACGGCAACCTGATTTGATAAATCATATTTTGGATGTTTCCAGTAGAAGCACTTGCACCAACGGAAACTAAGCTGCATTAAAGGTTGGACTTCAGAAAGTGCATCAACACTACACCAACGATAAATGCAATTCCACTACACGGATGACTTGCCTTGTATGAAAACACTGTTTTCACCTTTTGCTCTCCTGTTCGCCACATAAGCATTGCAGATTAAACGAAGTCTCACTGTATCGTGCGATGCGTTTGTCACTGGCTGACCACAAATGAATCGCTGTCAATGTCATGTAATGAGCATTAAAAATTTCTCTTCAGCTCCTACTTTGTGACTGATGAGCCGGCTGTGCTTATATAGGTGCGGATCCACCTCCAGAGGGTCATCACTGAATTGCATTTTTTTTGACTGACTGCACATGTTACCAGGCTTTTTATCAATGTTTTAAATCACCCACACAGGCGTACGTTATCCTCTTCATTTAGTACAGAGGGTTAAACATCGACAAAATGATGCAGCTCAAATAGCTTGAACGTGTATGCGTTTTCTATCCGCAGTGACAGACAAAATGGCTCGAGCGTTGCATAATGCCGTTTGCCTAAAGCCAGCTTCGCTGCAGGGCACCAGTGTCGCGCAAAGAAGCATGCACATTGTATTGCGGCAAAGTATACCAATAGTGGAAAGCGGCCACTGTGATATAAGTGCCCACTTGCCGTCACGTCTCCTATCGCAGTACAAGCACGGAGACGCCGAACAAGTGTACTGGCAGGCATTCAGAGCTATTTCGCATGCGGTTGTAGCGACCTGAGCCCTTGTTTCGCCCACATAGAGCGCCCCTTATATGAGCTAGACATTGTAACAGCCGGGATTATTAACTAGCCAATATCAGTGTTACTGTACAGCTTTCACAAAGGTCTACTGCTATGAACTTTCATGACGACCATTTTTCTTTAGCATACATTTCTTCCGTATTCATCCGCAGGGGTAGTGTTTTGCCAGTGTGGCTGTACAGCTCTCACAACGAACTACGGCTCAGATTGCATGGCGACGCAAGTTTCAGTACTTGCACATACAGAGTACAAGATTTCCATTCCCACGAACCTCCAAGTGTGCTGTATTCTCAGTTACATTAAGAACTAATGCATTGGCACGGCAGTTAATTCATAAACTGTTTCCGTTCCCGCGATTCCCCTGAAGTGTGTGGTATGCTGACCTTGATCAACGACACTAATGAACAATGCATCGGCACGACGTAATGCTCTGCCACTAAAGTCATCCGAGAAGACACCTCACTTCCAAACGTATCCTCTTGCGACTATAAAATTTAATATGCTGCCGTCTTAACAAAATAGCAACAAACTCACCTCGGACGCGGCTTTTTCGCCTTGCCGGCCACGCATCCTGTCGATTCTGTGCTGCAAGCTCGGCTAGGGACAAACGGAGCAAACGGTTTTCTTCATAGTACCTAAACGACGAGAAATTTTGAGCACCTAAAGTCCCCACATTTCTCTCTCGCAACCACTGCTCCTCGCGCGTGCGCAGAAAGAGCGGTGAAATCCAATTTCGATGTGCTCGTGACGCGCCGTGGTGTGGCGCCTTGGTGTGCGCGTCTTGCGTGTCGTGCGCATTGCGCTTTCGTAGTTCTCGACCCGTGAATCATGTTGCGCAGAGCCAGACGCCGCGCGCTCTTCCATTGTTCTTTAGCCACTCCATCTGCAGCAAGAGTGGCGAGCTGGAAGTTGCCACTGGGCGTTCCGCAAGGCATTTCAGTTTCCTCTCTCGTTTCGGACGCTTTCCGCTTTCTGTGCCGCGTCATTGTGGTTACAGTATGTCGAAAAACAATCGCCGCTTCTATATAGGTGCGATCACACCACCTTCTGCGCCCAAGCGTGGCGAGCCTATAACGACGAGTTTCAGAAATATTAAAGCGAATAGCTTTCTGTCCCCTCTCCGACGGATGTTTTCGTAGTTCAGTCGTCGGTGGTCGGTCGTCGGACTGTTGATCTGCATGGAAAACGCTCGCGCGTTCGTTCGTTCGCTCTCACGCTAACTATATTTTGCTCTCTCGCTCGCTTTCTCTAGCGTTCTTTTGTTCGCTCGCTCGTTGGGACTAATCGCTTGCATTAAAAATCATCGACGATGGTCTCTGCAAATTTTTTTATGTACATTGTGCTAGTATAGAATTCGTTGCCACACTTCCTACGAAGCACCGTTACCAGAAACGACTGTACCGATGTGACCCTCCGTTGGCACCAAAAGTGATGTTCGCTAATTAACTCGATACTTTTATTTATGCTGCATGTGACTTGCATGATTTAGCGCTCGGGAGCCAAGCTCCAAGTTGTTCATGGGTCTCACGGGGAAGCGCGTTGTTTGATGAATAATGTACGCTTACTGTATTGCATATGCATAAGATATCACCTAAAATTTCATATGGAGTTATATATATATATATATATATATATATATATATCATCAGCCTGGTTATGCCCACTGCAGGGCAAAGGCCTCTCCCATACTTCTCCAACTACCCCGGTCATGTACTAATTGCGGCCATGTTGTCCCTGCAAACTTCTTAATCTCATCCGCCCACCTAACTTTCTGCCGCCCTCTGCTGCGCTTTCCTTCCCTTGGAATCCATTCCGTAACTCTTAATGACCAGCGGTTATCTTCCCTCCTCATTACGTGTCCTGCCCATGCCCATTTCTTTTTCTTGATTTCAACTAAGATATCATTAACTCGCGTTTGGTCCCTCACCCAATCTGCTCTTTTCTTATCCCTTAACGTTACACCTATCATTCTTCATTGCATAGCTCGTTGCGTCGTCCTCAATTTAAGTAGAACCCTTTTCGTAAGCCTCCAGGTTTCTTCCCCGTACGTGAGTACTGGTAAGACACAGCTGTTATAAACTTTTCTCTTGAGGGATAATGGCAACCTGCTGTTCATGATCTGAGAATGCCTGCCAAACGCACCCCAGCCCATTCTTATTCTTCTGATTATTTCAGTCTCATGATCCGGATCCGCAGTCACTACCTGTCCTAAGTAGATGTATTCCCTTACCACTTCCAGTGCCTCACTACCTATTGTAAACTGCTGTTCCCTTCCGAGACTGCTAAACATTACTTTAGTTTTCTGCAGATTCATTTTTAGACCCACCCTTCGGCTTTGCCTCTCCAGGTCAGTGAGCATGCATTGCAGTTGGTCCCCTGAGTTACTAAGCAAGGCAATATCATCAGCGAATCGCAAGTTACTAAGGTATTTTCCATTAACTCTTATCCCCAATTCTTCCCAATCCAGGTCTCTGAATACCTCCTGTAAACACGCTGTGAATAGCATCGGAGAGATCGTATCTCCCTGCCTGACGCCTTTCTTTTTCATTTCATTTCATTTATTGTACCTTCAAGGCCCGAAGGCGTTACAGAAGGGAGTGAAACTAAATACAGAGCATGTGCAGATAACAGAGTATAATAATAACAAGAAAAAAAATTAGAAAGTGCGGATTGGGATTGGGATTGGGCATATTGGGATGTTGTTGCTTTCTTTATGGAGGACTACGGTGGCTGTGGAGCCGCTATAGATATCTTTCAGAATTTTTACATATGGCTCGTCTACACCCTGATTCCGCAATGCCTCCATGACTGCTGAGGTTTTGACTGAATCAAACGCTTTCTCGTAATCAATGAAAGCTATATATAAAGGTTGGTTATATTCCGCACATTTTTCTATCATCTGATTGATAGTGTGAATACGGTCTATTGTTGAGTAGCCTTTACGGAATCCTGCCTGCTCCTTTGGTTGACGGAAGTCTAAGGTGTTCCTGATTCTATTAGCAATTACCTTAGCAAATACTTTGTAGGCAACGGACAGTAAGCTGATTGGTCTATAATTTTTCAAGTCTTTGGCGTCCCCTTTCTTAAGGATTAGGATTATGTTAGCGTTTTTCCAAGATTCGGGTACGCTCGAAGTCATGAGGCATTGCGTATACAGGGTGGCCAGTTTCTCTAGAACAATCTGCCCACCATCGTTCAACAAATCTGCTGCTACCTGATCCTCCCCAGCTGCCTTCCCTCTTTGCATAGCTCCCAAGGCTTTCTTTACTTCTTCCGGTGTTACCTGTGGGATTTCGAATTCCTCTAGACAATTCTCTCTTCCATTATCGTCGTGGAAGAGAGAATAGTCTAGAGGAATATATATATATATATATATATATATATATATATATCCAAGTGCTCGGACTGTTTATATTAAAACCACAGTTTTCATTATTCAGACGACTGGGCACAATATGTTACCTTTATAAGCACGAAAACTGTAAAGCACTCGTGCCTCAGCAGTAAAAAAACATTGAGCCGTTCAGCGGTAAGGTATTCACACCACTGCATTGTGAATAAGAGGAAACACGGCAAAGCTGCCTTAATTGTTCAGCGGGAATTTTGAAGCATTTGGATGCGATGCTGCTCATTTTCCAGGAGCTCGTTGTCACATTTAGTGATGACACCTTTGATATGCCAAACAAACTGGAAGGAACCGGGTAGTCATACAGATCTTTCTTCCTGTTGAAGGCTCGGCCGGCTACCATTGCCGTAAGGGCGGCTTCGATGTTTCTGTACTCGCGCTGCACTTCCTCCTGGCGCAAAACACTTCCCCTTGGGATGCCACGTTCATTTGCAATCCTTCGTCTCTTCTGACGTGAGGTTAACACCACAAAAGAATTTCTTTTTCTTGCCGCACTCATTCTGATGTAGGTCGAATAGAGGAGCAATTGACACGACGAGTGCTGTTTGACAAGCGAGGAATTCTCCCGCCAAAAACGGCGCTGTCGAAAACGTATCCGGTACGCTTGATAACTAAACAGATAGAGCGAGTTATGTGAAGTCGTTTTCAAAACGTATTCACCCCTCGTTTTTAAGTTGTTTGGCTTTCAACGTTTTCAAAACGTATTCACCCCTCGTTTTTAAGCTGTCTTGTTTGGAACGTCTTTGATGCGTCGATTTTGGTCAAAAAGCCGTTTCAGACGTTGAATCCCTTAATACGACGTTTTCAAGACTTTGTGTGCTACCTGGGGTGGTATCTCTACTGAATCAAATGGCTTTTCGTAATCTATGAAAGCTATATAGAGAGGCTTATGTACTCTGGATTTCTCAATAAACTGATTAATGACATGGGTGTGATCCATTGTAGAGTATCCCTTCCTGAAGCCAGCCTGTTCCCTTGGTTGACTAAAGTCCAGTGTTGCCCTTATTCTTTTGGAAGTTATTTTGGTAAATATTTTATATAATAGTGGGAGTAAGCTAATGAGCCTTTAATCTTTCAATTCTTTAAAATGTCTCCCTTTTTGTGGATTAGTATAATGTTTGCATTCTTCCAGTTTTCCGGTACCCTTGCAGTCGATATACACTTCGTATATAGAGCCGCCAGTTTTCCAAGCATTATGTCTCCTCCATCTTTAATTAAATCGACTGTTATTCCATCTTCTCCTGCCGCTCTTCCTCATTTCATGTCTTGCAAGGCCCTTCTGACCTCATCGCTAGTTATAGGAGGAGTTTCTGTATCCTGTTCATTATTTTTTTTTCTAATTGAGGTAATATCTTCGAGATTGCTGATGATATTACCCTGCTTATCTTTCAGTGCATACATCTTGCTTTGTTCACTGATTTCATGCTTCGTCCATTTTTCACGGCTTCTTCAGTATTTCTCACATTATAGTTTCGAATATCACTTATTTTCGCCTTGTTGATCAGTTTTGACAGTTCCGCGAATTCTATCTTATCTCTTGAGTTGGACACATTCATTCTTTGTTGCTTCTTTATTAGGTCCTTTGTTGCATGGGAAAGCTTGCCTACTGATTGCCTTGGTGCCTTGCCTCCAAATTCAATTGCTGCCTCTGAAGCCAGCCTAGTTACGGTTTCATTCATTACCTCTATGCCATCTTCATCTCTCTGTTTTAAGGCTGCATATTTGTTTACAAGTACCAGCCTGAATTTGTCTGCTTTTACCCTTACTGCCTCTAGGTTGACCTGTTTCTTCTTGACCAATTTTACTCTTTCGCTCTTCAAATTGAGGTGAATCCTAGCCCTCAGTAACCTATGATCACTCTGCCCTACCTATCACTTCGAATCTACATCCTGCACTATGCTGGGATCAGCAGAAATTATGAAGTCAATTTTATTGCTTGTTTCACCATTAGGGCTTTTCCAGGTCCACTTTCTGTTGCTACACTTCCTGAAAAAGGTGTTCATTATTCAAAGCTTGTTCCTTTCTGTGAATTCTACTAGCATCTCTCCTCTAGCGTTCCTAAAATCGACGCTCTAGTTGCCAATTGCTTGTCCACCAGCCTGTTTTCCCCCACTTTTGTATTGAAGCCACCCATTGCTACAGTATAATGAGTTTGCACTTTTCTCATCGCTAATTCAACATCTTCATAAAACTGATCTACTTCCTCATCGTCGTGACTGGATGTTGGAGCATAGGCTTGTACTCCTTTTAATAATACCTCTTATTGAGTTTGATTACTACAGCTACCCTCTCATTAACGCTGTAGAATTCGTCAGTGTTGCCCGCTATGTCCTTATGTATTAGGAATCCTACCCCGTATTGCTTATCTGGGAGACCTCTATAGCAGAGGACATGCCCGTTATTCAGCAATGTATAAGCCTCACCAGTTCTTCTAATCTCACTAAGGCCGATGATATCCCAAACAATGTCTGATAGTTCCTTAAAGAGTCCTGCTAATTAAGCTAGCCTCAGTCTACAGAGTTCGGCAGTTAAAGGTTGACAGGGCCAGTTTCCATTGGCGGGCTGTCCGAACCCAGATATTCTTAGCACCCTCTGCTGCGTTAGAGGTCTGACCGCCGCCTTGGTCAGGTGCTCCGCAGCTGCTGGGGACTGAGGGCCATAGGTTAATTGCAGGACTCAACCGGATCTCCCAACGCGAATCGGGAACAGCGTGTCCCAGGACACTTCCCCCGACCTCACGTTCACCAACAACGAAAGTGAGACGCGATGGACGAACCTAGGTGAAAACCTAGGAAGTGATCACTATATCTTAAGCATATCGGTTAATGCAGCCAGGATTCGAAGAGCTATTGGCAAGGCAAGGCTATCCGACTGGACCAAATTTCGTGAAAAACAGAAAACAATCGGCAGCATAACAGACGTAGGAGAATGGGCCGAGCAGATCCGAGTTATTCACTCTAGGGTCACCAAAACAATTGAAACGACAACGGAGGCTCCAGCCGTGGATCGTCACCTGTTGCATCTCTGGGAAGCCCGGAGAGGCCTCACAAAAAGGTGGAAAAGGCAGAAGCTTAATCGTAAACTCAGGATACGGATAGCTCAGCTAGCGCAGGAAGCTAACGAATACGCACAAAAGCTAAGCGACAGCAATTGGCGTCAGTTCAGCGACTCGCTTCGGGGCACGTTGACTACAAAGAAAACATGGCGCATTCTTCGAAGTATGATTGGCCCGGGAGGAACAAAAACAGTCGCGAATCGCACACTTAAGCTGCTTGAAAACGAGTTTGAAGGTCGGGAAACTGACATCATAGACAAAATTAAAGAGATATACGTAGGTACTGTACCGACCGGGAAATCCACCAAACCCGTTTACGAAGGTCAGGACCAACCGGAACTGGACGCCCCCGTAACCTTTGAAGAGGTTTACGCAGCGGCACACTCCTTCAAGAAAAACACGACCCCAGGGGTAGATCAGGTCACGAACGCAATGATTCGCAATCTAAGTGACGACACGCTAAAGAGCTTGACCAAATTCTTTAACGACACGGTCTGGACAGAGGACGGCGTCCTTCCAAAAGAATGGAAGGAAGCAAAAATTATTCTTATTCCAAAACCAGGTAAGCCTCGTAACATCAACAACCTTCGACCCATCTCCCCAACGTCGTGCGCGGGGAAACTCTTTGAAAAGGTTGTGCAGGTCCGGCTCTCGAACCACATAGAGCTAAACAACATGTTCCCCTCCAACATGTTCGGTTTCCGACCCCACGTGTCAGCGCAGGACATTTTTCTACTACTAAAGCACGAGGTCCTGCACCCCAACAGAGGGTCGGAAGATAAATTTGTACTGGCATTGGACATCAAAAAGGCCTTCGACAGCATCTCCCACCACGCTATTCTGGAGGGACTGGAAGCGGTGAACTGCGGATCGCGAATTTATAACTACGTGCGCTCGTTCCTCAGCCACCGCACGGCCACAATCGGATTAGGCTCCACGAGGTCCGACACCTTCAACTGTCCCGACAGAGGTACCCCTCAGGAAGCTATACTCTCTCCACTGCTATTCAATGTAGGGATGAGAAAGCTAGCCCTGGAGCTCGATAAGCACCCGAATCTCGGTTGTGCGATATATGCCGATGATATCACGTTCTGGGCTCACCAGGGGTCCTACGGGGACAAGCAAGAAACCCTTCAAAAGGCCATAGACGCAGTCGTGGAATACGCGAGGGCGGCGGACATGGCATGCGCACCCGAAAAATAGGAATTCATTCGGGTGCGTGCGAAGTACGCAAGAAAGAAGGACTGGGTGCCGCTCACTTTGACTCTCGACGGGGTGCCAATTCGTGAAGTGGAGACACTCAGAATATTGGGGATGTGGATACAGCAGAATGCTGGAACATCTCACACCCTACAAAAACTAAAGGCGGTCACAGGAAATGTGGCCAGAATGATAAGGAGAGTGGCAAGAAGCAGAGACGGCCTAACTGAGGGAGAGACCATCAGCCTGGTTCACGCATTCGTAGTTAGCCGACTCACATACGCCCTTCCGTATCAGGCCTTGACAAACCAAGAGATTAAACAGGCAAACGCAATAATAAGAAAAGCCTTCAAAGCCGCCCTTG
Organism: Dermacentor andersoni; assembly: GCF_023375885.2. Lineage (NCBI taxonomy): Eukaryota > Metazoa > Arthropoda > Arachnida > Ixodida > Ixodidae > Dermacentor > Dermacentor andersoni. The sequence goes on along the minus strand of NC_092814.1, from coordinate 21,894,986 downwards.
GTCTTCCCGAACGCACTAGCACAGAGAGATTCGAGGGACTGGGCCTGCACAATACTTTTGACGAGTACGCAGTCGCGACGTTATATGCCCAGAAAGAAAGACTTTGTTCTTCAACTCAGGGCAGGGAAGTATTGGTGAGGTTAGGCTTTCCCCTGAGACCCCAGTATTGCGGAGAGGAAACGGCACAGATAGACCGCAATGTTCGATCGCACATCGCGGTGGCCCCAATTCCCAAAAACATGCACCCCAAGTACCATCCCGGACGACGCAGAGCAAGGGCAAAGACCCTTCACAAACGTTTCGGCATGGGACCGGGGGTGTATTATACGGATGCCAGTCGAGCCAGCTCAGACACTTTCAGCATAGTCTCTACATGCAACAACAACATAACAACGGCATCCTTCAAAACCTCCTCGGCATGCGTGGCAGAGGCTGCAGCCATCGCCTTGGCCATTCAGGACGCCGAGCGCCAAACCAATTCGGCTGTCATATTAACCGATTCACAAGCGGCCTGCAGCCTGTTTTTACAAGGAACGGCACCCAAATCAATAATCAAAATTTTAGGCACTCAACTAGAGGGGCACCACACTATCGTCTGGTGTCCGGCACACGAGCGACTGGCAGGAAACGCTAGGGCAGACCGTATTGCTCGAGGTTTGAACGTCCGAGCAACGGCATGGCCTAGCGACGTCCTTCCACCGAATTCTCGTGACATCCTCCTACAGCAAAGGCAGGAGCGGAGACGTTTTGGACATCCTCACTCCGATTTAAACAGCCAACAGGAGAGGGACTGGCGTCGTATTCAGACGAATACATACCCCAACCTGCACCACCTACACAGAATACACCCCACGAGGTTCACTGACGAGTGCCCGTGGTGCACAGACACACCCACACTAAAACACATCACATGGGAGTGCCCCAGGAGGCCGCCGCACATAGACAGTCCCATATTACACCAACATCCACTAATGAGGAATAGGCAGTGGGAGGCATGGCTTGCGGACGAGGGTCGGGAGAGCCAGTTGGCTCTTCTGGACCAAGCCCAGCGAGCCGCTCGTGCCAGTGGGGCCCTGGAATAGGGGCTCCAACCATCGTGCCTTATTTTATTTAGATTGAATAAAGTTTTACTCTCTCTCTCTCTCGGGAGGTAGTGGCCGAATACTGCACCAGGGAGGCCAATTCCTGTTCTGGTGAGGGAGTGTCTTTGTTCAAGCTTAGTGGGCCTTCCTAATTTGGTTGTATCTGGATTAGTATAGCCCCACCCGCTCTCGGCATCTTTTGCCGGTTTCAGGCGTCACTCCAAGCCTGCAAATGCTACACTGTGCTGTATCTTGGGTGAATAAACCCGCGTCTGTTGGCGATCTGACTCTGGATCGAGCCTTCTCTGCGCCGTGTCGGTGAGGCGACGAACCTTTCCGTAGCGTCTTTGTGCGTTGCGGAGTGGAGGAGCGTCGTGCCCTTCCGTGACCGTCGCTCCATATCCAGCTTTTCTGGACACGTACCAACTAGCGGCCCCCGCACGAAGCTAGCGCGTTTTCAATGGAACGAGCGGGTTTTTCGCAAATAACAAGAGCTGCATGTCGGTTATTGAAAAAGGCAGGTGACAGACATGTTCTAGAAGACAATCCACACGAGCCAAATGCAGTGATCACGCTGTGGCAAGCAAGAATTCTGTTTCCAGAGCGGTTAAAGATTTTGTAATGGAAGCCTATGGAAACTACGAAAATTTGTGTTCGATTTTCGAGACAAGAACGATGCCTGCGATAAAACAACGGCGTCTATTGTAATACCCAGTGCAACGTATCAGCCCGGAGACTCAGCTTTGGAGTGATGCCTATCTTGACTCTCAACACATGGCGTAACACTGTTCCCGAAAGCGATTTTTGAAACGCAGTCGTGCAAGTTCACGTGGTATCTAAAAACCCGAGCGTATTACTCGCTGAAACGTTGATAATAGTGCACCTTTCGATATGTTTTTTCTCATCGGAATGCACAGTTTGTGGAAAACGCGGATGATGGACCGAAACGGCTGTACCTACAAGGGTACATTTCATCCAAATGACACTACACCTAAAGCAGGTTTATGATGGACTTGATACACAGCCAGACTGGTACCCCATTTTGGGGAGGTGCCTATCCTTACCACCCTTCTAAAGCGAAACCTACATTTCTACCAACAGTATGAACGATGCCTTTTCTCTGTGTGACTCATTGTGCTCTCCATTCTCTCACAATGCACAACTGGTGAACGTCGGGTTGTTGCTACCGTAATAAATACCATGAAAAAAAGGAAGCCGTGGCCGAGTTGTTTAATCGCGCCCACCTATCGTTCAGCGTAACGCTGGCAGTGGTTCGATGCCGTGCTGAGTGATGCTTCCATTTTTTTTAACGCCACGTATGACTCAGTTCGACAGTCTTCCACCAGATGGCCGTAACACAAAACTCAAGATTTGGTTTCAGTTTTGGTTTGTTCAGGAGCGCTATTCAAATATTGTCTAGTTTTGCTTCCTAAAACGTACTAATGAGTTGCTTATTTGTTAAGTCATCGCTTTTATCATCAGGTTTTATTCCTAGTACAACATAATAACAAGCATGTCTTCGTGTTACGTTAAAAAAGATACTATCGTGTCTTGTAGCATGGACATACAGTGAACTCTCACTTGAGTGAACTTCAAGGGACCGAAGGAAATAGTTCACCTAACTGAAAGTTCACTAAACTGAATATTCACTAGACCAACATAAGACATGGCACAAAGAGTCAAAAGTTTGAAGTGCAATTCATGGAGCAAAAGACATGGCATGCATAGTGTTAGAAATGTGTGAAATGGAATTTGTACATATCAACAAGTACAAGATTCATAACAGTTATAATGCTGCCTTTCTCACTTAGAAAAAAATCTGTAATCTTCTTCTGCACTTGTACTTTTAAAGCACAGGAAGTAACAAAACTGTCCAAAGAGTGAATGTTTTTGTACACTTCTTCTGGCCCAGCTTGCTGTTGAGACACAAAGTCTCTCAATTTTCTAATGTACCCTACAACCTCAGCTAGAGTTATAGGGCTTGAAACTGGCTCGGCAGTTGCCTCTTTTTTGCCGCACTCTTCTTCTTCTTCAGGATGAACACTGGAAACAATCTCGAGATCCGTCTGTCCAGCACAGGTAATCAGTGCACTGTCACACTGTGCATAGTCTTCAAACGAAGTATTGCTATCGACCTCCAGCTGATGACAAAAATGAGCCATGGTCCTCTGAGCAAGTTCGTTAAACTGAAATATTGACTGTTCCGAAATTCGTTTAAGTGAAACATTTTTGCATAGAATCTATAAGAAAACTGCCGGGGATTTTCAAAAAGTTCGTTATGTTGAAATATTCGATAAACCGACGTTCGTACAACTGAGATTATACTGTACTCAGGAATTCTGGACATTTCACCTTCACCAACCTGTGGAACTTCACGGCAGTGCACATTTGTAACTGAGTGGGCAAAATTTTAAACAATTTTATTTCTATATAATAACCGTGTATCAACAAGCTTCAACTGTCTGTGCCAATAGGTTGTCGTTTGCAACAACATATGTATTTATGGCACTTAGTAGGAACATTTGTGGTGCGTTAAAGCAGTGTTTCGGGGCGATATTCTGGACATTCCGCCATTAGAGAATTTTAGTGCGTCCGGTACTCCGGCAGGCGCGGGCGGTTTGCCGGATGAGTGGAGGCGCAAACGTGAGCGGCCAGATTTGTGGCGCCAGCTGGTGGTGCAAAGCTCAACCACCTAAATACAGAGCCAATTACTATATTCTTCTTAGCTGGGCTGTAGGTTTTCGACAGCAGCGTAATTGTGAACACAATTACGCCGCTGCCAAAAATTTGCACCAGCAGCGAAGCAGAATAAAGTAGGTTACTGCAATTTAGCTCTTTGTTTGTCTGGTTGAGCTCTACAACACCAGGCGGCTTCGCAGCTCCGGCCGCTCACGCCCCCGACCATCCGGCAATCCGCCCAAATCGCCCCAGTTTGCCGGAATAGCGGACACGCTAAAGGTCTCTATTTTCTTATGATTTTCTCCGATGCGTGACGTAGACCCGACGCGAATAAAATGGCGCTGATAGCCTCATTTCGCTTTCATAACGTGACGCCAACTTGACGTTTTGCCTAAGAAACTGAAATGAAGGCACTGAACTTAAGGTTCTCGGTAAAGCAAAAATTCCCAGGTAGCACACAAAGTCTTGAAAACGTCGTATTAAGGGATTCAACGTCTGAAACGGATTTTTGACCAAAATCGACGCATCAAAGACGTTCCAAACAAGATAGCTTAAAAACGAGGGGTGAATACGTTTTGATAACGTTGGAAGCCAGGCAGCTTAAAAACGAGGGGTGAATACGTTTTGAAAACGACTCAAGGCGCCACCGCCACGCCACGGCGCGTCAGCCTCTTAAGCGGCTTCTACAATATTCAGCAACCCATCAACGCGATCCAACCTTGCGCAAGGTGGCGATACCGTCGTCAAATCATGTGACCAAGGTGGCCACGTGATTCGTGATGCCGGGCGAGCCGGGCATAGTCGCGCCGTCATGGCGTCGTCGCGTCACCGCACTCGCATTGCGCTGTGGTGTGTTTGCGGCTGTTCTGAATGTGCTGCCGCTGCCCTTTGCTATGTAAGTGTTGCAGTGTTTTGCTGTCAAGAAAACGATATTATGTGATCAGTTTGGGTTGTGCGATATGTTTGTGCGGTTTTAATTTGGAAATCAGTAGTGTTTTCAATTGTTATGTGACCAAGGCGGCCATGTTATTCGTGAAGCCGGGCATAGTTGCGTTATCGCACTCGCATGGCACTATGGTCTGTTTGCAACTGTTCTGAATGTGCCGCCGCTGCCCTTTGTCATGTAAGTGTTGCAGTGCTTTGCTGTCAAGAAAACAACATTCTGTGATTAGTTTGGGTTGTGCGATCTATTTGAGCCGGGCATAATAGCGTTATCGCACTTGCATTGCGCTGTGGTATGATAGCGGCTGTTCTGAATGTGCTGCCGCTGCCCTTTGTCATGTAAGTGTTGCAGGGTTTTGCCGTCAAGAAAACGACGTTCTGTGATTAGTTTGGGTTGTGCGATCTGTTTGTGTAGTTTAATTTGGAAATCAGTAGTGTTTTCAATTGGAGGGCGCGGAGTGGAGGGCACTAATCAGCTCTTCAAGTTCATTGTCATGTTATGTGAGGCGCCTTTTCACTGACGCTGTAATTAAGGCGTTAAGGGCAGTATAAGGACGAAAGTTAGAGGGACGAAATCGTGCCTGTGTGTCCCTAGCGTCGGGATCGGCCGCTATGCGTGATCCTAACAAGAAAGCATTTTGCAGAATGCGAAGAAAGGCGGCAAAATGTCTGTCTGTGCGCACCTTGCCAATCTCCGCAATAGAGCCGTCATCGTGGTATTTTAGTCTCCCGTTTAGCAAGAGTGTTGCAGACAAGGGAACTGGTTCAAACAGGCTTTTTTTTTAATGATTCAGTGCTAGTGCGGTATCCCAAAGGGTGAGGTCAAGTGCTCGCCCTATTTTCTTCCCTCGCGCTACAGCGCACTGACAGAATTTTGCGTGCACCATACCGTGCTTTTATCGTTTGCGCTTCAGGTTCTCGATTGTGGTTTCGCCCCCTTTACCCACGTGATGGGTATTTCATGGTATTACCGGGTACCACATGTGTCCATATATTGTGTCCAATATATGAAACGGCCAAATTCTATTTTATTTGACGCCTCAAGTGGTAGTAATGTATTGAGTCCCTTGTAGCCTTGTGCTTGTCATCAATTTTACTATTTGGCGAATGGATACAGCATGTACGCTGCATAACTCGCTTGTGGATACTGCATACGTGAGTCGAGTATGCCCTTGGTATAAAATAACTTGTATGCTTTTGGTAGTACGATTGTTTGCAGTTTGGGACAGGTGTCGGAATGTACGCTGTGCGCCCTTCGCGCTTTACGGCGGCCTGCCGAGTTCGTGCGGGTGCCATGTGTGCGCATGGAGTTCGCGAAGCGCTCTCGCAGTTTTTATACACATGTATATATGTATATATATATATATATATATATATATATATATATATATATATATATATATATATATATATATGTGTGTGTGTTCTGTTCACGCGCTTCGCACAACAGGGCATGTCGCAGTTCTTTGTCCTTGTGCAACACATTTTCCTAGCGTACGTCTGTGCATTATTTGATACCGGTTTCACACGGGGCTCTTTTAGCCGCTATCCAGTCCGTTACAAATCGAATTTCTCGTTCGTGATTGGCTCCTCTGCGCAAGCTACGAGAGTGAGCCAGTCGCATCGATAATTTCGATCCGGATCGGGCGTGATCGCGATCGAGAGTGGTCGTGTGACACCGGTTTTACACATAGCTCCCACATAGGGAACACTTTAAGTTCAATGCTACTGAGTGAAGAGCAAGTGCATATATATGCCAGTGGTGGTATGTGGGCAAGTCTCTCTGGTGAAGCCAATACTTGTGCATTCAATACATTTCAATTACCAGCGTAGTGCATCAATGTGTCTACTTCGACAAAATGGAGCACCAGTGCAGATATCTGAGCATACCTGTCCAGGGCAGCAAGTGTGTCTACATTGAAACCACTACCAGCATGTGCGGCAGTTCTATTTCCAGCAGCGGGAATGCACAATAATCAGTAGGGTGCTCTCAAGCTGTTTATCTATGAAGCTCTGCCTGGACTGTGTGCCAAATATTTTTGGACGTGAAAGTGGGGGTGAATTGGTAAACATCAGTGGAACTGTGCCTGGACTTTGTGGCAAATGTTTTTGGATGTGAAAGTGTGAGTGAACTGGCAAAGAATTTGCTCTGGGCTACATGTGTTAAACGTTTTTCTCATTCAGAGTGCTTTTTTTTACTTTAGGAGACTGGAGATGTGTGCAAAGTGTGACATGTCAGTGTGCTAATTAATGTATTTGCTGGTTTGCAAATTATTCGTTGCAACTTTGTTTTTGCCAGAGAGGTACAACTTTGCCTCTTGTAAAGGACTTTTTAGATAAAACACATATTATTTATTATGACCATTGCTTCCTTTGTTACACAAATGCAGCTTCCAGTGCATTCCAGTTTATTTCCATGTTTATGTAAGTTTCTAATATGAGGCTTGCATATTCATTTCTCACGTTCTGGAGTGGCAAGATGCAGCATTACTGTCTCATCGTTCGCTGTACTACAGTAGTGTTCACTTGTTACACTGAATCCCCCGTTTAAGTATTCTGTACTAATTTCACTTTTTGCTTTTTTGTTGTATGGTTATTTTTTCTCGCCATTACCTTCTTTGATATATCCTAAAGGCAATATTTCCAATTTTGCATTGTTCCCATTTTTTTATTTCTGTCACAGGAATGGTATGCGGTGGTATTTCTTTTTGTGCTCTTTTCAAGCTTCTAGCTGATAGGTAACATTGCTTGGAGCCAGTTACCATCCGATTCATACTCTTGCATTTTTCAGTCTACTTCTTCCATTCGCTCCGATGTCACTTCTGCATAACTCTAGTCCATCTAATATCACGTGCACATTACTATGATAAATTAGACACTTTAGTACACTCCAGGTTTTTCTGTTCATTTTTGTATGTGTACTTGGAATTTTGTTTATGTGCTAGTGAATGTTCACTTTCGAGTTCATTACGAATCCTTTCTGCGACTTTTGTCATTGTTTATGTACCTTTACTTCTATTTGCATTTCTCACACAGTTTGTTCGAACCTTGCATAAGCATGACATTTTAATAAAGTGTTTTTGCTTTGTCAAAATGTTCTCATTTCATGCACTCTTGGCATGAAGGGCTTGGTCTGGCCACCTACCAAGACGTGGCCATTTGTTCATTGCAGGATGTCATTCCCATTGTGGTTGTAAGCATCGTAGCTTACTAAAGGCAGTATTAAGGATTTATTATTCCTAACAGGCTCATTTTCGTGCGACTTGGTAGAGGATGCGCCGGCCATGCGGGGAACAGTGCTTGGCACTGCGCCGTGGCTCTTACAGTCAACACCGACGCTTCTACTCATCTGGGGCGCGATTGGAGATCGTTGTTCAATACGCCCGATCAGTTTCACCTCACGCGATTGGCCTAGGCCGTGCCAACGGGTGCGGCTGACGACGTCTGCGCGGCATAGGCCAGTCGCGTGAGGCGAAACTAAACGCGTGTTTTGAACAACGATGTCTGATCGCGCCCGTCACCCGCGAAAATTAGCTTCAGATGATCGTAAACCTTTCAAGACCGCTTCTAGACCAGCTTTTTGATAACGTCCTAAAAACGTTTAGAAATTGGTTACGAATAGTTTTGCCAAAGGGATTACTTGTGTCTTTCCCAATCCTATTTCTAGACCAGCTTTTCGAATACGTCTTGCAGACCTGTTCTAGATCGTCTCAAGAAAGTAATTAAGCCGGACATTAGCAGAGATATACGACGTTTTCCCGCCGAAGTTCTCTCATTCGTGTCTTCTTTAAACCGTTTTTATCGTCTTGGATAAACGCTACGAAAACGTTACGTATCTCTTTTGTGCTACCTGGGAAACAGTTCCTCCGCAGTAAAAATAAAGCAGCTAGCTCAAAGCGCATGATGATTCCGTTGAAAACGCATCTCGCTTCCGTCGTCTGCTGCATTAGCTAGGATGCGTGTCCCCGGGATATGGAATGAGTCATCGTATGGTTGGCGCCAACGCTCTTGTTTTCTTCGTTGAGACAACATACACGACCTGCCAGTGGTGATGCGCGCACGTTCTAGGCTGTTATGATTGGGGGCTCAATCCTAGCATGACTGCGAGAGAAAGTACGTCAGTCTAACACGACTGCTTGAGAGAGTGTCTCAGTCTAACATGACTGCTTAAGAAAGTGTCTCGAGCATCCGCACAACAGCGGTTTATAAACACTCGGCCCCCCCTTCATTCCAAGGGGACGGAAACGTTCGTCCAGTCATTGTGAACACGCCGCCTCTCCCCGGGACGGCTTACACACACACACACAGGTTCACGGTCCGGTCCGGAACCGACGTCACACGGATTTCGTAGAACTCGGAGCTGCTCCTCGCAGCGCGCCCGGGTAGCCATTGTCCTGCGTCTTGGTCGGCGCGTGGGAAGCGGTCCCCGACGACGTTCCCGCGGCAACTCCCCCGCTCGCGGCCGACCCGGTTGGCGGTGTCGTGTTGCGGCACAAAGCCTGCTTGGTCGAACTCAGTCACAACGGCGACGAGGCTAGAGCGTAACGGTGTCGTTCCTCGAAAGTTGACGCCGCCGTCGTCGCAACTGGCTGGCAACACTTGCACCTCAGCTGGGCCGTTCTTAACAAGGTCATGTTATCGCTATCTCGTGAAACGCAAGTGACTCAGCCCGACTCGGCTGGCTGAGAAACGGCCGAATATTACCGACAGCGTTGCGCGCGCCAGAGATATCCACTCGCGCGACGCAAACGCTGGCGCTGCCATTTCTTGTTCACTTCGCTGGTTACTCGCAGAGCGGGAGGAAACTCCGCCTTGCGTACATTTCTTTTTATAAATTAGAAAGACGCCGTTGTCATAACTTTTGATTATGCGAAAAGGCATTAATCTTGATTACAATACAAATGCAGCAGTGAAAAGTGGACAACATTGCCGAAAGTTTGCTATGTTCAACCAATATTATTTCGCATAAACGCGTTCTTTTAAAAAATGATGGCCCCAAACACAAATGCCAACACCATCCGAGATCGATGCAAATACTATGACCACGCGTTATGAACAAAAGACTTCATGGCGCCAAACGACGGGGAAAATGTGGCGATACGCATTCCTCTCGGCTGTCATTGCATGTGGCTGCTCATCAGCATAATTCGCGCGGCTCGTCGCACCATAAATTATGGCGGAAAATCTCAGCAATGGCGGCCCAGCGCAACGTCACGCATCGTCAAAATGACGTTTACGGAACAGCCCTTCCTGTGACGCTCCTCACGGGATATTCCTTCAGCCAATCAGCAAGCTGGTGTGGCGCATATCTTGGATCGCCAACACATATTCGGGAATTTGCAGATGCATTGCACTGGCTTCTGTATGCTACCGCTCACATTCTTTTCGAAGCGATAACGTCGCAATATAGCTGCCAAGGACCAAAAAATGTATTAGTCGATAAAATTTGCAGCGCCACGTCACGTTTCGTCATCTTGATGAAAACGCAAAATTGCAATACTTCCGCTTCCCGGCACAAATTTTAAAGCACGTGACCTCTCGACAGCCAACCAGAGAGTAAATATGGCGGATAATGGCGGCCGTCGTGGAGGAACACGGAGGAAGGAAAGTAAGGAGAGGCCCTGATGTCACTCTTTGCGAAGCTAAAGTGAAGCCGGAAGTTCGCGTTGCTCTTGGTGTTGCTCCGCCTATCGGGCCAGCTCTCCTCTCTTGTTTACATTTCTCGCGCAACCACGCCGCGCTGCGCGCAACCGTGCTGCTCGGACGCGCGCGCTCCGCAGCAAAACTAAGCAATCGTTAGCACGTTAGCATGATTCCGCGAAAGAGGGCAAAATTTCCCGCGGATATTCCTTCGTCCGTAGGCATTGCCGTGGCGCGGTACATTGCGTACAGCGTTGCATGCGCGTTCGTTTCACGAACTTTAGTTCCTCCTGTTCCACCTGTCCCATCTGGCCACAGCAACATCCGGTCCAGATAACGCAGCGCAACAAAACACGGAGACCAACGCAAACCTGCCCGCACGGCGCCTTTGCCACGGTACGAAACCTACAGAGCAACACGTGTGAGCGCACAGAACCAAAACAAAGCCGCCATTGTGGCCCAAAAGGCGTGGCCGCTACGGCAACGAAATAAAAAAATCAGCAAAAAAGAGGAGAACGTACAACGTCACTTCCTCCACACTTTTCTCCTAGCGCGCGGAGGGGGTAGGGCCTCTCCTCAGTTTCCTTCCTCCATGTGGAGGAAGGAAACTCGGGGGCCGAACTGTTCGCTTCGCCGCTTGCGTCACTAAATGTGCCACTCCCAAGCCGGTGGTGGAAGAAGGGGAGGACGCGACCAATAGATGAGAGGGTGCCACCTTTGAAGTGTACGTCATCATAAGACGAGCTAATCGAGGAATCGCAGAATGTTTCTGCTTGCTAAATAAATGTGAAATATAAATTAAATATTATACGCCAAGTTCTGAAGTATAAACGTGTGGTGCCGGGCGTTTACGCAATGCAGAAGTAATTTATTAATGTCATTCTTTTTCATCCTCAGTCGACAGGCGGTATCGCAAGCGTAAATGAGTTGGTACAGGTGCACAGCGCAGCGCAGCGCTATGTCGTCTGCTACCCGGAGCTCGCACGATGCACGCAACAGGAACGCACTGCCAGCACTTAAAGGGAAGCTGAAGAGTCTGTCGAATTCAATAAGACGCTCATATACGGATGCGGGAACCTTATAAACCATGTAGGTAAAATTTGGGGTTTTTTTTCAATTAAGAGCGACGTAATCGTCGGTTGAAATTGCGCTGTAGCTCCGCCCCCCGTCGAATGCCGCGCGCTGCTGCTGACGCTGCGAGCGGAGACCGGAAACCGCGGTGTTGTGACGTCAACTCTAGTGTTTCGTTCCTTCGCAGCGTCCGCGACCGTGCCTGACCGCGCTTGTTTCTGCGAGCGTGCCATCGTAATCTGCTTCGATCGACCCTGCATTCCTTTGTTGGTGCGTCTGCGTGTATGTAGAGTGGCAGTCAACGTACGTGGTAGTCAACGTGAGTGGTAATCAACGTGAGTGGTAGTCAACATGGTAGTCAACAGATGAAGGTCACTACACGTATTGCATGAACCGGGAAGCTTTTCACGCGTTTAAACCGTCTTTGTAGATTGCCGACAGCTTTGGACAGCGCACAAATGCCGAAGATCGCATCCCCGCTTACGTTCCACGAGGAGGCATGCAGGAACACAACACTACAGTTGTTTGACCGGAAACGAGCTCACTAGATCGGCGAAAGATCGGCGAGATCACTAAATCGCTTTGCAAGAAACATACTCACCAAAGAGCATTTCCAACACGAGGAGATCCCAAGACTGCTTTCGTTCGCGTCGAAAGCACTGCTCGCACCAGCATCGTTTGCTTCTTCGAGAGGCCGGCTCTTCGCAATCGGCTCGTACATGTAGGGAGTAACGCCGAACTCCTCAGAAAAACGCAGTCTCTCTAAATTTTCCATTACCGTCTCAGAAAAACAGCACCAAACTACCTGGCACCGCGCTTCATGTGTAGCGGCAGCGGTCGGTTACTAGAGTTGACGTCACGAGGCGCCCGACCAATCACAGGCGGAAACGAGACGCGCGAGCAGGGCGTGTCCGCTGCTGCACTTTTTGTCGAAATAAAATATATTTGCGCTTTCTTTCGCTCAATTTCGATACGATATTCGAATTCGGAGGGTTGAAAACCATTATGTACAGATGTTCGCTCATTTTTTTCTGGAAAACCTTTCAGCTTCCCTTTAAGTAGCGAGCGCGACAAAACCGTGAACTGGTTCTTAGGGACACCTGTACTAGCCGACTATATCAATTTTCCTTCTTTTTTCGCCCTTCGTCACCGGCTCGGACATGACTTGCTCACCGCCGCGCTGCCGCTATCCCTGCAATCTGCCCCACGGCGCGTCGCGTGATAGAAGCAACGGAACTTGAAATGGAACATCACGATAGACGGGCCCTGCATTGCCTGCGCGAAGTAAAATCGAAGAGCGTGGTGCTGACGGTGCGCGCCGTACTGTGAAATTGAGGAACTAAGTGCGGCACTCCCGAACTAGAGAAAAAAGGGCAGACAAATAAGAGATCTCTACAATATTTTCCCGTCCTGACCGTATAGTTTTATCAGCCGAACGAAGGAAGCGCTGAACCAGCCTAGTTGAACCCTTCTAATTGCAAACAGCAATCTGCGCGCTATTCACGCTGGCGATAGCACTGGGAATTCGATCTCACCATGCAAATGTCTCCTTGGCATTGGCTTTGAAGCGGAGGTCACAGGAAAGCTGACCCAGCCCTTCTACCGGCTAACACAGTAATTGCGAGAGCAACTTCGTGGACAGTGTCTGCAGCAGAGATGTAGGCCATTCCGATGAATGCTTCGCGAACGACCGACCTCCGAGAGCTGCAGGCCGGTGGCGATGAACCGTAGCGCGTAATATATATTCCTTCCTCTGCGTGAAATGGCCGCTGGTACGCTTGCACCCGAGTCTCCTCCATTTGATAGCGTAGCCTGCAAAAGGTCTACTTAGAAAGCCGGTGTAGGAGTTGAGGAGGACGTCAGGATGAAAAACTTGGGAGGTTTATTTACATTATTTACAGTGAGAGTCAATTAACAGTCTTAAAGTCATTACGGGCCGGCAGCAACTCGGACGCTGCGGCCCGTGCCAAGAAGCTCGAAAGAGAAGGATCAAGGAATGCTCTAGGAATGCTTTCTGCTGCTCCCGGTCTGCGTCTTTTAAGCCCTTCGGTGTCTCGAAGACACGTCACGTTCGGACAATGGGAGAGCCCGCTCAGGTGGCGCCATTTTCGGCCAATCGTAGGCGCCCGTGCGATGGAGTCACACCCGGCGAAGAGAGTCGCCGCTCGTGTGTTTGTCCGTGGGCCTTCTCCCTGCGGTCTTGCCTTGCTGACTTGCAATGCGCCGTCACCATAGAGGGATCTATGGAGGGATGGGGGCGACGCCGCCAGGTTGTCACGGTGCATTACAGCCGTCTTGCTTCGGCACCCACTCTACCCGCAACAGTGCCAGGCTCTCGCTTTACTTTCGGGAAGAGCCAAGCAGTGAATAGCTCCACCGGCTGCACAGGAATTGGGGTCCGCCAACTTGTTTCCACGTGCCGTGCCTCAGGAATGTGGTATCCGTGTTTCTGCGCTCCTTAATTAGCTATGGTGCGATTCGATGTGGTCTGGGGAACTGGCAGTAGGCTCAGGAAACGGTCCCGTACCTAACACCGGCAAGGGCGGTGCAACTAATTATCCGTCACTTCTTCGAACGCGTGTCGCACTTCCAGCCGTGGTCGACACCGAAAGAGCAACGCCAAGCAGTCGACGAAGGCAAGTAATAGCCTCCGAAGCAACCAACGCACGCGCGCGCGACGCCCGCGTGACTTCCCTGCGCTTCTCGCGCGCACAGATAAGATACGCCCGCAGTAGGGAGGATTCGTTCCTTAAGGCAAAGCAGCCGCTTCTTTCCCATCTTCCAGGATGAAGCGTCGGCTGGCAGGCGCACGGTGCCGAGGGCAGCAAAATGCACATATTCGGCGTAACACTCTATCAGCACGTGTATTGAGGCACACCTGTGCCAGTGTGCATGAAACTCGAACGCGCTCTGCTTAAAAGACTTCATGCTGTCGCGAGTACTGCGAGGAACAAGCAACAGTTAAGCAACGTGTTTTAATACGCACAAAAGCAAGTTGCCACTGAACACAAACTATGTATTCATAACGTACGTCTACGTGCCGCAAATGCACCATATGCGCTGTCAAAAGCAGGAATCACTGACCTACAAGGCGTTCATTGTACAGATTCTGAAACGCATCGGTGTCGGCCTGCGATGGCACGTTAGCATGATTCCGCCAAAAGAGCAATATTTCCCGCGGATATTCCTTCGTCCGTTGCCATTGCCGTGGCACGGTACATAGCGTACAGCGTTGCGTGCGCGTTCATTTGACGAACTTTAGTTCCTGCTGTCCCACCTGGCCACAGCAACATCCGGGAGAGCACGGTGCAGATAACGCAGTGCAACAAAACCTGCCCGCACGGCGCCTTTGCCACGGTACGAAGCCTAAGGAGCAACACGTGTGAGCGCACAGAACCAAAACAAAGCCGCCATTGTGGCCCGAAAGGCGTGGCCGCTACGCAAAGAAATAAAAAAAAATGAGCAAAAAAAGAGAACCTGCTACGTCATTTTCTCCACACTTTTCTCCTAGCGCGCGGAAGGGGTAGGGCCTCTCCTCAGTTTCCTTCCTCCATGGTTACTGGGAAGTACCGGGCTCGCCACGTTAAAGAAAGGAAATGCGGACAAGACAGATAACGATTATTGTTGTGGCAAAAGGGTGTAATTTTGCTTAAGAAAGTGGGACAAGACCCAAAGGGTGTAAACATTTTTGAGAGTGTACCACCGTGGGTTTAGCCGCATTACATCATCTTCAACTTCACTGTCAGGAGCGTGTATTGCAATATAAAGGGTCTAGAAAAGAGTGAGCAGCCGGCTTCTGTTGAATAAAGAGCATCCGAGAGAAAGGTGATTTCGCGCCCCACTTGTAAGCTCCACGCACAGTGCACGACTGGGAAACTTGGCAGAGACGATGTTCGAAGCTGCGAAACTCTCCGCAGGCTTTCGTTTCACCAAGCCAGAGTGATCCAGGACCCCTTTAACAGACGATATAAATGACCGCTTTTGAAAAGGTCTCATTTCAGCAAGAAACATCACACTTTTACGGCCTCTCTCAATTTAACCATTGTTTTTCCACGTTTTACTGTGAAAACAATAGGCTGAGTTGCAGACGACCCGCGCTTCGCGACATGCCTCTGACCGCAGTGCCACTTCTGCTGTCACGACACGGAGAAGCAGTGAACTAGTCCGGTAAGCACACCTACCCACTGTAGCGAGAAAGACGAGAGAGAGGAAGCAAAGTTCATTGATCTGAACAGCGTCCCGAGCGAGGCCTGGTATCACCCGGAGGTGGGAAGGCTCCTTAGTCCAGGAACACTTTGGCTTCGACTGCCCGCTTGCGCCTGGCGACGATTTGTCATTAGTCTTCCAGCACGAAGGAAAAATTTTTTCTTCCTCTATGCACCAGTCTGTTTACACTTTCAATTACCCTGCACTTGGTTGCCAACTTTCACCTTTTCCTTCTTTCTGTGTACATGCTTCAGAGGTACTCTTTTATTTGCACTTCAGCCATCTACTATTTGGTGTTGTCATCCATGTTTCTGAATTTTCCTCTAAAACTGATTTTGCTCAGCGCAAATAACATATTATAGATGGTGCCATAAGGTTTCTATGGATGCATGCAACATTTTTCTTTCGTCTCGTATTGTATTAAACCTGTAGTAGCATGGCCAAGCCTTTGCTCAGCTAACCTCTTCACCTATATTGCCCCATGCACATATTTTCACATACTGGTTGATATATACGCTTTCTTTGCGATACATTGTGCTATAACGGCTTCAATAAAAAGGCAGTGCATGTTAGACTTTTGTCCTAGGCTAGCAGTCTGGCATAAGATAGCACAAACATTCCAAGCAGCTTAGCTCACAGGACCCAAATGCAAAATATTTTATCTTTTTGTTCACTACTGTAGAATAATAGTTTCTTTACCCTTTCTCTCTGTCGTTTTGCTAAAGACAGGAGAGGACATCCTAAGGCTGCCAAGTATTTAATTGTTGTAGCTTCTGCGTTCCAAAAAACTGCTGCAGTACAAAGTGTTGATTAAACCTGGCGCACGTCCTCTCCGTGCCTTGTTTCTTGCACATTAATTTGTTTCTGGTGAAAGCATGCCATTGTGTTCTCAGTGCCTGAAGTTATCGTACAGGCTTGCGGTGGTGGCCATGGCACTGACTGAGCCAGCTTTATATTCCGCTATGTGCATACAAGTCAAGATTGAACAGCTTTACAGGTGCCATATTTTATTGAATAACAACAAACTTCATATTTATTTAGCAAAATAAAAACAATGCATTTTTTTCCAAAAATGCACACTTCTTAAATACTAGCAGTCGGTGATTCCCTTTAAATGTTCACTGAAACGTATCTCCCACAAGTAGCAATAAAACAAATTCCAAATTAGTTTCGGCACACACACCTTCCAAGATATTAAGAACTGAAGGACTACAATAATTCAAGAAAAAGGCAGCGGCTCCACAAATCTTGTGTCACCACTGCTTCATGTTCCCAAGAACTACAACCCAAAACAACATTACTCAGCGATTCAGGAACATACACATCAAAGCATACCACAGTTGCTATTGGTGGCTTTTTACCTTTTGCTGCACAATTTCAAGGCATTGATGTAGCACACATTCCCTTCTTCAGACAGCTGCTACCGCATCACAATTGCCATTCACGATGCATTTTGAACAAAAATAAATGCATCGCTCTAAGTCACTGATCCCACTGTTGGCAAAGAGGCAGTGCCAATGAAGGGAAGCTACATCAATGTGAGCAGCACAGGTTACGGCTACATTGGCATGCGCACAGTCAGTTGTGCATTCAGTCCAGCCACAGAGGATGCAGCAGCTCACACACCTGAAGATAGCTACCGCGTCTAAATATGGTCTTTGGCTTTACAAGGTAGTGCACTTTGACAGGATGTTGCTTAGATGTTGAGAAAGCTACTGCTTACGCTTTAGAGCAGTCCTTCATACACAAAACATGTACAAATGAATGGAAGGTCTGTGTACATGGCACAAAGCGACCTGCACTTTATAAGAAATAAAAAATATTTTACTTTTACTGCTGTTTGCACTGATACTTCGCAACAAGATTGCACTTTTTGGCCCACATAATTCAATAAGGCACTTGGCATCCTGGCTTGTCTGCTTTGTGTGAAAAAAAAAAAAGTAAAATGCTGTCATTTGTGCACCTTGTCATCTCGTAAATGAGCTGCTGCAAAGATGTGTTTTGCTGCATATCGGCAAAGTCCAGATGACTAAGTCAAACAGCGATGTAGTGTTTTACTGCACCATGTGGACCAAAAAAATACAATATTGTCGTAAAAATGGGGCGAAAACAAAGCAGTAATAGGCACTTAACACTTTGGAATAATTAAACACAGTACACAATATAATGGCTTCTGCATGAAGCTACAACTCGGCCCAACTGCTCCTTTAATGAAGCACCAAATAGGTAAAAAAAAAAAGACACGCTCGAAGGCATTATAATGGGGTTCAAGCAAATTCAAGATCACTTCAGCAATTCATAAAATTAGACTTGCTTTGTTTGCACTATACCAGCTGTTCCAATGAAGGTTGTTTCTCGAAGAAAGTATAGTGGAGATGGTGCCTTTCTTTCAGCAATATATTCACTAATGCACTTCCAGTTACCTTAGAGCTTATGTTGCAATCATGCCGCTCAAACCAGTCAGAATTTGCATGTCCACTCTAGTTTAAAGTATGTGTACCCAAATCCTGGCACGAAATATATAGGAATTCGACCACAATGTTTTGTCCCACAATGCACAAGGTAGGCTTCGAAGGAAACTGGTACATTGCACACGGAAGTCATTTCAGTACATGGTTGGGGAGTGTTATAGTGATAGTCTCGCAACTCCTAAGTGGGCATGCCTTAATACTGACAATTTTACTATTACAATATGTGCCTTAACGCAACAAACAAAATTAGTGAATATAATATAGTCATCATACAATGCTCACTGCTGCTAATGTGTCATTAAAGAAAATCTCCAGTGGCACCGTAAAGAAAAAATTCAAATAGCAGATATAACTCGCCTTGCACATGTTTAACCAAATCTTCCATCCCTCAGTGAATATTAAGCCTCAGGGCAAAATCTCGGCACACAGTGGCAGAGGTTTAAATTTCCCCTAGTTTAAGAAACGTCAGCAAGAATTTTTTATGCTTACTCTTTGTGCCAAAATCTGTTTTTAACATACAGGTAACCTACATTGCCCATTCGAGGCATTATTGTAGGGTGTGTGCACATATCTTTAAATGCCTTCCAGACAGCTTGGAATTGCAGTAGAAAATGAAGCGTAGTTTTCATGCAATACAGGACGCTTGCTTGAAAATGACTAGCAGTAAGCAGCAACTTAAATGTCACAGAAAGTGGCAAGGGTGCTGGGCGAGGGGGGAGAATTTAGCACCCACAGAGCACACACAGGTTGAGCTGCTGCACCCCCATCAATGGCCCCAAATGTTAGTTTTTATTGTCTTAAAGATTACATCAAAGAAAAAAGTACAAAAAGCCACGAGGAGGAGAAAGATAAACCCAATGTGCTTTTAAGTCACAACCCCCGCCTAGGGTGTCAGCACCAAGAGAAGAAAGGGGCCTTGTTTTGGAAGCTCTGGATGAAGTTGTCATTCAGCGACTTGATACGACCACGAGCACCTGGTCGTCGGCTGCTCCGCTCCACGATGACTGCTGGCATTTGGACCAACTGCACGGGAGACTTGCCATCCTTTAATGCCTGGTTCAAATTCAGAATCTGCATAGACAACACAATTCACTGCAATGCCTGCTTTGAATGGAGAACAAATCGGAGGATAATTGATCCTGTGAACAGTAACACTAGGCCTCCTCAAGTTGCAATGGAAAAAAAGGATTGACTGACGTAACATAAAAATATCGAAGTAAAAATTTATTTTTAATAGAAATATACAAAATACACTAAGAATATGGATACTCAATAGAAACAAAAAATATTTTGCGAAATTTTTTTGCGAGATAGGTGGGGGAACACCAGGTGAACACTGGAAGCAAGCTTCACTCCATTACTTATGTAGAACTTTTCTGCAGACAGTTCCCACTGTAAATGAAATGAAGGTGTATATTGAAACTGCTCTGCCTTGCCTGTGCAATATGACTGCAGTTGGAAATTTTGTATTGGTCTTTCTCCTCTGACTGTGTTTTCAAAAGAAAGCCAGTCCGTGTGCCGAACCATTTCCTCGTCCTCTGTTCCTGCCCTAACTCAGCAAATGATGCTTGCCGCTCATCATTCAGTGTTGGCTGAAGACATGTAGCCAGAAACTCCATAATCGGAACCGAAACTTGGTTAGAAAAATTTTTTTGCTCGTGTGTTGCCCTACGTAACACTTGTCTATACAGTCGAATCCCGGTACAACGAAGTCCACTTCAACAAAATTTTCACCACAACGAATATTTTTTCATTCCCCGTCAATGTCCCATAGAACATAATGCATCGAAATTCCCTCCAAAACAAACTACTTCGCAGGCACATTTTCACTTCAACCAAGTTTTTACAAAGCAGACGTGAGCACAATTATTTAAACTGTAGCTCATCGAAACCCCTAAAACTGTTTTTTCATGTCTTGACAAACCATCGAACTTGATAGCATAAAAACTGGAGCTGCTTGGGCCATGACACAATGTAAACAAAACAGAAAGCTGCCTTGCCGCATTAGTGATGCAATGCGCTCTTATGGAGGAGCATCTGAGCTCCGAGGCAACGTTTTGGGTCACATTGGTTAGGAAAATGATGCGCGTACAAATAACATGCACGCAATAATTTTATTTTTATAGTATTTCTAATTACTCATTTTCTACAAGGTTTCGTGAAAATGGCTCCAGTGTACAAAACCAATTACTACATGAAGTAGGGGTTGCGAGGTCAAATCCCGGATGGTGCAACGAGGTGTTCGGGCGACGCACGTGTGACAACAGACGATTGCACACCATTCGGTCATTGTCTCTCGAAGCTGTTGGGTCGTAGGCTGAAGCATGTTGCAGCTGACAAAGAAACGCAAGTTTTTGTTGCTAGAAGATAAAAGGCTCAAGTTATTGCCCAGGCTGACCTGCAAAAATAAATAAGAAATCAGTCATCGCGGAAGAATTTGGAATTCCGGCGAGCTCTCTTTCAAGAATATTGAACAGCAAGGATGCTATAGCCAAAGCACTAGCTTCAGGGACATCAGCGAAGCACAAGAAATTGACTCAGCCAGTGCATGAGGCATTGGACAAGGCAGTTTACACCTGGTTCGTGGAGATGCAGGCCAAGAAAATCGCCCTTAGTGGTGATATTGCGCGGCAAAAAGTGCTGGATTATGCCTGCATAGTTGACTTTAAGGACAGTGTAGGTTGGCTGGACAGATTCAAGTCACGCCACAGCATCATCGGCAAAGTTTTGTGCGATGAAGCCGCTTAGGTGGATAGTGATGGTGC
This sequence comes from Dermacentor andersoni, assembly GCF_023375885.2. NCBI lineage: Eukaryota > Metazoa > Arthropoda > Arachnida > Ixodida > Ixodidae > Dermacentor > Dermacentor andersoni. The sequence goes on along the minus strand of NC_092814.1, from coordinate 21,874,130 downwards.
CACTGCATGGATGTGGGCCAGCCTCGCAGGCATCCTGAATGACTACGCACAATCGAATATTTATAATGCCGATGAGACAGGGCTCTTCTACGAGATGCAGCCCACCAGGAGCCTGGATATTAAGGGGCTGTGCTGCCATGGAGGCAAGAATAGAATAACCGTGCTCCGGGGCGCTAATATGGACGGTTCGGACAAGTGGCCGCTTTTGGTCATCGGAAAAAGTGCTAAACCACACTGCTTCAAAGGAAATCGGAGCCTTCCCATGAAGTATGTGGCTAACACTCAGGCATGAATGACGCGGGCTATTTTCGGAGAGTGGGTCAAAGCTTTCGACAGGGACATGAGCAGGCAAGGCCGAAAGGTTTGTCTACTTTTAGAAAATTGTTCCGCCCACATCATAGAGGACGCTGAGCTTGAAAACGTGCAGTTAAATATTTTTCCAACCGAACTGCACCTCTACCATTCAACCCCTCAACCAAGGGGTTATCCAGAGCATTAAGCGGGCCCCTACCGTGAGCACCTTATTTAAAGGCTGCTTCTGAACACGCAGTTGGGCCACAAAACAAAAGTGGACCTTTTTATGGCGCTCCAAATGATTGCCGCTTCATGGTGTGCAACAAGAAACGCCATAATCTGCAACTGCTTTGGCGCCATGCTGGGTTCACTGCACAGACTGCTGAGAACGAAAAGTAGCGATGGAGATGGGTCACCATCTGATGAAGTCGCAGCCGCATGGGCAGTCCTGCAGGAAAGTGGAGATGTGCCCGCCGATGTACATCCCAATGAGTAGATCCAAGCCGACTTGTGCGTGGTGGTGCACGAAGAATTGACAGACCAAGAAATCCTGAAGAGCATCTGGGAAGACTGTTTTGTCGGACAAAGATGAAACAGCCGCGCAACATTAGCCCGGACCACCGACTACATCGCAGGTCATGAACGCATTTGATACAATCAGGCGTTGCATCGGGTCCCAGGACGATGATGCTGATGCTGGCAGCATGCGAGAGTCGTGTTGTGCTATCACTTGGCAAGAAGCGCAAACAAGTTGAACTGACCGATTTTTGGAATTAAACCTTGCTTTTTGCATCAGCGAGTCACATGTTGTTTATGTATTTGATAATATCACGACAATGAATTTCTGCAACAACGAAATTTTTCGTGCGCCCTGTCAATTTCATTGTAGCGGGATTTAACTGCAAAGCATACACAAATCACTTGGAAGGTATTGCAATATGATAATTTTTTACATTCACTCAAAATACGTTCCCTCATGTCATGTGTTTGGTGTCAGTTGTTGAAGAACCAGCCCTTCCACGTTTATTCAGGTAGCTGAGTGCATCCTAAGCCCTCGGAAGGTCCTCCTCATCAGAAAACCAGCCAGTTCCTTATTTTCTTTCGGCCTGTTTGTTACATGAGGGAGTCACATGACGATGATGATGATGTGTGTGGTTTAGTGGCGCAAGGGCCAGATATGGCCAAAGAGCGCCATGTCCGTGTTAATTAGTTTGCAGTGAAATCATGAGTACTATGAAGTTGGTGTGACGTGGCTGTAGAGGGGCCTTAAAAATGGTAGCGCTAAAGTGCGTAAAATCTGTATAATAAGATTATGGCGATGACTTATGAAGTGTACTATGAACAATAAGACACAATTAAAAAGAATGATATGATGTCTAAAGATATATCAGGTTATATAAGATATGCTAGAGCACTACTGCCTCCTTAGAGCCCTTGAAACACAAGGGCCTGGAGGCATGTGCTATTCAAAACAATTATCGCAGCGGCATCCTCTGGAGCGAGGATGCTCTACAAATTTAATGGGCTTATGACGTGTAGAACTACATCTTTTAAGAAGTCGAGGACTGCCTTGGTGTTAAAAAGCGGTTCATGACCAAGAAACATAGCCGGGTGCAGAGGGATGTAATAACGGTATGCTAGCGGAAAATGTTTCTTTCAGGTTCGGCTTTCCGACACTCCAAGAGGACATGGAGGACGGTCAGCCTCTCACCCCATCTACCACAGGTTGGAGGATCGTTTCCCGTGAGTAAAAAGTTATGGGTCCCAAATGTGTGTCCTATTCTGAGGCGACAGAATAGGACATCTGTTCGCCGAGATTTTGTTGGGGAGGGCCAAAAACCTAACCGGGGCTTTATAACGTGCAGTTTGTTATTTGTTTGCGCATCCCACGTGCACTGCCAGTGACTTCGCAGTTTATTTCGTAAGAAAGGCCTCAGGTCTGTGACAGGCACATCAGCGGTAGGGTTAACAGCTTGCGATGTGATTGACGTGGCCATCTCGTCCGCGAGAACGTTACCTTCGATTCCCCTATGGCCAGGGACCCAGCATATTATATTCTGGTTAGATGAGTACGCTTTACATAATACCGAATACAGTTCATTGAATACGGGATTTTTATGTTTGTAGAGTGACTTTAAGGCCTTCACGACGCTTAGAGAGTCTGTATAGATCGCTGCTTTTGAAAGTTTTGATCTTCTTATATGCTTCACGGCAGAGAGTAATGCGTAGGCCTTGGCCGTAAAGATGCTTGTTTCGGGATGCAGTACATCAGATTCCGAGAAGGATGGGCAGACTGCTGCATAGGATACCCCGGCATTTGACTTCGAAGCGTCTGTGTAGAACTCTGCGCAGGAGTGCTTGTACTGTAGTTCTAGGAAATGCATTCTGATTTCGGCCTCAGGAGCGTGCTTTGTAACGTTTATAAAGGATATGTCACATTGTATCACCTGCCACTCCCAGGGAGGTAAGAGCTTGATTGTGTGCATTAAGCGATGCTCGAGGAGTGGGACATGCATTCCATTGCTAAGCTCCTTCACACGCAGCGAAAAAGGCTGTCTTATGGAGGGACGGTTGCTGAAAAGTGTAGCGCACGTCATGTCGGTAACGGTATCAAAACATGGATGTTCAGGATTAGAGCGTACTTTAAGGAAATATGTAACGCTGATGTATGATCTCTGTAGGTGGAGAGACCATTCATTGGATTCGGCATATAAGCTTTCAATTGGGCTTGTTCTGAAAGCGCCCGTGGCTAAGCGGATACCTAGATGGTGAACAGCGTCTAGCATCTTTAGCGCGCTCGGGGCGGCAGAGTTATATACCACGGCACCATAATCTAATCGTGACAGGATCAGGCTCTTATAGAGATTCATTAGGCACTTCCTGTCACTACCCCACGTAGTCTGGGATAGAAGTTTCATTAGGCTCATTGTTTTCAGACACTTTTCTTTAAGATGTTTAATGTGTGGGACGAATGCGAGTCTATTGTCAAGTATAACACCTAGAAATTTGTGCTCTTTGTTTACAGGTATCTGTTGTCCACACATTTCCAAGCAAGGATCCGGAACCAGGCCTCTCTTCCTTGTAAACAGCACACAAGAACTCTTTTGAGGATTGATTTTAAAACCATTTTTCTCGGCCCACCCTGACACCTTGTTCAAACCATGCTGTACCTGTCTCTCGCATACTGCAAGGTTACAGGATTTGAAGCCTATTTGAATGTCGTCCACATATACGGAATACAAAATGGCCGGTGGTAAGGAAGCACGAAGCGTTGTCATCTTAACAATAAAGAGTATGCAACTGAGCACGCCTCCCTGGGGTACACCAGTTTCTTGTGTAAAAGGACGTGACAGCACATTGCCGACTTTCACCCGGAAGGTACGATTGGACAAGTAGCTTTTTGTTATGTTGAGCATACAGTGGAATCTCGTTGATACGATTCTCACGGGCACCGAAAATAAAAACGTATTATCCAAAACGGACTCCAAAAGATCGCGAATAATACATACTTGGCACAGAACTTGCTTTTATTAAAGCACTTTAAAATAATCCGTCACTTTGCGCTGCACTTTTTGCTTTTCGAGGTCCTGCAGCAAGCTTTTCTGGAACTCGTAAAAACGAGTAGCAGTTTCCTCACTGAGCTCAGCAGACGCGACAAAGCCACGAAGCCCGTCCAAAGCTTCGAGAGCACCGTCAGTATTTAATGGCCGACGATCGCTGCTGCAATCTCCGGCGTCTTGGTTGTCATCGTCGTCGCTCTCCTCTTCAGCGGTAACATCTGCAATGATGTCTTGGACGGTGCGCAATTCACATGTCGCCAGTTGGTCATCCGCCGATACAAACTCTTCCGGAGACGCGTCGACATTGAGGTCACCCCAGTCCGGGATGTCAATCTCTGCGCCGTCATCTCCATTTTCCTCAGTATCGCCAGGTGCACAAAAAAAGCCACACTTCTTGAAGCAGTTGGCGATGGTGTCAGGTTTGACGCGATCCCATGACATCGCCAGAAAATGGATAGCGTCAAGAAGATCCACCTTCAAGCTGGCATCTTTCCGGTCAATCTTGGCCAAAAAACGTCTGATCAACAAGCTCCTAAAGTGAAATTTCATGTTTCTAATGATTCCTGCATCTAGGGGCTGCAAGTGGCTGGTGCAGTTGGGCGGCAGGAAAATTACTTTTACGTTTTGCAGCCACGAAGTATCGACAGGGTGCGCGGCACAATTGTCGAGAACCAGAAGAATTCTACGGTTCGCGGCACGCATCCGGGCATCCAGAAATGTGAGGAACTCTGTGAAAAGGGCTCCGGTCATCCATGCCTTCTTATTCGCTTTATAAATGACAGGAAGGCGTGGGTTACGCGAAAAGCAGCGTGGCTTCCAGTATTTGCCAATGACAGTAGGCTTGAGCTTCTCGGTTCCATCAGCGTTGCAGCACAACAATACGGTGACTCTTTCTTTGCTTTTTTTTCCGCCTTGACACGTCTCACCTTTTATGCTGAGACTTTTCTCGGGCTGAAGATTGATGAACAACCCAGCTTCATCTGCGTTGAACACGTCCCTTGGCTGGTACTGAGCAATCACCGCCGGCAGAGTCGAAAGCCAGTTGGAGACCTGATCTTGGTCGGCAGACTTCCCTTCGCCGGAAACGGTTTTATACGACAGGCCATGCCGTGTTTTAAAACGATGGAGCCACCCGCCCGAAGCTTTAAAATCTTCGATGCCCAACGAGAGTGCTATCTCATCAGCTCTCTCGCGAACAACAGTCCCGTCCACGTTCACGCCCGCCGCCCTTACTTCCCTGAACCATGCCAGAAGAACCTCTTCCATCTTGCCATGCTGGGCGCCCCTTGTTTGCTTCACGCCGGCGCCGAAGACTTGAATGTTCTTCTGAATTTCTTCTCGCTTGCCGACGATCGTGTTCAGCGTGGAGACAGGCAAACAAAGTTCGCGTGCCAGGTCGACACGTTTCTTCTGCGGATTTTCGTCGACTTTTGCTAGGACGTCGAGTTTTTCTTTCAGCGATAACGCTTTACGCTTTCTAGACATGGTGAAGCGCACGGGTGAAACGCGGCACCAAAACAGAAGAAACGATAAGGGCGAAGTGCAAGCTGAACGCTCGAAACACCAAAATGGCAACGAGAAATGGCAAGCACAAAGCCAACAAAGCCTACAGCATTGTCAATGCATGCGCCAATCACTGCTTCTTGGTCACGTGATTTTACCGTGAGTACTATGTCTTAGGATAGATGGTGCGTTTGGTGTGCGAGCTTGCGAAAATTGCTCCCAGAGGCCGCCACACTGCTGCAGGCGCTGTGCAGAAGCACGGCCGGACTCTAGCCGAGCCGAGCCAGGCCAAGCCTCGAGCATACAAAGCGCGCGTCGCCGCGTCTTTAGTCCGCCGTGCCTGTCGTTTCGCTCGATGTTAATTTCAGTAGCTCTGCCCACCCGCTTCAAAGGACTGGCTCTGATGTTATCATCATACAGAAGACGTTTCCGGGATCGTATTATCCAAACCGACGTGGAAATACGATCGTATTAGCCGTACAAAAATGCATTTACCTCTATAGGGCATCGGCCGGGAACGAAAAAAAAACGTATTATGCCGAAAAACGTATTTAGCCGAATCGTATCAACGAGATTTCACTGTATTACCATGAATGGCCATTTCCGATAAGTCTCGCAAGACCCCGTATCGCCACGTCGTGTCATACGCCTTTTCCATATCGAGAAATATCGAGAGGAAGAACTGTTTATGTATAAATGCATCCCGGATATTTCCTTCAATACGCACAAGATGGTCGGTTGTGGGGCGCCCTTCTCGGAAGCCACACTGATAGGGATCAAGCATTTTGTTCTGTTCAAGGAAATGGATCAGTCGTCGACTTATCATTTTTTCAAATACCTTACACATGCAACTTGTGAGGGCTATCGGGCGGTAGCTTGCCACTGAGGAAGGATCTTTGCCTTGTTTTAAAACAGGGTCCACAATGGCTTCTTTCCATGCGGTCGGAAGGTACCCTGCATCCCAGATAGTGTTGAAAAGTGTAAGTAGTGTAATTTGCGTGTCATTGTGTAAGTTTTTCAGCATTTCGTACATGATTCTATCACATCCAGGTGCGGAGCTCTTGCATGCGCTCAAGGCAGCTCACAATTCGGCAATAACGAAAGGACGGTTGTAAGGCTCATTCTGTCGACTTTTCCTTGTTAATGGCTTACGTTCTTCTATTTGTTTATATATGAGAAAAGATTGCGAATAATTGTTTGAACTTGACACGCTCTGAAAGTGCTCCGCAAGTGAGTCTGCCTGATCTTGCAGTGTATCGCCCTGTGTATTTACCAGAGGGAGTGAATATGTTTGTCGCCCTCTAATTCTATTTACCCTGTTCCAGACTTTGGCCTCGTCTGTAAACGAGTTAATGCTCGATAAATACTTCTGCCAGCTTTCTCTTCTGGCCTGTCGGCGGGTTCTCCTGCCTTGAGATTTTACTTGCTTAAAGTTGACTAGATTCTTTGCAGTGGGAGAAGCGCGTAGCAACCCCCACACTTTGTTTTGCTTCTTACGAGCGATCCTACAATCGTCGTTCCACCACGGGACCCGCCGTTTACATGCCAAGCCATTTACTTCTGATATGCATTTAGATGCAATATCTATAATGAAGGCTGTGAGATACTGCACAGCAGCATCAATTCCTAAAGAAGACATGTCATTCCATGAGATACTAGTTAAGTTTCAGAACTTCTCCCAGTCGGCTGTATCGATCTTCCACCTAGGAGCCTGTGGTAGACATTCTTTTTCTTTGTGTGTTTTTAGCAGTATGGGGAAGTGGTCGCTCCCGTAAGGATTGTTGGTCACTTCCCATTCGAGTTCAGGCAGTATACAAGGGGAAACTAGGCTGAGGTCAATTGAAGAAAATGTTCTGTTTGCGAGAGAATAATATGTGGGTGTCTTTTTATTCAGCAGACACGCACCGGACGAAAAAAGGAACTGTTCAACGAGACGACCTCGTGCATCGATACGAGAGTCTCCCCACAGGCTGCTGTGCGCATTGAGGTCGCCAAGAACATAAGGTTCTGGCAATTGATCTATCAAGGACTGAAATTCATGTTTGTTTAGTTGGTAATGCGGGGGTATGTAAACCGAGCAAATGGTGATGAGTTTGTTTAATAGGACAGCTCGAACCGCCACTGCTTCAAGGGGCGTTTGTAGCTGTAAAGGTTGACACGCTATACTTCTATGTGTGACTATGGCAACACCGCCCGATGATGCGACGGCATCATCGCGATTTTTGCGAAAAGTTAGATACTGTCGAAGAAAGTTTGTGTGTTTGTTTTTTAAGTGTGTTTCCTGTAAACACAGCACTTTTGGATTGTGTTTTTGTATAAGTTCCTGCACATCATCAAGGTTTCTGAGAAGACCTCTGACGTTCCATTGAATTATTTGTGCATCCATATTGGGAGTTTATAGGTGCTGTGTGTACAGAAACAGAAGTAGTGATTATGGAAATTACAGTGATTAAATTACAGAGCCCTTTCGAGGCCCTGTAACGGGAGTTTTGCCCTTTCTGGAGCGTTCGAGCGAGCCTCGGCGCTCCTTAGGCGCTTGGTGCGCCTTGAGGACAGGTGTTGTGTCCATTGCCTCTTGTGAGGCGCCGGACACGTGCTCTAGCGAGCGAGAGGTTTTCAGGGGGAGTCCTGCCTTGGAGGGCAAGACCCCTGCGCCCACCAGCCCGGAGGTCGATGGGGCTCCCTGAGGGATTTGGCTACGCCGGCCGTTGCCAGCGCTGGGAGGGACCTGGGAGGTTGAGGGAGCCTCAGCTGCACCCACCTGCGGGGTCGATGGTCCCTTCTGCTTGGTTGACGGAGCAGCGCTAGCTGCAACCGCCGCGGGGGCAGATGGCGTGACTGCCGACTCACTGCTTGTGGGTCGGACAGCCGCCGGAGGCCGTTGTGACGCTGCCCCCTGACGCGCCACTTCGGCAAAGCTTTTCTTTGGCAGGTATGCTACCCGCCTTCGTGCCTCTTTGAACGATATATTCTCTTTTACTTTTATGGTTACGATTTCTTTTTCCTTCTCCCAGGAGGGGCACGACCGCGAGTACGCGGCGTGATCCCCATCGCAGTTTACACAGTGTAGAGAGTTCTTACATGCTTCAGTGGCGTGTTCAAGGGCACTGCATTTTGCACATGTTTGGCGGCCTCGGCAGCTCTGCGAGCTGTAGCTAAAACGCTGGAATTTGAAACATCTCAAGGGATTTGGCACATACGGTCTTACACGAAGCTTGATGTACCCGGCCTCGATTGACTCGGGCAGGACACTTGAATTGAAGGTGAGTATTAGGTGTTTGGTCGCAATTTCTTTACCGTCTCGCCTCATCTTGATTCTTTTGACATTTATGACATTTTGTTCACTGAAGCCCTCCAAGAGTTCAGCCTCAGTCAGCTCCAGCAAATCATCGTCCGAGACAACGCCGCGGGTGGTATTCATCGTGCGGTGCGGGGTTACTACTACTTGGGTCTCCCCAAATGATACTAGTTTAGGCAGTTTCTCAAATTGTTTCAGATCGCGGAGCTCCAAGAGGAGGTCACCGCTAGCCATCCTCGACGCCTTATAACCTGGGCCAAAAACTTCGGTAAGGGTCTTAGAAACAAGGAATGGTGAGATTGTTCGAACTGGTTCAGCTGGTTTTTCAGAGTGGATCACGTGAAAACGAGGGAAGGATCCTTTTTGTCGACCAAAAAACTGGAAGACTTAATCGGTGCGCCCTCTTTTCTGAGGGCGATCAGGTAGTGGAGGGAAGGAAGTAGCCATGTGTGGACGTGTAGTTTTCGGCAGCAACGCCAGCCACCCACCATGGAGTCCAACAAGGGGACGCTGCAGGGCCTGAAAAACAGGGCCTGCAAACGCCAGCTGTACGTTGCCACTATAACCCAATATGACATAACCAAGGTTGGCTACTCACACAAGGTTAACCCTTGCTGCCGGGAAGGTCGGAAGTAATGAAGAAATGAGAAGGAGATAGGAAAGGTGGAAAGTAAGGAAAAGACGAAGGTTGTAGGGAGAGAGAGACAGGAAAAGGCAACTACCGATTTCCCCCGGGTGGGTCAGTCCGGGGGTGCCGTCTACGTGAAGCAGAGGCCAAAGAGGTGTGTTGCCTCCGCCGAGGGGCCTTAAGGGTCCGAACACCCGGCATCGGCTCAATCCCCAGGATCCCCCTTTCCCCGGACACGGCTAAGCTGCGCACGGCTACACGCGGGAGGGTCCAACCCTCGTGTGCTCGGGTACGTGGTGTCGCAACACACCAAACGCCTGTTGACGCAGACGCCCCTGCGGGGGGAGTCACATGGACCGAGGTCTCAACTGTACAGAGGATTCTCCGCCAGCTTCAAGCCTAGTACTTGCCAAATAATGAATGCAAGCTTCATAAGTGGGTGCATTGATGAGGTGCAGAAGTCGCATGTTAAGCCTTGAGTATGGACAATTGTATATGGAGCATATTAACCTGGGCAGACATTTTTTCATGTACCACTTCGCTGTGACTGTCTTCTGCATGTCTAGTCCTCAACATTCCAAGACATCCTTAACCCACCCACCCACACACACACGCACGCACAGATCTTGATTTTTGCCGGCCACAGCTGTGGCTTTGCCTTCAAAAACCCAGACTTTGTTCTGGCCTTTGTGGGCATGTTTCATCACCTGTTATTGTGCTTTAGACATTTTGATAAGTTCCATTTTCGTCTTTATTAAGCACCTCATGGCACCATGAAACACGTGCCACTTGCTTGTCAGTCAAAGCATGATGCACCCAAAGTGAAGCCTTTTTTCATTTCTAGGTGTTCATGGAAAATAGAATGAATTGCTGGTGCAGGATAAATTCAGTCTCTTTTCGTGATAGGTCACACACCTGTCTGCCTCGGGCATCTTTAGCACGACAGCAATCTTCTCCTCTGAGGCACATCAAATGGGATGTCCTGACCTTGGAGCATCTTCCATGTTGAAATTTCCTCTCTGGATGGAACTCCCGATAACATCTGAATATTGCCATGCAGCGAGGGCAATCACACCCAGCACAGTAGTCATTTTGTCCAGACACTGATCCACACTCGGACCACGTGCAAAGTTATAGTGCAAAATTGCCTGGTATTTTGTTTTAAGATCGCAGCAGCATTGCAAGTATTTTGCACTGATACAGTACAGAAGAAATTAAAGAGTTTGTTTTGTCAGCTTAGAACTTGCAACAAAGTGTGACCATTGGCTGCATCATATTATAAACTTTCTTAGTGACCTTTGTAGTAGCTGCCTTTGACTTCCCTGGGCAACACACGATTCTCTAATAGAAACTCCATAATAAGCACAATTTCATTGATGCCTTTTCACGCTTTGTCAATAGCCAGAGTGACACTCCACCAGCATCAGCCGGGATCAGCTGGCCACGAGCTGCGGGCGATAAAACTGCCATAGAATCGAGCAGAAGGCAATGCTACAATATAGCAGCCCAAAACTATAAGTGGCACAAAAAGCGTCGATATGAATGCCCGATGCACTACGCCAACACTGCACTCACCAGTTATAAGCTCTGCAATAGGCAGCATATGCCGTGAGATTTCAGAAGCCGTGACCAGCTGATTTCGTCACTACCGGCAGCCTTTCTGAGCCAATCGACATATGATTCAAGAGGTGCATTTGCAAGCAACTGCCTATAATTCAACCTATCCGTGTCCGTGGCAGTTTTCATTTATTGCCTCGGTATTCCCTCGCGTCGGCAGTGAAGTTTGTTATATTGAAATTGTGTACAAACTCACTTTGTTATATTGAGGTTAAAAATGCACGGCATTCTATTGGCAAGAAGTTAAAAGTTAAATACTTTGTTGTATAAAGAATCTCGTCATATTGAAGTTCCTTATATTGAGGTTTGACTGTAGCCTTTTTCTCAGTCTTGCACTTCAAGCATGATATCTACTCAAAAAGAGACAGACTCATGGTAATCATGAGTCAAGTTCACTACACCAAGCAGCTCACACTCCGATGTCAACCTTCCACAGAAGCCTTAGACCTGTGTACCACCTAAGTCAACCCCCATCTCCTATAGTATCTCATGAATACCAACCCTTCAAAAACATCTTCATGCATACCTATACCTTGTTTGCACCCCATTGACCCCTCTGCCCCCAACCACAGGCAAGCCTGATGACATATGTGCTTTGTGCGAGCTTCAATATGCCCACATCTGTTCCATCACAGGTTGGCCTTAGCACCGCTAAGCTGATGAAACCACTTCTGCTTCACGAGGCCCCCACCTGACCCGTGAACGGGCACTGTCGCCTAGACAGGAGTTGGACGATGCCCAATTCAACACTGATGTCAGTGCCACTGCATGCAAACACATCTAAGTGTAACAGACTTGCAGACATATGGAAACTGTGACTGACCAGTTCTCCATCTCGTAGCTGCTCAGCACAGTAACATTCGGGATGGCCATTCCTTTTGTGTTCTCATCACATGTCCAGAGTAGATTTTTGTAGTGAGGCAAGGAAAGAAATTTGTAATGCAGATTGCTGCCAGTACCGCATTTTCTAAGGATTCTTTTCCTTCCGTTAAACCAAGTGGCCATATTAAATCACGTACAAAGCGATAATAAAAGGTGCAACAAGAGAAAGAGAGAGAGATAATTGTTGCAAAAGATGACCCATTGCCTTGCTGTGAAAATTCAATAGGAAGCTTTAAGGCAGCATGCAAGCTTTTCTTTGCGAGTGTGCTACGAGGTGAACTTGTTCAGAGTGGTTGCATGCCATTGCCAGCTACAGCCAGGGAGAAGCTGCATGTCATTTTTCAATTCATATAAGCTGCTGCCAGCAGTGGTGCCAATGTAGCCGTTTTGCTGCTAAATTTAGCACTTTCAGGGCTGCCTAGCAGGAAACATTGCTCGCTTGCGGGTGGTGGGTTTTTTAGCAGTTTTCATGCAATGTTGGCTTCTTTTTCAGCAGTAAAATACTTAAGATTTTTAATAATAATTTGTGCTCCATGCTTCGCAAACATGACACTTAACCATTCCCCTTTGAAAGTAATAGGGAATTACGATTATCATCTACAAATTTCCCATGCTTCATTCATAGCTTGCATCCACCATCGTCATAAAGTGTTCCTCGTTGTCACATTAACCACCACTTTCATCCTTTCATTCCTCAAAGTTTAATAACTGGAACCACTTACCCACCTCCATTGTCTCAATTATGGATCCCAATGATTTTAAGAATGCACCTAAACATGTTACCTGATATTTGTATTCGTGTTCTTTTCTATTTAATGTTCCCACTCCGTTCTGTAATGCCCAACAGGCCCTGAAGGTAATCAAATAAATAAATAGCGTGCCTCGTATTTCTTCCTCCATGGGTGCTATTCTCGACATTGACACTTCTGTAATGGCGCCATTTTGAACCAATCAGAGGCACGGAGGCCCGCAATCAGTAACTGGTAGTTCAACTTCATGTTCAACCAGTGATTATAGTTCGGGGAAGCATTTTTTTTTTAGTTTTGTTTTGCAATATGTTTTCGCCATTCACAGTTGCAAAACAAAGTGCTTATCAATATTGATAACTGATATCTTTTATCCAATTATGGAAAAATAAGAAACAGACTTTTCTGCCCAACATAACTTTTTTCTTTGTTTTCAGACACAATAAAATATGTTTTGGATGCGATTCTAATTATTGTCTGCAGTTAGTGGATTTTTAGTGAATTTAGGTGCTCATATTCTGGATTTTAGAGTTTTCTGAGGTGTCGACCTGCTGGTTTTGGTGCGAAAGCATCAAATGGCCCATTGAGCAAGAAAGCCAGCATCTGTCGTCTGGACAAGCGAAAAATGGCATCTAAATGTTAATTGGCTGTGACACCACACCACGAGCGCACCTTGATGGAGTAGTGCAGGCAAAAGAGTTCACCTGCTGCTGTTGCTATACTGGGCCAGTTGTTGCATGAGGGGAGAGGGCATCACCCCGACGTCACCCTCACATTCCTTGTCTGCACAAGCCCTTGCCTGCATTCTAACTGCGCCTTGGTAAGGCCAAATCAAAACATGCCGAGACTCCTAGATAGCAGGCCTGTGCACTCTGTTTGATGACGTAGTGCTACTTAGACCGAAGTTGCCATTGCCAAGCCCAGCATGACAAAAGCGGTGCCATCAAAATCACTGCGGCTTACTTGTGAGCATCCCCATTAGATTTTATGGAAGTCGGGCAAGGTGGTATGACTTCATGGATCCAAGTGCACCAGCCGTGTGCTATCTAGGAGGCGTTGGCCAAGTGTCTCAATGCGCTCGCTTGCCCAAAAGGAGCTCACAGGACCGCACAGCAGCGTTTAATTGGACATTAAAGGGGCCCTCCGTTGCTGTGAACACCTCAGCCAAATTTTGCAGTCGTGCGCAGCGCATGGATATCGCAAGCGGAGCACAAAGTCACCTTTCTCTGAAATGCACTCTTTTCAACAGAAGCCTGCTCTTCACTCCTCTGGATGCTTTACTGTATAATATAGCAGGTTCCCATACGCGGCTGCTGCGTGGCCAATAGCTGACATCAATCAAAAAGGGTGTTTGGACCAATGCACTTCTTCCTACTGTTACTGCGTACACTTGTTAACGCGGTTTAATAAACAGGCTGAAGTAAGCGAAAATCTGCGTTCAAATTTCGATAACTGTGGATTTCTGGAAGAAGCCGACTATCGTCTGCTGATGCTCGGCCACCATGCGGAATTAAAATTTGGCCACCCTGCTTATCGGTGTCATAGCCGTCGGGTCTCATTAATTTTGACTAGTTTTGAACACTCAGCTAGCCTGGAACCACGCAAAACTTGAGGTCAGACCACACGCACGCTTGCCAGTGTGAGCTCACTCCTGGCCACTCCTGGTTAGATGCCTTGGCAGACTTCGCTGCGTAATGAACTATTGATAGCACTTCAAAAGCTGGTCTGCACTCCGTAGCACAGCCACACAGGAGCATATGAGCACGACCACACACGCTAGCCCTGTTCTGCACAAAGCAAATGCTGCAGTTGCATGTAGCTGCAGTCTGCTACGTAACACAGATATTGTGGCTGCCACTGGGTCCCACGATGAGTCCAATGGCTGAGCGCACTGCGGCTCGCTGAGGACAACTGCATTTCGCGCGTTGTAGTTGCCAAAATCAGGAATGCTAGTAGCGTCTTCAGCTTCCAAACTCAAATTTGAACTGCGTGCCATGGTGACTTTCAGTAGGCGGAGCGTTGTGGGAACACCCCGCTATGCTGTAGCCTTTGAAGTGTGAATCATCGAAGAAGGAGCAGAAGCAATGATGATGGTATGTTTGATTGCCAATAACTCCACTTGTGATGAACACAACACATTGAAGAACATTTTGTGGCAAGGTATTTCTGAAATTTTCTAATTCAACTTCAAATGCATTTTTCGACTTCGACAAAAAGTGGTTCAGGGCCCCTTTAATGCTCTCGCATTCAGAACTCGTAAGAAGTGCTCAGATGCTCTCAGTTTTTTTGTTTTACTTCTAGTTGGCAACACTGGCTGCCAGTAAAGCATACAGGTGTAATCTTTCTACCTTAATTGTGGCAAAGCAACAGTTCCGTTCGCAAAGCTACAATGCGACACCTGAACTTGTGATGAAAAGAATGGAAATTTAAATGGCTTGTTATAAAATACGGTTCCTTAGCTGCACATGTGCAGCAGATTTACACTCCCGCACTTGCACGGCACAGCATGTACCACACGTACACTCAGCCACCGAAGTTTGCGAGACACAAGTTCCACTACAAATTAGAATTTTTCGCTCTGTTAGGTATGGCACATTTAGTTTAATGAATCAGTATGTAAAAAAATGATACAGACAAACTTTGAATTTGGAGCTATGTCCTCAGGCTTTGCGGGAATTCAGTTTTTCGGACATCCTGTGTCCTGTGAACTTTTCTGGTCAACTGTACCTTGTATCGCGCAACCCCTGCGCTTCTTCCGACTGAGGTGGTTTGCCCTAGAGCACAAAAGAGTGGGGGCAGAGTGTGGCATTGGCAGGGTGTGGCTAAGCTGGTTTGGTGCGTAGACCAGGTAGCTTGAGGGAGTTGCGTAATGCTGATTCAGATGAGCAGAGGCAGCGTTGTGCACCACGAGATTTCAGCCTCATTAGTGCAAAATGATCAATATAGTCAAACCTCATTATAACAGTCACATGAGTCAGAAAAATACATTTCTCATATTGAAAACCATACACACAGACATAATGAAGGGGGGAAACGAGACCACATGTATGCAAAAGAAACACAAGCGTAGTGCCTCCGACAGGCCAGCAAAAGGCTCCCTGCGGATTTTGATGGCTTGCCAGCACTGCGCGTGGCCAAGATGCTGGCCAAAACACACGTGCATCCAGGATATGCGGTTTCAAGTTGCTATTGCAGAGTTTTGCCGCCGGCAGGCTTTTCGAACATTGAGGGGAATGCACATAGATCCGTACTCTGCTACTATGGCCGCCAGTCTAGCCTATGTTTCTGATCTTGTGCTCACCCACCGATAAGGTCTACGAGTGTGAAAATATATCGGCGGTCAGCTGCCATGACGACTTGTTACCAGCCACTCTGCTGGCCTCATTGCTTAGGCCTAACCACCGCCATTTCGTCAGGAATTCGCAACAAAATTTGCGGCACTTGTGGTATTTGAGGTGCACAGAAAGTGAAGCCATGTTCAGAGTGGAGCGCACTGCGACGCTGATAATCAGTTGAGCAAAGGCTTCTCCGTCGCCTAGGGAACCATCACTGGGCTGCCGGCACTTTTTGTTTGTTTGTTCGTTCACTCCACGTCTCATCCTCCTCTGCATCGCCCTCGTTGCTCTCCCCTCCCATTGGCCGGCGCACTTTGTTGAGAAGTGTGCTCTCGACCGCACCTGTCGGGATTTTCCCGTAAACCGCATATATAACCAGCATTGTCTCAAGCAGCTGCACTGTAAGTGGTATGCATACAGTCGACTCCCGATAATTCAAAGCCGCTTAATTGGAATTTTCGGTTAAATAGAAGTGAAGTGCTGGTACCGTCAGTTTTGCACGTATATCTATGGAAGAAATCACTCGATAATTCGAAGTCCTCATCAAGACGTCTCGGAAGCGAATGCGCACGGGCACTTACCCAGAGTTGGAGAAGGCTCTGCTGGTTTGGATTAGGGAAGCCCGGAGCAACAAACTTCCTCTCAGCGGAGACATCGTTGCGATGAAAGCTTGAACGCTTGCAGCAATGTTGGGGTCGATGACTTCGTTTCGTCAGATGGATGGCTGACGCGCTTTAAAGATCGCCATGACCTGGTTTTTAAAAGCATGTGTGGTGAAAAAGCGTCTGTTAGCCAGCAAACATGCGCCACGTGGAAGGCCGGAAAGCTGCGTGAATATCTCAGCGAATACAAACCAGAAGACGTCTTCAATGCAGATGAGACTGCACTCTTCTATCGGCTTCTACCACAGAAGACCCTGACATTCAAGGACGACGACTGTGCTGGGGGCAAACGCAGCAAGGAGAGGGTGTCGGTGCTGACCGCGGCAAACATGACTGGCACAGAACGATGTTGCTTACTCGTGATCGGGAAAGCTGCCAAGCCGAGATGTTTTAAAGGCGTAAAGACGCTGCCTGTGGACTACGAGTCGAAAAAAGAAGCATGGATGAGAGCCGAAATCTTCAAGAGCTGGATAAACAAATTGGACCGCAAGTTTGCTTCTTCGAACCGCAATGGTGTTGTTCCTTGTGGATCACTGCAGTGCTCACGTGAATGTGCCAGCGTTGAGTGCAATAAGCCTCGCATTTTTGCCCGCAAACACAACAGCTGTTTTGCAGCCAATGGACCAAGGCATCATCAAGAATGTTAAGGTCCTGTAGAGGCGGCACCTCCTCGAGCGCATGATTTTGTGCATGGATAACTCCGCAAAATACGAGGTGAGCTTGCTCAGTGCCATGCACATGTTAGCGCGAGCATGGGATCATGTGAAGCACGAAACAATCGCAAACTGCTTCAGGGCTTGCAGTTTTATGGCAGCTTCTTCGGAGGATGCCTCTGCAATTTTCATCGGAGGAAGCGTCAACAAGCGAGCTTGACGGCACTGATTTTGGTGATGCTCTCGGGGATGTCAATTTTGAAGATTACGTCGCCGTAGACAAGGCGGTCGAAAGGTGCGGTGCACTAACGGATAACGAGATTGTGGAGATTATTCGGCCCCAGGAAGCGACCTAGGAAAGTGACGATGACGTTGAAGACGAGCCGCAACCTAAGGCTGCCGAGGCAGCTGTGGGCCTTGCTCTCGCGAAGCGTTTCTTTGCCACTGAAGGCAACGCGGAAGAAGCATTCCGCCACATCTACAGCCTGCAGAACTTGCTTTCAGCAGCGCGATTCGGCGAGAAGCAGAGCAAGATGACCGACCATTTTTCTTAGAGAAAATACTCGATTTCGCTACCAATAAAGTGCGGTTTTTCTGTTTTGTGCTTAATTGGAAGTTCGTTTAATTTGCGGTCCCCGTGAACTTCGTATTAACGGGAGTCGACTGTATATATGGAGTTCTATGGGAGGGTAAACGGTAGTCAGAAAAGGCTGCGTTATAGCAAATTCTGCACTATAAACGTTTATATTATGAGTGGTCTAAGCTGTAAATCATGGCTAGCTAAATACTTGGTTATATCCATGCTCATCACATCGAGGCTCAACATTCCTTAGAGGTCTGTGTGCTTTACAAGATGCCTATAAGCTGACATATGTACAGTGAAACCTCGTTAAACCGCAGTTGGCCGGAGCTCGGAAAAAGTATGTACTAAACGGTAGTACTGCTCAACCGAAATAGCATGAGATCGCCCACTTACCTGTCAAAAACGGAACACGGAGAGAGTGCGATGAAAGGGGAAAAAACATGCATTATTTATTTACTTCGCGTGACAAGCGTGTTATTTTCGTTTGATGCCGCGGTGGCCTAGCAGCGGCCTCAAACTTGCTGAAGCTGTGAGCCAGCCTTTCAGCCAGCCCAGTCTTCTCGGCAAACACGCATGGCAGATTCCTCGTTGGCGTTGCATATTCTCCGTACACAGGAGCGGTAGCGTTGCACAAGTTGCGGGGCGCCTTTTTATTGCGGGGTGCTGTTCTCGTCGCGACGATTGCATTTATGAGGCTGACGTAACGCACAGCTTCTGCCACTGTAAGGCCTGAACTGCCCGTGCCGTCGCTTTCCGTATCGTCCTTATCACTGTCGCTAGGCGACACTTCGGCAACAACAGAGGCAACAATAGTGAAAAGTCGAACCTCGTAGCCGACATCTCTTCGCGGTCGCAGCAGCGCTGCCGAGCAACTTCTTCGCATTCCAAATGCCACACACCGTAGTCAGCAGTAGACCCATGACACGTGCCAGCGCTGACTTTTCGTGTCACGTTTGATAGCACGAACAATGTAATTTTTCATCTATGCTGAGCACTCAGACTCTTTTATATCCGAGCTTCGGCATGATGCGAGTTCTCGCTTGCACGACGCCACAACGCTCTCTGGCATGGTGCCGGAATGATGTTGATGTGGCTTTACGCGCAAATGCACAGGGCGCTCGGAGGCCGTTGTGGCGATTTCTGAGGCTTGTTGTTCTGCCGGGCGACCCGATGGAGACGACGCACCACCGTGTTTGCGCGACGAAAAGTGGAAACACTACATGTTAACTGATACGTACGCAATAAGCTGGTACGGTTTATGCGGATACAAAACCCATTATGTTCAATGGCCGCTGAGTCGGGGATTTGACTTTACTAATTTTAAAACGAAACTACTGTTTAAGTGGGTTTGGTTTAACGAGGTTCTACTGTATAGGCTTTATGTCGTGATTTATTGTTTGATTATGCACAATAGAGGTGCAATACAGTCAACATGCAGTGCTATAAGGCAGCTTGCTGGAGCCTGGCTTGCCTGCTTATCAGGCGATAAAGTGGGCCTTTGTGGAGTTCTGGCAGCCCGTTGGCAGCCACCAACTAGTTCAGTGGGGGTATTCTGCAAGTGTCCACCTAACGGACTTGCCCATTTCGTCTGCTGCTGAAGTTCCGATTGGCTGGGTTGGAGAACGTGTCTGAAGGAGAAAGGTACCCCAGCCAATCAGCACATCAGCAGCAGACGAAATGGGCATGTCCAGTAGGCAGATACTTACAGAATACCCCCCTCCCCCGTGGTCCTGATAAGAAACAATGTCATGGTCACATGGGCTGGGATTTTAAGACAACCCAAAGCTGTCCGAAGATTGCATAATTGAATGTCCAGACACCAAAATAAACATAAACATGCTGCCAAGATGAGAGTCGTCGGCAAGCTTGGCATAACCTGCCAATTTGTGCATGGCCAGCTTGAAAATGTGTAGTCTACTTTCTCCCATTCAGTACACTTAGAGCTCCTTTGGCAATCACAGTCAATGCCAAGTCACATAGTCACTGCCAACGCTACAACAGATTGTTGGCTTTCAGCATGCATGTTGTGTAGAAAATGAAAAAAAGAAAAAAATAAAGCTTACCTGACCACGCATGACTGACATCTGCTTCTCAAAAAGGTTCTTGTCAAAACCTGGGTCCTTCTGCAGAAGCAGGCAACAACCACAAATGCATCTTTTTAAAGAAAATGAAAAGTGCTGTGGGACAGTTTCAATATATCATTAACTACTCTATTAAAGGTATGATGCCACTCCTGAAATGACAATTTTCTTCATTTTAAAGATAACCCCTCGCAGTCGTCTACCTATCGCACAAAAAAAAAGGGGGGGGGGGGGGAGGGGGCTCCACTTAGTGCCGTTCAAAAGTCCCAGAATTTGTAGCTTTTGCTGTCTTTGTGAAACCAAAAGTTGGAGGTTTCGGTATTGTTTTCATAAATTTGAGTATTTTACATTAGTGAAATGTCAATTTACTACTATTACTCGCTCACAGCAATAATATTTTCAAAAGCCACAATATTCCAATATAAATCAGCTCCACATCCTAACAAAGGTCCCTAACGACAACCTGAAGTGTTTATTTGCATATATTGTGCCTAGTACCCATGTTCGTTGAGCAATGCTTTGCTTTTACCTTTATGCATCATCAGATTCGCAAGTAAAATCACTTTTGTGTTACTAGCAGCCTGATGGTACAGTTTAGACACAAAAATGGCCCCCCCCAAAAAAAGAAAATAGTTTTCAGGCGACAGATGCAAGGCAGACAGGCGATGACATGAGCCTATGGGCACAATTGTCTAGGCGATATTGTCTCAATGCCAGCAGGTATATAATACAAGTACCCCCCCCCCCCCCCCCCCCCCACACACACACACACAAAAGACAGCTAAATGGGAGCCCTGCTACAAGCCTGTAGCATAAAGGCAGGCGGGCAGACACAAGCAGAGAGAACCGAACGAGACGTTGCCCGTTTCCCTCTACTTGTGTCCGTGTCCACACCTTTTCTAACATATCATTAGCTCAACTTTATATCGTTCTAGGCATGTAGTACTTTATCCCTCTAGCACTTTGCTTTCTTGTGTACGCTAGAACTTATAATCTTAATTCTCGCGTTCCGTAAAATTGAAAAATTTTCCCTTTTCTGTTGCACCAACAAGATTTACCCTAGAAAATTTCCAGGCTGATTTCTTGCACATGAAGGAGAGCAATGAACTATGCTTGAACCTCATTATAACAAGACGGGATATAATGAATGGATATGACAAAGTAAATGTAATTCCCCTTGAAATCTCCATAGAGATCCATGCATTTAAAGCCTCATCTTAAAGAAGTAAAACTGTCCTGTCAATGGATATAACAAACTACATTCACGGCCGAAACCAAAAGTGCTGACCATTGTGCACTGAGCATATCGCTTTTCACTAGGTTCCACATGCGTTCGGCGCGGAAGTTCAAAATTGCCGCGCTGAACATGCTTTCGAGCAACACTAGTCTTTCTCATCACCGCGCACAGTGGCTGCACACACGCAGCACCTGCCTTTCTCTCACTGCCGTGCTGGCTGACGCAGCTAGGTGTGACCCCAGAGATGGCATGAAACTAGCATGGGCCGGCCAAGCCAAGTTGGCAGGCTCACACAGTAGACATTGAGTTAATTCAGACAGCGGGGTCTAGAGAGAGCGGCGGATCAGATAGTTTTGCCTTCACGGGCTGAATGCATCCACACACCGTTGGGAATATACTGCAGTAAAGGGCAATAGTTGATATAACGAAGTAATGGATATAACCAAGTAATTTCGGCTTCCCCTTCAATTGTACAATCATTGAAATCCACTGATAATTCTTTATAGCATGATCCGTTATCTGAAAACAGCTTTGCGAAAAGTCAGTTTTTGTGTATGTGTTCGGTCTTTTAAAAGGAAACACCACTTAAAAATGTGTTTCTTTTTAATTTATGGGCACATTATGATTAAATTTGCTTTATGCATTTTGACATGCTGATTTCAAATACTATACGATTGATTTTTCTGTACAACAATTAGTGTCTAAAATATTAAGAAAGTTATGTTTTTTGTGAGCTAGTTTGGAAGTGAGCTCTCTGAAATTCTGGTTGCACATCAAAATGAAGGACAGTCAGAGGCCCGTCTCCTTTCTATTTCAATAAAATATTTATATCGCATAGCGAAGTTCTTATACACATTGGGACTGAGCTCATTTTTTTCACTGCATGCCTTTGTTTAGCATACAACAATTTTTAGCCGAGACAAGGTGGAAAATGTGGCTCATGTGATTGCACAATGTTCAACCTTTGAGAAAAAAAAAAAAATAAAATATTCAATGGTCTCATACCTTTTATAACTACTTTACACAATATTTTAATGTAAATAAAATGAATTTGTCTATGCAAGCTCACAAGAGGAAAAAAAAAAATGGCAAACTGCTTTTCAGCAAGAGGATAAAAAAAAAGTATTTTTTGGCAATTTTTAATGTGTTCACAATCCCGCAATGTGTTCACAATGTAATCGCATTCCCGTTCATCACATTTGATATAACAAATGCTGCAAGTGCACTTCTCCTATTGGGGACAAGATTACTTCTCACTCTGTCAGAAATATTTGTGCTGAAACAACGGCACTGTATTGGCAGATGCTGCCACACTGAAACAAAATAACAGCAGACGGCACATACTGGTGGCACGACCCAGCTGCGAGAAAGAAAGCTGCAACGAGATAAAACGCGAATGCCCTTCGATGCTGCTGTGTGAATCAGCCAGCTTCGTCTGCTGCACAATGCATCATTCTGCTAGCGCACATGTGTTTCATCCGATTTTGCTTACCTGGAAATGACTTTTTTGGAACCCGCTTACGTTTGAAAGTGATGCACTGCATCGGTGGTGCTTTGAGTGACAAAATGAACTATATTTTTGTGAACAGATTTGTTTCATACATTGTTAGCCCGGATTTCCAGTTATTAGGTAAGATGAGCGTGCATGCAGACAGCATTAAATAATAAAAAGCACACAAGAAGAAAAACATTTTCACTGCAGCAGCTTTTCACGTTTAACATTTCTGTTTTAGTACCTACCAGAGCCTCCTTTGGCTGTAATTACGCTAGCCATCCTGCGTGGCAAGGACGCGTATAAGGACGCAACCACATCGCTTTGACACAGCTGCTCCCATTCATCAGTGACTGCCGCCCAGTACTCATCAGCACTGCTGTTGTGCAAGCGTTTCTTTGCCAGTGGCTTTTTCATCAGTGCCCAGATGTTTTTATCATCATCATCAGCCTATTTTATGTCCACTGCAGGATGAAGGCATCTCCCTGCGATCTCCAATTAACCCTGTCCTGCACCAACTGATTCCAACTTGCACCCGCGAATTTCCTTATTTCATTGCCCCACCTAGTCTTCTGCCGTCCTCGACTGCACTTCCCTTCTCTTGGTACCCATTCTGTAACCCTAATGGTCCAACGGTTATCTAACCTGTGCATTACATGACCTGCCCAGCTCCCTTTCTTTCTCTTAAGGTCAATTAGAATATCAGCTATACCCGTTTGCTCTCTGATCCAAAACGTTCTCTTTCTGTCTCTTAACGTTATGCCAAGCATTTTTCGTTCCATCGCTCTTTGCGTGGACCTTTGCGTGTTCTCAAGCTTCTTTGTCAGTCTCCAAGTCTCTGCCCCACACGTCAGCACCGGTAAAATGCACCGATTGTACACCTTCCTTTTCAATGATAATGGTAAGTTTCCAGCCAGGAGCTGACAATGTCTGCCGTATGCACTCCCCCCCTAAAGATAAGATTAGCAACTTTCATCTACATCTTAGGTAACAAATGTGTTTCAGGTGTCATGATGTCCCATTTATAATCAGTTTTGCAGATTACATCATAACAAGGTTGGCTTGACGTGACAAAAAGTTTCCAGATGAGGTAGATCGCAGAAAACGCATGCGCAAAAGCTGCTCAGTAGCATAGCAGACAAAACTGGCTGATTCGCACGGCAACAGCAAAGGGCACTCTCGAACACGTTTTGTCTCATCGCAGCTTTCCATTCTCATGGCTGGGCTGTGCCACCAACATCTGTAGCCTGCTGTTTTGTTTCAGCCTAAACTGCCAACGACTGTACATGCCACAAAGTAAAACACCTGCATGGTGCGCGTTGCTGCTAGGAGCCATTCCTTGTCGGCAAGAGCTGATCGTCACGCTGCTTCAATAATGCTAAGGGCTTCCCGGTCCAATACATGTTCCACAAGATATGACACTGATATGGCCAGTGCACTGCGAACTAAAGCTAAGAGACATAAAAGGACTAGGAAAATGCAGGAACGCCATAGACAAAATTGTTAGTTTACTTTACGAAGGAAAAAGGTGCATCAGTGATACTTCTGTAGTTTTATACAACTAGGAAATCATGTTCATGCGCAATGCAATGGGAAGGAAGGCATCCTATCTGGGTTCTGGTGCTTTCTTGTTTCCGTTATAATGTCACGAATATATATTGGTGCTGATCAAGCAACAATAAAACCTGTTGGTAGTAGTGCTCTACTGTGCCTGTCGTCTTTCTGGTGTCCTTTTGCACACATGCTTATTTCTGAGATAACTGACCATTTCTTGTTATCTGTGTGCAAGAACTGCCAAATTTACCATGTTTCGCAATTTATAAAGTTTTGCCACCAAAATTAAATATAATGGTTAGTGAAAATGCACATAGGGTTGTTCGTTTTTGGGTAAAACCCAATTTTGCCCAATTTTTACACTCTGAACACGGTTCAGGAGAATAGGGTTAAACCCAATTTTTCCCCTAATGGACCTTCGCAGTAGCGATCTATCAAGCGTGCGCCAACGGCCCGCTGTTCTCTCAGGGGCTCCACGCAATATAAACAAACTAGCGCATTGTCACCCTGCTGCTTGGAGAGTAGATATTGCTTTCTAGTGCTGCACTTTTTTATCCCCGCTTTCTCGACAGGTTGCCGTGAGTTTGTACATGCACACACCCAAAAGAAAAAAAAAAAAAAAGAAAGCTTGCAAAGGAAAGGGGCAAAGATGTTTGAGGCTGACCACGCTGCGAGCACATGGCCGCCAATCAGAAAGTAACAAATTTAGAAAAAAAAAAAAAAAAAAACAAAACAAAACCAATAAAAAAAAAAAAAAAAAAAACAGAAAACTGGGCTTTGCCTACTGCAGATTAGTCTTGGGTATGTGCACCTGCTTCCATGGCTTTCATGTGAAAGGAATGGGTGACGAGTTGGTGGGGGAGGGACTGAGTGACAAAGATGTTTCGTGCAGGAGTTTTTTATCAGCGAGGGCCCCGACGCCTATTATCACTTTTCTTCAGCCAGCCTCCGTCACGGTGAGTTAGATGCGCTCGTCGGTCGGCCTTGTTGAGAGCCAGGTAGTGTTCTGCATCCCCCACGCCTCATGCAGCTTGTGATATCCCCTTTGGACTGACCACTAAAGAAGGGAAGGAAGCCACTGCACTCAAAATTCTGTTTTGACAGGAACAGCAAGATTCCGAGAATGGTGGCATAGTTCCGATTCGAAGGACTTCAAATAAAGGGTCCTGTTCTAGCGGGGGGGGGAGAGAAAGACAACCGATAGAATGTGACCAGCAAGCGATAGGAGGTTGGTCTCTAAGGTTTTCCTACAAGCTTTCTCGACAAATTCGAAGCACTGCTAACAAAGAGCTTACCAGCCACCTGGAGAGAAGGGACTGGCGATGAAGTGAATCATGCACCTGATTGGTTTAGAGTGCAAACTCTAACCAATGAGACGCATGATTGCCATCATCACTTCCAATTACCAGGGGCGACTGGTGAGCCGAAAGCCACCGTTGTGAACATAAGGCTCCAGTGTGCACACATTGCAACATCATTACATCATTACACATTAGTGTGCACACACTGCAACATCGAGATGGTCACCGATCTAGCAAAGAAGCCCTATGACCGAATTCGCGAGCATCTAGTGTCATCTCGTCATAAGAAGTTCAAGATGACCCAGGAAGCTGAGAAGGCGGCAACATCTCAGAAGATGCTCTTTGATATGTCCTGCAGACAATGTGCGAAAGAAAGTAAAGCGGATGGCGTAATCCATGCCTTCGTTCGTGCCCTAGCGTACAGTGAAATCAGCATGAACTTCTGGGGGACTTCGTACGCAAATACTGCATGGCCACGAAGACCATGCCAACAGGACAAAGACTTTGGCTGAAATACATGAAAGAAGCTTTTGACAAGGATATGGTGAAAATCTGCGGTGGTATCCAAGATGTGAAAGTGAGTGCCATCGTCGACGAACCCCTAGACATCACTGGAGTACCTACCATGAACACTCTCCTGTGCTACTAGAGGAAAAAAAAAAAAAAAAAGTGAAGAAGCAGCTTGTTTTGGTTGACGACAGATTAAATGCTTCGAACAGCTACACGGTGGCCAGTGTAATCAGCAAGGCTCTCTTGACTATAGGCAAGACGTGGAGAGATGTTGTGGCTTTGGCCACAGACTCAGCAGAGTACACGCGAAAAATGATACAAGAAGTCTGTCAAGCTGAAGGGATCAAATATTGCATGTGAAAGATTTAGCACACATGTTTCATGCGAGTGTTGACCATGCCATTTCTTTATCATGCATGTTGTTACGTTTCGCCTACAACGCGCGGTAATGCCGGCGCGGATGCAACGGACGCCGGGGCTTTGTTCAAAACGGCGGACATTTTGGCCTGTTCAACGACGCCGCAACGCCTACCCGCCAAGCGTGTCCAGGCGTGTTTCAGTGCCACGTGTCTTCGTGTGTGCGTGTGTGTGTGTGTGCCCTCGCTTGTCAAAACGCGGCAGCCGGGGAGCGGAGTTCCCCGAATGAGGGGCCTGGAGGTCTCTCGGCTCAACCGCTCGCGCCGTCGTGGGCCCCTGCTGCGCCGTCCCGTGACCTTCATCCCGTGACCTTCCCTCCTTCCCTTTTGGACCGCGACGCCGAGGGTATAAGAGCAGCTGCCCCCGGACGCCAGAAGAGAGGCTCCGATTTGTACTATTGAGTTACGTGCTCTCCCGTCTCTCCACTCCGGTCGACCTGACCGGCCGCTCTTTTGCTATGTTAGAATAAACAAGTTGTTTTGTTACCAGTCTTCTCTTGCTTTGCCGGGACCTTCGGATGCTTCCAGTGCCCCAGGCCGCCAGGCCAACGCTACCCTTGGGGCTTGCGACCCATTGGCAATAACGGGCGTCGGCACCGAGACCCCAACAACTCGTGCCAGCGGTACGATTCCAACATCTGGTTGCCAGCGGTGGGATCGCGACAACGGAGGCCAGCAGCGAAGAGATGCGGTTGACTGTATGCTGAGCAGCACAACGACCATCCGGGAGCAGCGCAACGAGCCCTGTGTGATGACTGGTTGCCTGCAGCGGAACGACTGCGCTGAAGTCTTGGCTGCAAGGTTTGGTGAGTGCGGGACTTTCTTCTTCTGAGTTTTGCCAGGCTTTTGTTAGTGTTAGAAACAGAGCTGGTAATTGTGGTTGTCGTTGCTACCGGGTTAGTTTGCGGCAAGACAATAGTAGGCAGTAGAGAAAGCAGCATTCAGAGCAGCCATGGATTTGAAGTCGTTGCGCAAACCGAAATTGTTGGAGCTTGCGAGAGAGTTGGGTCTGGATGTCTCAGACAAACTCAGAAAACCAGAACTGCTAAGGGCTATTCTTGAGTTAGAAGCTGAGGATGACGAGCTGTCGGAATGCCTTGAGACCATTGAGGAGAGGGAGACGGCAAAAAGACAGGAGCGCGAACGAAAAGAACAGAAAGAAAAAGAAGAGCGTGAACGTAAAGAACAGATAGAACGAGAGCAACAAGAAAAAAAAGAAGAGCGCGACCGTCAACACGCTTTGGAAATGAAGCGTCTCGAGTTAGAGATGGAACGCGCTCGTAATGGAAGTCAGGCACACGGTGCAGGAGAACGAGTATTGTTCAAAATGACTGACCTGATGCGGCCGTTTAAGCTTGGAGAGGACATTGGTTTGTTCCTGGTTAACTTTGAGCGAACGTGCGAGAAGCAGGGGTTCTCTCGGGAAACGTGGCCACAGCGCTTGCTCACTTTGCTACCCGGCGAGGCGGCCGACGTAGTCGCTCGCTTGGAGAGAGAGGAGGCAGAGGATTTCGACAAAGTGAAATCGAGTCTGCTAAAAAAGTACCGGCTGTCAGCGGAGGCGTTCCGTCGGAAGTTTCGGGAAAATGAGAAAGGCAGAAGTGAGTCATATACAGAGTTTGCGTACAGGCTTATGTCAAACATGCAGGAGTGGCTCAAAGAAGAGAAAGCGTTTGGTGACCATGAGAAAGTTCTGCAGTGTTTCGGGCTAGAACAGTTTTATAGTCGGTTACCTGAGAACGTGCGGTACTGGGTCTTGGATAGGCCAGACGTTAGTACGGTGGCTAGAGCCGCTGAGTTAGCCGAGGAGTTTGTGACGCGTCGGGCTCGTGGAGCTAAGGACGGTCAAAAGGGTGAATTTGGCTCCAAGTTTGAGAGGCCAAAGTTCACGCCCATGAGAGCAAAGGGGGACACACGTAGTTCGGATGCGAGTGAAAGCAGTCCGACCGAACGTAAGGAGACGGCGGCAACCGAAGCCGAACGCAGAAGGCGGTTCGAGATGAGGCAAGCGCGCGTTTGTTATACGTGCCAGAAGCCGGGTCACTTTTCGGCGCAGTGTCCGACCGAACGTAAGGAGACGGCGGCAGCCGAAGCCGAACGCAGAAAGCGGTTCGAGGCGAGGCAAGCGCGCCTGTGTTATACGTGCCAGAAGCCGGGTCACTTTTCGGCGCAGTGCCCAGAAACAAAACCAAAAGTCGTGTTTTTTTCATTAGGCAGCACTGACGAGAACATCAAGCTTCTCGAGCCTTACATGCGAGACCTCCTCGTGAACGGGAAAGAGTGCCGAGTGCTTCGCGATACCGCAGCTACGATGGATGTCGTTCACCCCTCTTACGTAGAACCCGATATGTTCACGGGCGAGTGCGCATGGATCAAGCAAGCTGTGGAAGCTCATAGCGTGTGTCTGCCGGTAGCAAAAGTGCTTATTGAAGGACCTTTCGGAGCACTTGAGACGGAGGCCGCAGTGTCATCTAT
Organism: Dermacentor andersoni; assembly: GCF_023375885.2. NCBI lineage: Eukaryota > Metazoa > Arthropoda > Arachnida > Ixodida > Ixodidae > Dermacentor > Dermacentor andersoni. The sequence continues at coordinate 21,845,303 of NC_092814.1, read as the reverse complement.
GCTGCCCCCCCAGTACCCGTACTTATTTTCGAACAGGTCCGATCACCTCCTGCGCGAGAAGGGGCTTTTGTTTGGTGAGGCTAGCGTTCAGGCCTTAACCAGATCGAAGGTTCGGGAGCTCGCTGCAAAGGCGGTAGTTGCGGGGCCGACGTTGTTGAACGATGAAAAAGGGTCAGAGGCGCAGCAAGCTGGTATTCGGAGCACGCCCGAACGGGATAAAATTGAGCCTGTAGCGTTAAGGGTACCAGATACTGGAGAGGAAATTCCCGATGCGGGAAAGTTAGAAGAGCTTCCGGTCGAGCTTCCGGGACTAGGCTCAGTGACAAACAGGAAAGACACCGATCAAGTCATTAGTGACTTAATAAGTAAAGCATCGCTGTCGCCTGAGCAGAAAACAGAACTACACCAGCTCTTACAAGAGTTTCAAGGTCTGTTCTCTGAGAGGCCTGGTAGGACTTCTGTCCTTACTCATGACATAGAACTTACCTCCCCAGAGCCAGTACGATCCAAGGCGTACCGGGTGTCACCCCGCCAGAGCGATATTATGGAGGCTGAGGTAAAGAAAATGCTACAGCTCGGTGTTATTGAAGCGGGTGAGAGTGATTATACCTCCCCTTTGATTTTAGTTGAGGTACCGGGCAAGGAACCTCGTCCTTGCGTCGACTACCGCAGGCTTAATTCCATCACTAAGGATCAAATTTATCCGATCCCTAACATCGAGGAGCGCCTTGAGAGAGTGAGTAGCGCTCAGTTTATTTCCACCCTAGATCTTGTCAGGGGTTATTGGCAGGTTCCACTTACAGAAGAGGCTAGTAGGTATGCGGCGTTCATTTCACCAATGGGGACATTCCGTCCTAAAGTTTTGAGTTTTGGTTTGAAGAACGCGCCATACTGCTTTTCAAGCCTCATGGATAAAGTGTTGCGGGGACAGCAAGAATTCGCTTTACCGTATCTAGACGACGTAGCGATATTCTCCGCATCCTGGCCGGAACATATGGCGCACTTGCGGGCAGTGCTAACCCGCCTGCGCGATGCGGGCTTGACAGTCAAGGCTCCCAAGTGCCAGTTAGCACAGGCCGAGGTTGTCTACCTCGGACACGTGATTGGTCGGGGTCGTCGCCGCCCCTCTGAAATAAAAGTGGCCGCTGTGCGAGACTTCCCGCAACCGCGCACGAAGACCGATATTCGGTCGTTCTTAGGTGTCGCCGGCTATTATCAGAGGTACATTCCCAGGTACTCTGATATCGCGGCTCCCTTGACGGATGCTCTAAGAAAGACAGAGCCGCAAACAGTCGTCTGGGATGAGACGAAGGAAAGAGCTTTTAGCGCCCTAAAAAGCGCCCTAACAAGCCAGCCTGTGCTACGATCGCCCGACTACACAAAAGGGTTCGTTGTTCAGTGTGATGCTAGTGAGCGAGGCATGGGCGTTGTACTGTGCCAACGGGAAAATGGAGAAGTAGAACACCCCGTCCTGTATGCTAGTCGTAAGCTGACCAGTCGTGAGCAGGCGTATAGCGCCACCGAGAAAGAGTGTGCGTGTATCGTGTGGGCCGTTCAGAAATTGTCATGTTACCTAGCTGGCTCGAGGTTTATCATTGAAACGGATCACGGCCCTCTCCAATGGCTGCAGACCATCTCTCCCAAAAATGGCCGCCTCCTGCGCTGGAGCCTCGCTTTGCAACAATATTCCTTTGAGGTGCGTTACAAAAAGGGGAGTCTCAACGGTAACGCCGATGGCTTAAGTCGAAGCCCCTAACGTGGGAATCAGCCTCAAAATTGCTTGTTACTGATGTTTTTCTTCCTGAGGCAGGATTTTTTTCTAACTTATTGCTTTTGTGTAGTGTTTCAAAGTGATGATGTGCTTTTTAGTGCAATTTTTCCGATTTGTGGACGCGTTCTGAGTGCTGCTAAACTACTGTAAGGCACTAGGCAGCAGTATAAAAGGGGAAAGAGCCTGGCAGGGCTTAGTGAGGGTTGTGCCGTGCTTGCTGACTGAGCGGTTGACTTTCAGGCGTGGTTCTAACGCTTGCCGGAAACGAGAACAAAAATGTCAACTCTCCCGAAGTCACTTTGCAGTGTCCTGTGTGCACCTGAACGTGAGAACGAGGCCTTCTCTGTGCGCTGCGCTCAAGAAACGCCAAGGACGCCCAACTTCGGTTATGAGCATCATCGAGCGACATCCCTCCGGACAGCGGATGCAGTCCCCTGACCATCGGGATCTCCTTCCCCCGGCGGGGCGGTCTGTTACGTTTCGCCTACAACGCGCGGTAATGCCGGCGCGGATGCAACGGACGCCGGGGCTTTGTTCAAAACGGCGGACATTTTGGCCTGTTCAACGACGCCGCAACGCCTACCCGCCAAGCGTGTCCAGGCGTGTTTCAGTGCCACGTGTCTTCGTGTGTGCGTGTGTGTGTGTGTGCCCTCGCTTGTCAAAACGCGGCAGCCGGGGAGCGGAGTTCCCCGAATGAGGGGCCTGGAGGTCTCTCGGCTCAACCGCTCGCGCCGTCGTGGGCCCCTGCTGCGCCGTCCCGTGACCTTCATCCCGTGACCTTCCCTCCTTCCCTTTTGGACCGCGACGCCGAGGGTATAAGAGCAGCTGCCCCCGGACGCCAGAAGAGAGGCTCCGATTTGTACTATTGAGTTACGTGCTCTCCCGTCTCTCCACTCCGGTCGACCTGACCGGCCGCTCTTTTGCTATGTTAGAATAAACAAGTTGTTTTGTTACCAGTCTTCTCTTGCTTTGCCGGGACCTTCGGATGCTTCCAGTGCCCCAGGCCGCCAGGCCAACGCTACCCTTGGGGCTTGCGACCCATTGGCAATAACGGGCGTCGGCACCGAGACCCCAACAACTCGTGCCAGCGGTACGATTCCAACAATGTCAACAGTTCGATTCGTAGTAATCAAGTTGGGAGCGTTATTTAAGCACGCTAACAAGCTCTACCAAACGTACACCGAAATTTGTGCTTTTAATGGCCTCTTTGGACCTGATGTTAAGAAGCCACCTTCTGTTTTCCCGAGTAGATGGCAAAGCTTCTACAAAGAACTTGTGGTTGTCATAGAAATGTGGAGCTCGTTAATGGAACTTGCTCACATGATAGCAGCAAAGCAGAAGCTATTCGAATGATACTTTCTGAAAAATAAGTTTATGCAAAGGCAATCCTGATGAGAGACATACTGGGCCCCTTTTAGATGCCCAGAAAACGCTTGAAAGCGGAAAAGTTCTGATGCCCAGCTTTGATCCCCTGGTAAACGTCAAACTGCAGCAGGCTGTCAGCAAGCGTTCAACGATGACCGGTAAAAGCGATCAGGCCTGAGCTGTTTTGTCTGTTACCCAAGAGCAGCGCCACATTAGTAAAAACATATTGTGAAGAGTTCTGCACAAAACTCGCCACAAAATAGCACTGCACTGTTGAACGGAACGTTTCAGACAAAGACGAAATCCAGCTAACTTTGTGGAAGTTGGGAGCCATCCTGGATCCATGTCAGAAGCATCTGTTGGGGCAGTCATTTGATGACTACCAACCTCTGTTGATGTCTGTAACCGACGATGTAGATTCACTTCACGAGTTCAACCAGTACTTGCTGGAAGCAAGCCCCACAAACACAGCTGTCGAACTTATTGAGTATTGGCATGACTACCACTCGCTACCCCAGGCTGGCAAATGCTGCACTGACATTGTTGTGCCTAGCTAATAATAGAAGCTGTGATGTCGAGAGAACTTTCTCCTAGCTGAGATACGTTAAACGAACGGACAGGTCTCGAATGGAGACCAACATGTTTAGCATGCAGATGATAATGTATGCAAACAAGGGCGTGTAAAAAAAATCGATGACCAGTTTTTCGTGAATAATATGTTTCATTTCTTAGAAGTTATCAATGCTGTTTACTGTGATCCCTACTGATTCATTTCCAAACAAACACTAAATTTCGGAGAGTATTTGCTAGGAAACCCTGATGTCCCCCCCAATTACCAGCTTGAAACAAACACCAATTTTAATGCGTTAGATTCAAGAAGCCTGTGATGCCTTTTGATAAAATAAACTGAGTGTATTACTTAGTACATCTGTAGATTTAACCAGAAAAAAAAAAGAAAAAAACCTTATTTCGGTATGGTTTCACAATAAACCAGATTTTGCGCCGATTATTGGTTTGAAAAATAGCACCTGATTTTTACCGCCCGATTAAAAAAAAAATATAAAACTCGAAAACGAACCCTAAATACATGCACCTGGTGCGTTTAGCATGGAGCAATGTCTGCACAGAAAAAAAAAAAGAAACAAAATAGAAAAAGAGAGAAAGAAATGCAGGCCAGAAATGCAGAAAAAATTGCCCAATACAGGCCCATTTTTTTCAGCCTCTTGATTGAAAGCCAAGTATGACACATTCTGTTCGTGTTATGTGCTCCCGCAGGCAATTGAGTTTCATTTTGTTTCTGTTAAAGTTCCGTAAAGTAGGTATAAAAAGCATGACTCCGATGGAAACAGAAAATTTCATTATTTTTATTAGACACTCCCAAGGTCAGAACATAGTGCGAATGCGCAAGCCACATTTTCCACCACATTTCAGTTAAGGTTTTTTCATGTTGAAACACAAAGGTGTGCACAGAAGAAATAAGCTCGGTTGCAATGTATGATGAGTTATGCCATATAAAATTTCGTTGAAATAAAACATTAGTCGGTCCTCTGACTGTCCTTATCTGAACATACCCAACCATTTTTTATTTTAGTTCATTTTCACTGCACACCACAGTGGTAGGCCTACATCAACGTCAAAGCATTATGCGATAATATACCAATTTGTTAGAGAGTTGCAAATGTTAACGTGAGAGGCAGATTTAACACTTCACGAGTTCAACCAGTACTTGCTGGAAGCAAGCCCCACAAACACAGCTGTCGAACTTATTGAGTATTGGCATGACTACCACTCGCTACCCCAGGCTGGCAAATGCTGCACTGACATTGTTGTGCCTAGCTAATAATAGAAGCTGTGATGTCGAGAGAACTTTCTCCTAGCTGAGATACGTTAAACGAACGGACAGGTCTCGAATGGAGACCAACATGTTTAGCATGCAGATGATAATGTATGCAAACAAGGGCGTGTAAAAAAAATCGATGACCAGTTTTTCGTGAATAATATGTTTCATTTCTTAGAAGTTATCAATGCTGTTTACTGTGATCCCTACTGATTCATTTCCAAACAAACACTAAATTTCGGAGAGTATTTGCTAGGAAACCCTGATGTCCCCCCCAATTACCAGCTTGAAACAAACACCAATTTTAATGCGTTAGATTCAAGAAGCCTGTGATGCCTTTTGATAAAATAAACTGAGTGTATTACTTAGTACATCTGTAGATTTAACCAGAAAAAAAAAAGAAAAAAACCTTATTTCGGTATGGTTTCACAATAAACCAGATTTTGCGCCGATTATTGGTTTGAAAAATAGCACCTGATTTTTACCGCCCGATTAAAAAAAAAATATAAAACTCGAAAACGAACCCTAAATACATGCACCTGGTGCGTTTAGCATGGAGCAATGTCTGCACAGAAAAAAAAAAAGAAACAAAATAGAAAAAGAGAGAAAGAAATGCAGGCCAGAAATGCAGAAAAAATTGCCCAATACAGGCCCATTTTTTTCAGCCTCTTGATTGAAAGCCAAGTATGACACATTCTGTTCGTGTTATGTGCTCCCGCAGGCAATTGAGTTTCATTTTGTTTCTGTTAAAGTTCCGTAAAGTAGGTATAAAAAGCATGACTCCGATGGAAACAGAAAATTTCATTATTTTTATTAGACACTCCCAAGGTCAGAACATAGTGCGAATGCGCAAGCCACATTTTCCACCACATTTCAGTTAAGGTTTTTTCATGTTGAAACACAAAGGTGTGCACAGAAGAAATAAGCTCGGTTGCAATGTATGATGAGTTATGCCATATAAAATTTCGTTGAAATAAAACATTAGTCGGTCCTCTGACTGTCCTTATCTGAACATACCCAACCATTTTTTATTTTAGTTCATTTTCACTGCACACCACAGTGGTAGGCCTACATCAACGTCAAAGCATTATGCGATAATATACCAATTTGTTAGAGAGTTGCAAATGTTAACGTGAGAGGCAGATTTAACACTTTTTGAGAAAAACAGGAGGTCATAAATAAATATTTTAAGCATGTAGACAACATTGTCTTCCTAACAAGGGACAATAGCAATGAAAATTTCATTTACTACAATAAAGGTTTTTGTTTGCAGAGTGGCATCATACTCTAAGGAGTACTGACAATTTTTTTCCCATAAATTGCTGCTGACCCAATAATCACAGTATCAGACCGGAACACTCCGTGAGTGCAGCACAGTTTTGGATGCGAAACAGGAGGCCGGTTACAGCGCACAGAAGCTGCAGTCGTGCGGTGCCACTGATGTGCACACACATAGTGACCATGCCACCAGAGGCTGAATGCACTCGGGCGGTCTACCCCTGCATTCCCGAAGAGGTGACTGCAAAGCACTGAGCTTAATGCGTGTCAAATAAATGGAAGAGCCAGTTTGGCAGCACAAAGCCATATTCGGTGATAGTCATTGTGTGGCCTTCAATGATTGCACCGGGCTGACTGGTGCGTGCAACACCACATAGCCATCACTGGCAAATTTTCTCAGAACTACTGTAGTTTACAAATTTTTCATCGGAGGTTCTTTCTGCGACCCCAGCTTTAGCAAAGCACATGCCTCCAGGCCCTCGTGTTCAAGGGCTGTAGTGAGGCAATAGTGCTGCTTGCAAACTACCACCATTGCCGCAATTTTAGTAGCCGATTCTTACGCGTTATCTTCTATATTAACAGCACATCTCACTAATACCTTCGATCATCCTTTTAATATGTACATATTTTACACACTTATACAGTAACTGACTTTGAGCCCATTTACAACAATATCACATATTACTACTAACAACCTTTCAAACACTGTCTTGGCAGTCTTTGGCCATACCTAGCCCTTGCGCCACTAAAATCTATATACATCACCACACTGGCAATTTTCAAGATGCAACCAGTCTCCAGCTTCATATCCAAAGCTACATTTCACTTGGCACGCAAATTGAACTGATCACATTAAAAGCAATGTACGAGTAAGTGCTTGTGCTTTTGAAAATTGAACCGCTATAAAATAATTAAGGAGTTCACAGCTACTTAATAAGCAAAAATCAATACACAAAATTTGCATGTCCATACCTGCCAACCTGAAGATATGGAAATTTTTAAATATCGCAGCCGGGGGGGGGGGGGGGGGGGGGGGGGGGGGGGGGCACTTTTTTTTTTTTTTTTTTTTTAGAGGATTTAACTTTTGTGACAAGCTTACTCACGTTTTCACAACCGCAAGTGAAATCCGTGTCTTGGAGAGTAAAGAGCGAAAACTTCACTGGGGCACACAATTTATTTTTGCAATTATTTTGCTGTTGCCTACTTTGCCTGCTTCAGAAACATCTCCGTGTAGGTTTGCTCAAAGCAAGTACCCCTCTAGTGCCCCTTGACCATCAGCAGACTTTCGAGTGTTTTCTCACACACAGACGAGTGAAACTCTGCTTGAGTTTTGTTCACAGTGCTGAATATTCTCTCACATTCAGCATTTCTGTGGGGAATGGACAGAATATCCAGCATAACCAGTGAAATTCTGTGGAACCTGAGCGATCCGTCGACACTTCGAACGCTTCCCAATTGCGACCACTGCAGGTCGCACCTTGGCTTATTCAATATGTCGGCTGGAACCTGATATGATTGCAAGTTCGCAAACTCGACTTCAAGTGTGTTGATTGCTGCTTTTGATTCGCCGCTCTGCTGGGGTAGGATAGCAGGGAATGCCATAATAAAATGATGTATGCTGTTGAATGAAGCAGTTTCCAGAGCTTGTATTTGAGCAACTTCAGCCAGCTTGAGATTGTCGTCTTTTAGCAGGAAATTGTGGCGAATGTAATCTCATGCTGCCGTTAAGTACAGACGTACAGCAGAGAAGCACTGCTCTCTCTCAATGCAGCACAGTGTCTCAACCACAGAGTAGGTTGTGCTGCCAATCACTATGTCTTCATCACCTTTCTGGTTCTCTGCAGCTCCATAGTCAACTTCCAGCAATGAATGACATGCCTTGACAACACCTGGGCATATAAATCTAGTCAGGAGATCCTCGAAAAGGCGGTTCAAGAGGCCCCTCAGTACATGAATCTACCCGCCGTGGTTGCTCAGTGGCTATGGTGTTGGGCTGCTAAGCATGAGGTCGCGGGATCGAATCCCGGCCATGGCGGCCACATTTAGATGGGGGCGAAATGTGAAAACACCCGTGTACTTAGATTTAGGTGCATGTTAAAGAACCCCGGGTGGTCAAAATTTCCGGAGTCCCCCACTACAGCGTGCCTCATAATCAGAAAGTGGTTTTGGCACGTAAAACCCCATAATTTAATTTTAAAGTACATGAATCTGAGGAGCCTGTGCCTGAAGACAATTTGCCTTCTCAAAAAGCAGTATAAGATTTTGGAGAGAAAGACAGCATGCCCCGTTTAGCTCCAATGACAAAAAATAAAACAGGCACTTCTCACGGGTCATGTGGCTGGCTTCCACAGAATCCTTGGTATGAAGTTTCAGTTTTTTTGCTTGAGGCCCAGAATGAGCTCCTTTCTTCTTTAACGAGAGTTCATCGCCGTCTGTGCTTTTTTTCCCGAGGCCTGCAGCACCCTTGTGAAGGTGTGGAGCAGACTTTGGGGTCAGTGCAGGGTTCTTAAGGGTTTGTGACAAAGTCTTTGGAATTTGGTACGAGTCCAAAAACAAGCTCTGCTTGTTTAAAAAAAAAACTGAGTAGTGGTTTCCACTGGTCGAGCAGCCTCTTCAAACACTTTTGCAATGACAGCCAACATGTCGGCAAATGCTTTAACATCTTTCTGACCTCGGCGTCATGCATATTTTGGAACTCTTTAAGTCGATCTTTCCGTTTCGAGGTTTTCTCTAGGTAAAAAAAATATGTCAACCAAAGCCTCATCAACCTTTACAGGAAGACACAAAGCTCCTTTTTGGGCGGCCAAGTTGATGAGATGGCGCGGGCAACCAACCCCTATCAAACCTGGTTGAGCCACTCTCAATAGAGTAGAAACACTGTTTTTCTTGCCGATCATGACATTGGCATTGTCTGAACACATAGCCAACAGGTTTCCAACAGGCAAATTCCAAGACTTCATCTTGTGCAGAACCAGATTTGCAATCTTGTGACCCGTCGTTTCCCCTTGGATTGTACAGAGGCACAGAAGGCGGCTTTTGACTCTACCCGTTTCTTCAACAAAATATGTCGCAACAATAGGGTAAAGCTGCATATACCTATTGTATATGCAGCTTTGTATTGTATTATACAGCGATCGAAAATACTTGCTGTTTTAGGGCATCGAGCAAAGCAGTCTTCGAGTTGGTGGCCATTTCCCGAACAATTGATGTCGTCTTTGTTCGTCCAGAGGTGTAGCATTTCGTTTTTTCACACTTGGGGAACATCTTCCAAAAAAGTGGTCTAGCATGATTGCTGACACTGAGCGGGATGTTGTGTTCAACTAAAAACGCCCATGAAGAGGCATTCTGCACTAATCAGACCAAGGTCGTTGTCACTGCGTACAAAACTTGCCAGGCTTAGCTGGCCATCCGCGGCTCGCACGTATCCCTGATGCTTTTTTGAAGCGAAGGGGACCTTGATGTCAGACTTGCCGCCATGCGAGATGTTCACATCACAGGCACATGTGGTGCAGAATCCAAACTTCTCCCCTTTCTTCGATGGCAAGAAGCAGGGAAATTCTGCTGTGTACAATTTCAAAAACACTTGTAAGTACTGTTGGGGCTTCGAGACCGCCATTGAACTGCGAAGCCGCTACAGGCCCGGAGTCTCACTCCGTCTGACGCGGCTGATAGTCACACAAAAGGCGAGGCCAACACTGCAGTGACTGAAGTCCAAACCTGCACGCCCGCGTGAACAAAGGCAACAGCATGGCAACAGGTTCTTGGCGGCGCTAGAGGTGCTACCGAGCTTTGGATATGGATTCGTGACCTCCTAGTAGACGACAGAAGTCACTACAACCTTGCAGCTGCTGATGATTATACCACACATGTATTGCACTCTCGTGGCGGCGCATGGTACCAGGATGTAGTTTTACTACATTTTCGCACTTTTTTCGCAAATAAAATTTTTTCCGTAAAATTTCAAGCAAGATTCGGAAAATCACAAGACTGCTCGAAATTCGTACATTCTACGGAAAGATCGGAAGAGTTGGCAGGTATGCATGTCAGATATCCATTACTGAAGGAGACACCAGTAACTACTTAATATAGGCTTTTTATTTATTATGTGATCATTCCAACAAAAGAGTTCATGAAAACATTCCCAGTGACTTAATGTGTATTATAATTATATACATGCCTCCCCCCATACTAAGCATAATAAAACAATCAGGAAGTGCCCTACAGGCTATATCTTAGAATGCTGTCCACAACTTGCACACATTAATAATGATTTTACCAAATTAAAAAAACAAGGAACGCTACTGACTACATGTCTGAACATGTGCTTTTTTTGCCCGTATTCCTTGGTGTTACACTTAAATTGACCCTAGAATGCAAGAACTTGCCTTGAATAAAGCATGGAGCTCGTCGCACATCTCTTGCACAAAGTTCATGTCCGAGAGCTGTGGTAGGACTAGGTCACGTGTCTCTGTAGAAAAAGGCACCTTGGCCATAGGCAGCCACGCCCAATGGTAAGGATCTGCAGAAGACAGTTTAGCCTTAGCAGCACGATGACATTATGATCCACTAAGGCGGAGTTTGATCTATAACAATCTGCAAGCCATAACCTCTAGTGTGCATATAAAAAACATGGATACACCAGCTTAATAATTAACACTTGTGCATCATTCCTGCGTCAAACTTTCATACACAATGCACGTTGATCAGTTAAAGCTGTTGTGGATGTTCTGTTACATGAAACAGTGCCAGCTGGCGATAACAGTGGCCTTGAATTAAAGAAGAGTTAAATGATAGTACTTTATGTGTCAGAATTCTGACACGATTATGAGGCACACCATAGTGGGGGACTATGGATTAATTCTGACCACCTGGGGTTCTTCAACGTGCACCAAATGCACAGTACAGAAGCATTTTTGCATTTTGCCCCCATCAAAACGTAGCTGCTGTGACAGGGATTTGATCCCATTCCCTCAGGCTTAGCGGTGCAACACCAAAGCCACCACACCACCATGACGGGTGGTCTCAAACATCGCGGCAAGATAAACCGTATGTCATCTGTACCCATATAACTACTGGGGACCTGTGAAATCACTGCATTTGCACAGTCCAAAGTAGTCAGCACAGGTGACAAATCCTTATGGCAAATTGCAATGGCAGATTTGGAGGGTTCTCAGAGCAACATATTCTGCTTTCTGGTGCATGACTGCTATAACAGGAGATCTGGAGTGCTGGTCACATGTTTCAATGTTGAAGTGAGAGTATCTGTTAAACTAGGATTATTTAGCGGAGAAGCCGAGAGTGCTCTACCAAAATCAGAAGACCAGCGGACTGGAACTACATGATACTGGGCAACTCGGGGCCAATTTAGCATGCATGTACTCTAGCCTCTTCGTTCCTGCAATGTGGAACAACAAAAAGGCATCTTGTAGCAGTTTTTGAGCAGAAAAAATGTCTTTGTAGTAGACATCTCAGCTTTTATAACAGGGCATTTTGCGTAAGTCAATGACACGAACAATATAATGCAAACCAGGGTTCTCTCCAGAGATTTTTGAGGGAATGGACGTTTTGCGACCATGGTAGTGGGGGGTTGCACACTGGCAAACATGATTTTTCATTTTCAATACAACCATTTGGAATGACACATAAAACAATTCTGCATTCCGGACACATTAACATAAGGAACGCATGCTAGTAAACCATTTAACATTTTTGTTTTAAAGAAATGCGTCAATTATTTTAACTGCCAAGTCCAGCCCCTAGGTAGCTGTGAATTGCAGATGCAGTGGCCAATTTGTCTATATTTAATGGTGCAAAAATCAGCTACCTATGTTTTCTGCTTACCTATCCCATCTAAAGTCCAAAGCGAGCATGATGGCACCTTTAGGAAAGGTGAAGTATGGAAGAGCATAGGACAATAAACAAGTTTCTGTTTCTCCAAGAGAAACATGCAAAGCAGATCCATAATGAAATGTCATAAAATATGCGTGACAGTAGCCCTTCATAAGCTACCATTTAACATTAATTTGTTCATCTTAAAACTGCCCATTTCGGTGTTGAAAGTGAGAAACCCAGTGGAAGGACCGTTTATGTCTCGGTGCCTGCAAATGTGAAAGCCATTCATGAAATGATTATGGACGACCCCTGAAAATAATCAAGAGTATTGCTACATATCTGGGAATACCACGTGAGAGAGTGGGTGCGATTATCCACAACAAATTGGAAATCAGAAAGCTTGCAGCAAAGTGTATTCAAAAACTTGACAACTGAACAAAAGAGGAAATGTGAAAGACATTCAGTTTTACCAGTTACCACTTTGTCCCAGCAAATGAGTCAGATTTCTGGGACAAACTGGTAACTGCTGATAAAACATGGATCTACTGTTATGATCCCGAGACAAAGTAACAGTCTAAGGCAAAGGTTCTCAAGCAATGAAACGTACTGGATTATGAAAAAGAAGCAGCGGGTAATCGCTCGCTGAGAAGACCAATACAAATATATGCATGCGACGCAACTTGAGAAATAATGATATTGAAACATCCACGACTTTAGAATAATAATTAATAAATAATAATAATAATAATAATAATAATAATAATAATAAAGATTGAATCGTCGCGATGGCATGTCACAAGTCACCGTCATAGGCGTCAAAGTCCCTAGTTATAATGAGATTATTTTTGAATAGCTCCAATAGTGTCTACACGTTTGCTGGTGTATGTCAAATGCTCATATGCTGTGGTCTAAAGCTCAGGGCACGGTGCGAAAATGCACTTGCTGCAAAAGCAAAACATTGTGCACAGACTTGCATGCAGATGCGTAGTTGGTCACCGCAAACCCGTGTAATCACTGCATTGAGGCTTCATTCTATTATGCTCTATTTGGTAATACAGACAGCCCACTGGTTCGCTCTCAGCGAGTGTCAACGTTCCACGCAAAAAGCTTGTTCGGGTGACTGCACGCAGTGGGAGTTCACTGTACGTATTCGCTAAAGAGACAGTGTCTAAACAATTCTGTGCTTTCTGTTTGCCCAAGATTATCATTTTGAGAGTAAAACACTTCCTTTGTTTCGAGAGTATTTACAGAAATGTCCAGGAGGGCTCCCACGTGGTGTTTTTATTGAGTGCTGACAGCTAAACCTATGTCGAGCACACCGCATTATCTCTCATACTACGCAAGCGAGGCACTTCTAACAGATGGTGACTCCGCAAGTCCTCGCCCCCAAAAGTGAGAAAGTCTATGGGTGGGCCTCTGCTTCCTTCTATGATGACGATTATGATGATAGCGTGCTGTTGGTTTTGATTTCAGCTTCGCTAGCTGTGAAACATCGATGGAAAGAGGGTTTCGCTCTTATACAGGCACAAGCTCGGAGAAATTTTACGCTAAAATGACATTTTGGCACAGGATGGTGCAAAGAACCGCTCTCAGCGCAGTTTGGCGCAGCTGTCCCACCACTGCTTGCAGTTCTGAAGGCATGCGGCCGACGCATGCACCGAGTCAAAACGAAACTACTGTTTGCAGCAACTGCTGTGGACGAAACCGTAGTGGTTAACGACGTGATCATGGATGGCGATTACGCCGTTATGAAGGCACGCGATCAGCCGCCAACGTGGCAGCAACGCTTGGCGTTTCGAGTTGTCTCGTTCCATTTGATACTTCTTGTGAAAACGAGCGTTCCGTTCAGTCGATTCAGTCTTTTACCGGAGGTGTCTGTGTTTCTTTGTGTCCCTGCCGGTCACGCTCAGGCATGTCGAATACGGAAGAGGAGCTACTGGTGACTGAACATTACAATACTAATTTGTTCTTTACTTGTGTGATGCCGACATGCCAGAAAGCAGACGAGGTTTTGGGTGTGCCCAATCTGGTGGTACAAGGACACTGAGGGCCAGTCACACTACTTCCTCGCCTGCACGCAACCCCTTGTCCTTTGAAATCGACGTTGGATTTGTCTGTATGTACAAACAGGCATACGTGCAACTGTTTCCAAAAAAGGCTTCCATTGCGAAGCCATTCTTTCTCGGCTTGTCGACAGCTGTATGGGCAGGCTTAATAAAAGTGGCCTTATTGGCAGGTTAAAACATGTTGGCGGGCTAGTTGTTAAGAATCCATGATAAGAGTGTATAAGCGCGACTGAATGAGGATGTAGAAAGAAACAGATACACAGAGACAGCGCTTCACTTTCAACTACTATAGGTTTTATTTTCGCACGCATCAATAAATATATACCGTACGAGCGGAAACAAATGTGACAGCAAAAAAGAACATTCAGTGGTGCATTTCGATGAACCGTACACGTGTGCAAGGCATGGCGAAAACATATACTGCAATGGTTACAAAGATAAACCAAGGAATCGTATCTCCTTTTCAGATAGCGACATTGAAGGCTTGCTCACGCACCTTTCCTCTAATTTTGCAATTTCATAGGCCTCCACAATCTCTCTTGTCATCCTGCTATGAGCCCTATACAGAATCGAAGTACTTTCCAACCTGGGTTTGCAGGAACAATCTCGGCAATGAATACCTAAATGACCCGAGATTACCCTAGTGACGTTATATCGATGTTCTTTTAATCTCTCATCGATGCATCTGCCGGTTTGACCAATATACATTCTTCTGCACGAAAGTGGAATGGCATAGACAACGTTGCGAGTGCAGGTTACAAATTGTTTGCGATGTTGAGTAGAACATGCGTGCCTTTTGTTATCCTCTGTATTAACCTGTTTGCATAGCTTCTGTAGACGCTCAGGGGCATAGAAAACCACGTCCACCCTCCATTTCGCTGCTATTCTGAGATTATGTGAAATGCAATGAATGTATGGTACCAAAGCAACTTTCCTTGCTCTAGCATTGGCACTGCTTCCATTCGATGCGTTTTTACATTTCCTGCTTAAGCCCTTCGTGATAGAGGTGAGCATACGCATCGGGTAACCACAATCCACCAGGTGCTTGGCCTGATCTCTGAAACTGGCTTCCACTTTGTGGTCACATGACTTCGTCAGAGAATTATTGAAACACAACGTTACTACTGCACGTTTTACAAGTTTTGAATGAGCGGAATGAAATGGTAGGACTGGCTTATTGCCTCTCGGCTGATAACTCCAGCATGCCTTTTGTGGGGAAAAGTGCAATCCCAAGTCTAAAAACCTTATGAAATTGTCTATGGGGACTTCATGTGTTAACAACAAAGGGGACAGCACTTCAGTGAACGAGGTTACAGTTTTGGAAACCAGAGAGTTAAAATTGTCTGATTTGTTATTCAAAACGATTAGAAAATCATCAACAAATCTAAACACTTTCACGACATCAGTGTTATTTTTCAGGCGTTCGTCAAGAACCGGGTCATGGTTAGGTATTGGCAGGACAGGGCCTCTGAGATTTCACGGCGTGCATGTCACTGCTCAAGCTCAGAGGTAATTCATTATGATCCTTTGTGTGCATGACAGGTGGCACCACGAATGCGCGGCTCGCTTCTGATTGGTACTCGTTTTGCAGCTGCTGCGCAAAATTGGTCTCACACCCATTCAAGCAGTTGCCGCACGTTACTGCCACTTTTCGTGGATCTTGTTGTTTGCGACAGCATCGCTCATCGCACACTGTGTGTTGAGCCTGTTTTTGTCGCTAGTGCGCACATACCTTTATGCGCGGCGCATAAAGGTATAAAGGCTTTAAGGGCACAATTAGGCACAATGCATTTCGGCATTGCTGCCAGTTGCATATCAAGTACAATTTAAGATGAAGCTTTAGCTCGGGCCCAACTCCAACGCGGCCTATTCAATTATATGTAAAATGCAAGAACGTTTTTCTAAGATAACCCCTGGAACGATTTTACTGAAATTTTTTGCATTTGAGAGAGAAAGTTAAATTCTGGTGACTGTTGGAAGCGGAATTTCGATTTAGATCCTGAATTTTGTTAAAAATATTTTCAAAGATTCGAAAGTTCCAAAAAAGAAATAGAAGCACGAAGTTTACAAATTCATAGCTCTGCATCAAGAACATACAGGGTCTGTCCCGAAAGTAATGTCAGTGAATTTATTGTGACGCGACTGTACGTCGGAGCGCGGTCTAACCGGTTGAAACTGGTAGTGGGGGATCCCAGCTAAGCGTCGCTCCATCGCTCAGTGTACTCCGAGCATCGGAGGGTGTGGGACGGGCCTGTCCATGAGCATTGTTTTTTATTCTTGTGCAAGTGAAAATGCTGCGCTCGTTAGAACAAACATTTGCGAGCAAGTTTTGCGTCGAAACTTGGCAAGACCGCTGAGTAAACTGTTACTATGCGCAAGACTACTTACAAAGAACATGCCCTGTCAGATCGGCAAATGTCTCGGTGGCACAAGGCCTTTGTGGAAGGCCGGGACGAGGTCGACGACGAGGACCGCACCGGACGGCCATCCACGACCACCACAACTGACAATGTGATGCGAGTGAAGGAACTGTTGAACTCCGGCCGATGATTAAGTGTTCGTTTAATGGCTGACATGTTAAATATTCCGAAAACTCAAGTTCATGAAATCGTTGCAAACGATATCAGCATGCGGAAGGTGTGCGCAATAATGGTTCCAAAAGCGCTCACTGACGACCAAAAGTCACGCCGCGTTGAAACGTGCCAAGAAAACCTCGACATGTGCAAACGTGATCGAAAATTGTTAGACGTCATTACAGGTGGCGAGACTTGGCTATTTGAATATGACCCGGAGACCGAAAGGCAATCATCGGAGTGGCACACGCACTCGTCCCCTCGCTAGAAGAAAGGCAGGATGAGCAAATCAAAGATCAAGGTCATGTTCATCGTTTTTTTGACATCCACGGACTGGTTCATCATGAGTTTGTAGAACCTGGAACCACTGTGGACTCCAAATTTGATGTGGAAGTCCTCAAAAGACAAATGCAGGGTTCAACGCATCCGGCCGGACAACGCAGACAACTGGAAGTTGCACCACGATAATGCGTCGGCCCACAATGCCTTCATCGTCACCGACTACCTGGTTAAAGCAGGCGTGCCAACGATCCCCCAGCCGCCGTACAGCCCGGACTTGGCTCCCCCCGACTTTTTTCTGTTTCCACGCCTCAAAACACCCCTGAAAGGCAATCATTTTGGGACAGTGGACAGGATCGATCAAGGCAGCTTGCACTACAGCATTAAAGGCCATTCCGGAGGAGGACTACCACAATGCATTCGAGAGCTGGAAGTCTCGCTGGAGCCGATGCATCGATGCAAAAGGAGAGTACTTTGAAGATTTTTAAACACTTGTAACAATAAATTCAATAAATGATTTGTAATGGCCTTACTGACATTACTTTCAAGACAGACCTTGTATATCGCGGTTATGTAAACGGCATCCATTAGATCATTGAAAGCGGACAAATTCTATGTGTCATTTTATATCTTACGTGAATTTGTTACGTTGTTTACAAGGGTTCTGCAAAAGCTGTATTTCCATATTATTACATTTTTTTAGATTCATGCGTAACATGTCAATGTTGTCCGCCTTAGATGTGCTGTTACATACAATTCACGGAATTGCATTATAATTTTTCGTTGCCTAGTTACAGAGTTAACTTGATAGTTTTGTTTCTTTTTGAAGCTTTTCGATTTTTGCAAATTTTTAATAAATAATTGATGACCTAAATCAAAAATTTGAAACGAACCGTCACTAGATTTTAAGTTTTTCTTTTTAATGCAACAAACCTCATCAAATTTGGTGCAGTGGTTGCCAAGAAAAACTAATTCTCCTTTTACATATATATTTAGATAGGAGCACCCAAGCTAAAGCTTCCTCTTAAACAAATTTCCACTGATGACTATTGCGATGCGGACTCTGCTGCTTTGTTTCGGTTGAACGCTAACTCCCTTTTGCTCTTTTATGCCGCATATTTGCAGTGCTCTGCACTCGCCGAGCTACCATTCCAGAACTAGCTGGGTTGTGCGCAGGGTTGCCAGATGCCCCCAACAAAAAATAGCCAAATGACCTCAAAATGTAGCCCAAAAATTGCCAGACCCAAATTTTTCGTGAGTGAGAAGTAGCTAAAAACAGCCAAAATGTTTGATGTTCTGCAGGTGCCTTATAGATGGTGTCCAAATATCACCGCGTATTTCCGGCTCCAAAATTACTTCCGGCACATACAACCAGCACAACACTGGCCTCAAGATCTGCGTAAAGAATTCTAGTGAGAGCTGCGACTCGGATGTAGATTTGGACACCACCTATTGTTACAATGAGCCAAAGGATTTCTTTTCGGATTTACTCATGACACTATTAGTATTTACTGAGCCATGTTCCGAGCTAACTTTAGTTCACACCTCACTTTACCCGAGACATTTTTCTGTAAGAGTCGGGCAAAATATTGCCAGCTCCAACCTTGAGGATCATCTTCGGCTGGTCACAATTGAGTGCCCAAAAGGCGGGCCAAGCTGAAGGCATTTTGGAATAGAGATGTCTTTCCTAAGCTTGATTCAGAAAATAAACATTTTTTCCCCCCTCCCCCCCCCCCTCTCTCTCTATTTTGTATTTTTTCTCTAAAGCAGCTCGATGCTGAGTTAGCAAATGCTGCCGCTTGGAGGCCCACTGGACTCTGGAGAAAACTTGAAACCTTCTCGCATTTTCTTGTGCGAAAAAGTGGCATTTGTGACTGCAATTTGCCTTCGAGTAGGAAAAAACAGAACAGAACGTGTTGCTGGTCCATAACAGAAGAGGTGAATTAAAGTTTGTAGTTTTAATTGCCACCTGGATTAGTGCTGGCAATAATTCAGGTGGTATTAGTATTGAAAAGAGCTGAACTGCCCAATATTTAAACAGAGATTCGCTGGCAAGATTTGTGCAATATGAAAACATGTACGTAAGTTTCTGTGAATGCAGGTATGAATGCGTGTGTTGCCAAATTTCTTAGGGGGGTTGTGTACCTCACTTTCAGTGCGACTTGGAAAAAAAAAAAAGTAAAGAAATATAGTTCCACTAGGGAACACACAAAATTGATTTTATGGGCTGCGCACATCTGTCATGAAGTTGAGTACAAAGTAAACCCCTTTGCCTAACAACTTTAAGCACTAGACATAAGAATAGGAAGTCAGTAGAACACTATATATACCTTTACAAACTGGCAAGAACTCTTTGCTCAACCCCCACTGTGATGTGTGCAAGAATAATAAAATATGGACGTATTAACAGTACAACAAGCACCTATTATGTATATCGCACACAGTTTTTTCTCTCATCACAGCTGGAAAATATGCTTGAGCAAATACAACGTAATGACTAGTACGATGAACAAAGAGGAATCACAATGATCATAAAGTATGCGCATATAAAAGGTAAGCCATAACTGCAATTACATGTACGCGCATAGTTTGAAGGGAAAAAAATTGTCGCAAGAGTATAGTATGAAGACCGACGAGTTATCAAGGCATTCACTCACTGACCTTTGGTGAGCAATTGTCTTGCCATGTTCACTGTGGACAAACATCCTTTTTATATATTTACAGAGCTTATCTTTGTAATAATATGCAATGCTCAAGAAGTACCATGAAACAATCGCAAGTGTCACGCAATACAAAGCCACTTGACTAAAACAAAAAACGAAAACAAGACATTGCACAGAGTCCCAGTTGATTCTCACACCGGGGATTTACGCAAATAGATTAACTATACAATCTAGCCCCATTTGAATTAACTTCTACGGCCAAGAACTGCTTTAACTGCAAGAACTACCACTGCCAAGAACTACCATAAGAACTGCAGAGTTGAAACGTGACAGGAATTGTTCATCTGGCTCAAAATCTTTGCAGCAGTCCCCACTCTCTGTCAGACCAAACCTAACGTGAAGGAGAGCTTGCAGTCTCATTCGACGTGCGGTTTCTTAAATCATTCTTTGTTAACGAAACCTGGCTGAACACGTGTTCGACTGCTGCGTTCAAAGGAGGCAGTACAAGCAGGGACAAAGCAAGCTCAGACAGCTGGGGGAATTTTTCTCGTATAAAGAGACTTGCAGATTTTTTCGTGAAGTTACTGGGTAAGTAAATAATATGGTGATTTGCAGGAAAAGCAAGCAATAGGCTTTCATGAACCCTTGATAAACATTGAAGGACCATGGGCAAAAATGATGTGCCACAACATGTGTGAAATACTTCAGCTGTTGTGTAAGTCCACATAATAGTTTGCTCTATGGCAGCTGGCACGGAACACGTACTCGACAGCTGTCAGCCACACTATTTTTCTGATTAAACCACGTCTGAACCGGCAGCAGATGGCGCTGAAATCAAAGCAGAAAGGAGAGAGCTTAGTGCTGGAATGAGTTACCAACATGGCAGCCGTGACATAACGCCATCCTCCAAGCGCCGGCATTGCCTAAAAACACAGCCCTCATGATTGGCTACATATCTTTCTAGCAGCAATGAGCTTTAGGTTTTCATAAACTGGCGTTCCTGAATTTTGTCATTGTTGATGTGGTCCTCGGGACTCCGAAGTCCTCAAGACAAAAATAGCCCAAATATAGCCATGTGGTCAACTTGGAATTTTCGATGCCAACCTGCATAAAAAGTAACCGAATTTGGATATTAACAGCCCAATCTGGCAACCTTCTTTGTGCTGCTCCGTGCATTTATTTTTTAATCCTCCGACATATACGTCAGTGTGCACGCTTGCGGCACCTATCAACAAACAGCAGAAATGCACATGGTGTTAAGTTACAGCCTCTGAGATTCCAGTGCAAAACTTAGGCGTACTGACCATATACGGAGGCTGGGTGGCTACAAGCTGCTGGTGGATGCCATATTGCGCAGTTCGCACGTTTCTGTGATGTTCATTTTGGCATTCAGGCATGGGTAATGGAGGTTCCTTGGATCGAGCGCACCTCGTGTGCGCCATCTTAGCCACTTGCCGAATGCGGAACCCACTTTGAGAATCCATGGTCTAAGAAATAGAGGCGCAGTGGTACTCCCAGGCCCAAAAAAATTTCATGTGCAAAGGTTGATACAGAAGCTAAAGGCAACAGCTTTTTGTTTTGGAATAAGAAGTTATTTCTGCTGGGCTACCTCTAACAGGGTTTAACAATTAATGCAGAATATTACTGTGCTTTACTGACGAAGTTGAGGCACAACAAGAAGAAAATGGAGGAGAGCTCTCCAAATGTGTCATCCTGTTGCATGGCAATGCCATGTCACACACTGCAGGTGAAATAATGGCAAAAGTGACTTCCTTAGGCTTTCAAGTGACTCCCCATCTACCCTATTTGCCCGAAATGGCTTCTTCTATTAGAGCACTGCATGGGCCGGTTTTTCAGGCCCGAGCTCAGCCCGAGCCCAAAAGCACCATGCGTTGGCCTGCTTGAGCCCGAAAGATTCCGGATTAGCATGACCTGGCCTGGTTCTGTTATATGAAGCTAGGTCGAGTTTTCGGTAATTGTGAAGATACTGCCATCTGATCAACGGGCGTCAGACGCTTTTCAAGCCACATCAAAGTAGCTTTTTGCCCTGCATCCCCTCTTCCTGGCTACTTTAACTGTATGGGAAATAAACATTTGATTTCATTGCTAGCTGAACATGCACAAATTATTATTAGAATATTTGGTATGAAAACACACATATACTATGTACAGTTAGGAAAATAGGGAGGGATCAGGCTGGCAACAGCCTCTGGAAGACGCACAATGCCTGCTTACATTTAGCGAGGAAGATATAGAAAAGTACATCCTTTGATCACCATGCTCGTGCTTTAAACTGATAACGACTGTGCTACATTTTCTAAATAGTTGTGTGGCAATATAATGTAGCAAAGGCATAGGTGAACAATCCCATACACACTGCCAGCCATTTTATCTCTTTTAAATCTCATATAACCATTGGGATGTACAGTGATGGAACTCAAACCAATAAATTTGGCGCAAATGTAAATTTAGATACGGTGGTCCATTGGCTTTCAGGAACACCATAATACACGGCCAGCTTTTTTCATTAGAGTGAAATTGGTGATCCGCAAGGATAACGCTCATGTGAAATATTATTTTCACACGGAACATGGCATTTTTATTGCTTTATTCGGCTTCCTTATACAGTCTACACTTGTTAGAACGGACCCCCGTACAACAGACTTTCAGATATAGCTGACCATATTTCAGCCTTAGTTTGTTCTACCTATTTTATTAATGCAACAAAGTTCGCTTTTAGCGGACTGTGCTACAACGGACTATGGGCTACAGCGGACAAAATTAGTGGCAATTTTTGTCAAAGTCAGGCATATAAAATGGACTTTTGCCATGTCAACACGAGCTGGCAACTGACTTGTGAGGGTCAGCCAATGATCGCGGCTCAATATCTTGCGTGCGTGGGAGGGAACAAAGCAGGACGGAAGTGTGTCATCTTTCGTGCATGAGGCACAGGAGGGAGGCGAGGGAAAGAGGGGGGTGGGGGGGCAAGTTCTAGTCCGGTGGCTGCTGTCAAAGGGACACTAAAGGCAAATACAAAGTCGACGTGGGCTGTTTAAATACCATTCTAGAAACCCCACAATGTTTGTTCCGCGCAGTTTATGAGAAACTTACATCTGAAGGGTCTGAATGCCTTTTTCGAAATTCAAATCTCCCGCCATCCGCCCAGGGAGTGGCGACGTTGCATACGCAATCACCACCCTCTGATACTTAGCATAGTACAGTCACCGACCGTTTATTTGGACCTCACGGGGACTGCGTAAATGTACGAATGAACAGGTGTCCGAAAAAGCAGATTAAGAAAAAAAGAATGAAATCCTTTATTTCCACGCACTTATTCGGGCTCAGCAGTAGGCTTGAAGAAATCGTGAATGCACTGTTGCACGCTGTTCCATTTACGCGCAATCAGATAAGCCTGAATCTCGGAGAGGGTCGTGCGGCTGAAAGCACAGTCACTGCTTGTGCACGCTCTGCATGCGACGGCAGCGTAGCACATGGTGCGTCATCTTCCGACTCAATCGTCCGGCGGTGCAGCAGAAACCTGACGAATGATCTCGCCGTTGCCGAGTTCTGCGCATGTCAGTACAGCAGTGTCAGCACCTG
Source organism: Dermacentor andersoni (assembly GCF_023375885.2). Classification (NCBI taxonomy): domain Eukaryota; kingdom Metazoa; phylum Arthropoda; class Arachnida; order Ixodida; family Ixodidae; genus Dermacentor; species Dermacentor andersoni. The sequence goes on along the minus strand of NC_092814.1, from coordinate 21,822,039 downwards.
TGAAACTGATTCCGGACACCTGTGAGACGGTGTCCGGAATCGCAATGCAACCACTGCGCAGGTCTCTGCACATTTTCCGCATCAGTAAGGAGCACATCGGAAGGCAACAAATCTTGGGCCTCCCGGCACCCGCTTGCCGGCATTCCCCAGCGCAGTCTGCGCGGGCACTGTCAGCGCCATTAGACACTTGACGCAATGTTTCTGTATGCCGCGTTGGATAACTGGAACCTCGACACAGCACATAAAGCAAACACCACTATGCCGACACCAGTCGCACAAAAGAAAAACGTGGCCATCTCGCAGCATCGTGCAAGAAGGAAAAAACAAATCAGCTGCTGGATTGTCTTGACATGGCTTACTAAGCTGAGACCAGAACTGCTGTAGCCACTCTATCGAACCAGGCAGAAACGATGATGATGAGCGGGGATTTGCAGTAGCGCCACTTCGTGGGGCAGCAAGGAGGCTTCGTTCAAAACAAAAATGATGTTCAGCAAGTCGAACCATGCACCGGTCTGAGTCGGTGCATGGTGCTCTAGATCGAGTTGGCTCAAGGAGTGTCCGAAAAATCAGATGAGAGGTTGCAAGGTGTCCCAAACTTTCGGCAGTTGTTATACATTACGGTCTATGGGGAGAATGGCGGTGCCGTGAAGCAGATAGAATAATCGAGCATGTCTGAATTTTTGGAGTCCGGAAAATCAGTCGGCGACTGTAACTCTGTTTGCTGCCGTTGGTGACTAAAACGGCGCCCGACAAAAGGCAGTACCGAGCCGAGACAGAGTGGTGGATTTGCCGCTGCAGCTGCTTTTTGGTCAAGTGGCGTAGACCATTCAGGCATCCCACAACATCACATGGAAGTTGAATTCTCTGCCACTTGCAGTTTGTGCGAGTTTTGCGAGCCAGCAAAACCGCACAGCACTACGCAACAACGAAACTAGTGAAACACAAAAGCGTGGCCGGTGCGGAGTCGAGTGAAAATGAAACCTTTCAAGCGCTTTGATGATATGTAGTGTTTGTTGGCGCAAGGGCCAAGTGTGGCCAAAGAGTGCCAAGGCAGTTTCGAGCGCTTTGTTGTCATGGGTAATTTTAATTAGTTCTTTTTAATAAAATGAAATAGAACTGGACAAGTAGGATTTTATTTTGTCTCATAATACAATACAAGGGTGCTTTTTTTGCAATGAAGGGTTGAGTACTAATGACAGAACTTAACTGAGGAGTTCTTTCGTCATCAGGCAAGTACTTGAATGTCCTGGGGGAGTCTTTAACCATGTCCTGCATTTACCTCAATTTCTCGATTATTAAGGCTCTGTTCGCAATAATATTGACGCCTCAGAGATTCTCGAGCACTAATCTATCACTTTAGCTTGACTTATGTTTGCCTTTAGTGTCCTTTTAATGGCGCAGCCGCGCAGGCTCCGGATCTTGAAAGCGATTAGCGATGTGAACAAAGTGCGTCCAGTGCTGGTAGCTTCGTATGTGCTGTGCTTTTGACATTTAGTTCACGTTGAAGCGAGAGACAGCACGAAGTTTAATTCGTTCGCTGCTGCTGCTGCACTTATCTTGCTTAATTGGTTATCGCAATCGATGTTTCGCCTTTCAGGCAAATCTGTGACATTTTTGTTTGTTTCTTACCTTGGACATTCGTCACTCACTCTTTGCAATAAAGTTAGACATCACAACGAAAGTGTCCGAAGTGCGGCGTCTCGGATATTATAGACTTCGAATAAAACGGCCGTTTTTTGTCGGATTATCAGAGTTCGCTGTGATGAGAGTTGACTGCAATGGTTTTCAGTCGACAATTTAGGCATCCTTGTTTCGCAATATATGCAAATTTGGACTCGGTCTACTTTTGCTACAGTACAGCGCAGGTATAACGTAGGCAACGTAGCCTTTTCCCCCTGTAAGATTGGAATAGGATCTGCTTGTTTGTTCACGTAAATTCGCAGGGAACTCACCTAGTGCTAGAAAAACACAATGCTGCGAACACAAGGGGTGAGCCACTTAACGTGTGAAAATAGAATTCAAAAGAAAAATGCACCGAAACAAAATTTTCTGCATTCTGTTTTCTTTTCCACGACTCACCAATGTTGAGAAATTTTGTAGCATCCGCGTAGACTTAAGGTATTTGCCTAAGAACAATGGAGACTTGAAAGTCTAAATTCAATTAGTTGGACTAATTGTGCAATAAACTAAGGCAGAATATTCAACTCACTTGAACAAATACATGAAGAAAAATAATGGAAACCAGTAGCAAGTTGCACTATGCCTTAGCACACAGAAAAAAAAAATTGTGATTGAACTTTTTAGAACTTATTTGCTACCACTTTAAGTACTCTAAGAATTTGTTCAAAATTCATGTAATTCTTTGTTTTTCCATTAAAATGATCATGCACAGGCAGTCTAAAGCAGCACATCAGTGACCCCTGTTGAAAATCTACATATTTTTGTGCAGCAACAAAATATTTCTAGACACATCTTCCGCTCTTGAAAAATTTAACAAGCTATACCAAAACTCCTCCCATTGATTATCTTGTGGTGTACGCGAAGGATAGCTTGGATACCTGAAGACAGTCTAGTGAATTATGTTGCAGCAAGTCTCGCACCAATCAAATAGTTTCCAATCGCTTTAGCGTGATTTCAATGCAGATGCCTTTGTAACTCATCATTTTGATTTGACTCTGTGATGTCTAGTAACTCTTGAAGTTTGCCCTTTGCCACCACTCCCAACCAGCCCAATGCGCTTTCCCTTGTTGATAGGTGGGGCCACTGTCAAACTCACATCGCTACCTCCATCGAACGTCGGGTCGTCCATCTCACGCCTGAGCACAAGCGCCTCCATGACGCAATCATAATGCCATGACGATTGTGGCATAATCATGATAGATTTACGATAGCACAATTATAACAGAATGGAGGAGAAATTATGTTGCTGGGACGAAGAAGGCGGTATGAAGACGACGGCAAGACAACAATTGGATGACATTTCTGAAATGATGGCGACGATGACAGTATCACGGTCACAATATGATAACAAACGCATGACGATGACCTTATGTCGACGACACAATTACAACGACAGCATGATTATGATAGAATGGCGTCGATGGAACTGTGAAGGCGGTATGATAACGAGGGTATGACAACAATTTGACGACGCCTCTGAAATGACGATGGTAACGGCAGCGTTACAAGAACATGACTACCTAGAACGGGATGATCATGACTGTATGATGACGATGCAACTACCATGACCCCGATGACATACCTAGTAGCTCAAGTTAGTAGACAACAATTGGGCCACATGGCGTAAGATTAGATTAGACAGACAGACAGACAGATAGATAGATAGATAAAAAAGTGCCTGAAAGAGGCAAAGAATTTTGATTGCAATAGAAAGCGGTGCGTACGATGGGCAAGGTTGATCACTGGTGTGGGAGGCAGCAAAGAGGCCATAGCCGTGGTTTATGTAGGCTTGCCAGCCATGGTGCAATGGGATCTCAGGAGCGTCCGACACTGCGGTCACTCAGGTCGAGCGTGCTAACGTGTTCTATTCTCGCGCTACCTGCACGTGAGCACATCTTCTTCTTTGCCTGCTTTGGAGGCAATAGTTGCGCCGCTACACTGGTACCATTTTCTCCATGGCTGAAGAGTGCCGCTAATGTGCACTTATCTGTGCAGCGTATTGCTGCTGTATCGTGGTCTGCCTGCCTCGCCTTTCCCATGAACCAACAGACACCACTGACCTAAAATTTGCATAAGGCAGCACGTTTTTAGAGACTTCATTTTTGTGGAGTTGCAAATACAGTCAAACCCCGTTACAACGAACACCACATTAACGAACATTTCAGATTAACGAACTTTTAAGAAATCCCATGCCGACTGCTTATAGTTTCAATGTAAAAATATTTCACTACTACGAACTTCAGAATAACGAACATTTCAGAATAACGATCGTTATTTAATTTCCGTGTCATCTTAACAACATCTCAGTACTACGAACTCATATCCCGAAATGCGAGGATTCTTAGATTTCAGTGTATCCGTCACGGCAGTCGGAGCTCTAAGCTAGCAGACGACGCAGCGCGAAGAGCGGGCGCCTTGCAACTTGCTTCCCGCAAAAACCTGAGATGGCGCGGGAGGAGAAAGATGCGGGCGGGGACTTTTTTTTTTTTTTTTTCTTCTCCGTTGCGGAGGCAACGACGCACCAGGTTTAGAGAGTTCAGAGGTCGGAGGATGGGCTCGTAAAACCTGAGACGGTGCGGCAGAAGGAAAAAAAAAAAGTTGTATTTAACGCTGAAGTGGGCCTTTTCTTTTTTTCCTGTTGCGGAGCCAACGCCGCATCACGTTTTTCTTGCTTGTTTTCTCAGTTGTTCGCGCGCTGTCACTCGTATCAGGTTTGTCCGTCTTGTTTTTCTTCTGTTGTGTTAGAAGTGCGTGCCGGCGTTCGCGTTGCCATGAGCTCAACAACTCTAACCACGGCGAAGAAGCGAAAGCAGTTTTCTTTGAGCTAGAAAGTAAACATTCTTCGCGAGATAGAAGACGGGAAGAAACAATCCGTCGTGGCTAAAGAACGTGGAGTGGCGCGGTCGACGATCGCCACGATTCTCAAAGACAAAGAGAAAATCTTTAAGCACCAGCAAGAATCTCAGCTTGCCCCATCAAGGAAGCGACTGCAGCTCGGCGATTTCCAGAATATTGACGCAGCAGTGCTGACTTGGTTTAAAGACGTGAGAGCACAGAATGTGCCCGTGTCAGGCCCAATGCTGCAGGAGAAGGCGCAGCAGTTCGCTGCAATTCTTGAGGTCACCGGCTTCGAAGCGTCTTCTGGCTGGCTCCACCGTTTTCGCCAACGAAACGGCGTAACCTGGCAGTCTGTGTCTGGCGAGGAGAAGGCAGCAGATGAAGCAGCAGCAGCCACGTGGAGGGAGGAAAGCTTCCACGAAATGGTCAAGTCTTACGCAGCAGCTGATGTTTTTAATGCAGACGAGACGGCCTGCTTTTATCAGCTGCTCCTGGACAAGACAATGCATTTTAGAGGAGAACAATGCAGAGGCGGCAAGAAGTCGAAGCTTTGCGTCACCGTGCTGTATTGCTGCAATGCAGATGGCACTGAAAAGTTGAAGCCTCTGGTGATCGGGAGGTTTTTGAAGCCGCGCTGCACGAAAAATGTAGTGTCGCTACCGTGCCAGTATAGGGCGAATCAGCGTGCCTGGATGACCCGCGAGCTCTTTTCCGAGTGGCTGCTGATGGTAAACGAGAAGATGAGGAAGGAGGGGCAGCACATTTTGATGATTGTGGACAATTGCTCGGCGCACATTGTCAACATACGGCTCACGAATGTGCGGCTCGAGTATCTGCCGCCGAACTGCACATCAGTACTTCAGCCACTGGACCAAGGAATAAGGAGCGTGAAGTCGCACTTCCGGAAGCGCCTTGTTCAGCGGCTGCTCATCAACCTGCGCCTGCAGCATTCAACAGCCATCAAAGTCCAACAGGCTGCGGAAATGCTGACAGGCGCATGGTGGAGCGTCACGTCTACCACCATCCAAAACTGCTGGAAGAAGGCCGGCCTGACTATCACAGATGGCCAACCACAAACCGATGAACCGGCAGCGGAGGACAGTTTGAGCGAGCTTTGGAGCGAGGTGGCCGAGCAGCTAGCCATCGATCCTTCAGTCACATTTGACGACTATGTCCAGTGTGACGACACGACGTGGACCTCAGTGGAGCTTACCACTGATGACATACTGCAGAGCGTCCAGGGCACGGCGACTCAAGATGAGGAATGCAGCGACGACATGGACGATGACGCAACGGCAGCACCCGAAGACCGCGACGAGTCCGTGTCTGCCACAGATGCGTTGGACTACTTGCGAAAACTCCGCATATTTATAGCCAAAAGTGGCACAGCGACCGAAGGCGTGCATAAGAATGCGGACGGTCTGGAATCGTTCGTGCTGCAGAGTCTGTGCTGCGCCCGTCAGAAGACGATCACGGACTATTTCAAATAAATGTGCCTTGTCTGACGATCACGTGTGCATTGTGTGAGAAACGAGCTCAAGGAGGTACTGTTTCAAAGGTAGCACGTTTACGTTACTGAAATGCTATTGTTATGGCTAATTTTTGGGCTTTCACTATAACGATCTTTCAGAATAACGAACATTTTCCCGCGGTCCCCTCAAGTTCGTTATACCGAGATTTCACTGTAGCATGTCCAGGCCTAATCCGGGCCCGAGTCAACAATTGCTTACATGGCCTAGACTGGGCCAGGGTTTTCGGGTCGTCCATTGTTCTACCTTCTATCATTTTCCCCTCGATTTATATAAGGGCCGTGCAAATAGCGATTTTTCAGACCAAATGAAATACAAATCGAATAGTGCCAGAAGCGAAACGAATCAAATATAGAAAGTTTTCTAATATTGAACAGCCATTACTACAATTAAGGTGGAACAATCTTTACCTCCTACACACTTAAAAATTACAACCTTTGGGTCGTACCTTGCCACACAACAATAATCGTCATCTGTCTTGTCTGCATTTCCTTTCTTTAATGCTGCGATCCCGGTACTTCAGGGTGTCTACCAAGTTGACATTTCCAAATTCCCCGAGTTTTCCAGGTTTTCCCTGAGCACCTTTGCAAATTCCCTGAATGAGCCAGAACTTTGTTTTATGTCAAGACAGGCTGACACCATGTTGCCCTATGCTGTCACTCTCTAGTAAGCATGTTGAAACACAAAAATGACTTAATCCAGTTTGAATAGTAAGTAGTAATAGCTATATTATTTAAAAAGAAAACAGAAGGAAGGTGTTAGTAAAATGCACAGTGAAAAAGAATGGTAAAACCCATTCCAAATTGAGTCAACATTTTCAAATACAGTCAAACCCGGCTATATCGAACTCGCAAAAAAACGCCTATCAGTTCGATATAGAGCATAATTCGATATAAGCCTGCTAAATAATTGGATGTCATAAAAGCACATACCATTTATAAAATCACTTTATTGGCGAAACTAGCTTAGTTTCGCATAAATTAGTCCTGCATTTTCTTCTGCTTGGGCAATTTCGCTGCCTGCAACGCACGCACTTCCCCACGTTGTCTAGAGTCCGAGCAGCTGAGGCCGCAACCTTCCGCGTTCGCGCAGAAGCACCGGACTAATGCGAGTGCACCAATCACTTCGGAGGATGTGGGCAAAGGACCGTAGTTGCTTTCCTCAACGTGCCTACTTTCATTTGTGCTCGGTACGATGTCGGCGATGTAGTCTTCGTTTCGGGATCTACCGTCGTCGCGACACCATCATCTGCACTCACAAGCTCGTCCACCGTTGATTCGAATGTCCCTGAAATTTTGACAGCTCGCTCCGAACTTCGGCAACACCGGCAACGGCTTCATCGCATTCATCAGAATTTGCAGTCATCACCGAGCACGCGGAAACCGGCACGTAAGAAGAACGCCTCGTACACGGCCGTGCGTACGCGTCGGGCGCCATGGGCACCGGGTTGCGAGTCTGGCCACTTTAGCCCTAATCATGCCGAGAGTGCTCCTCTGAATCTTGCACGCTGCGGGGACATCGCGTTCGACGCGATTTGTGATTTCGATCTTCACGACGAAAGGCGAATTCTGCCGCTTCATCACGGCAACACTGCTGGAGAAGGCCCACAAGGCGCAAACACGATAAACCAGAGAAGCAGCCAGACAACTCGCACTTTCGCCATCTTGCACGAAGAGCGCACAAGAGCCTCTGATTGGCTGTCTGAGCAAGCGCTGTAGGCGGGCCAGGATCATTTTTTTGCTAGCGAGTGTCGATAGATAGCGATCTAAAGAAAGGAAGGACGCTTGATTATGCAACCCGTGAGGGAGCACGGCGAAGTGTCGTCAGGGGAGAGGGAGTGGGAAGTGAAAGACGATAGAGAAAGAGGGAGGATAATAGACTTCACTATGCACGACAGGGGGGAGTGTCGACGGCTCGCCCGAACAGCCCGAGGCAGCGCGGTCACGGTAGGGAGAGCGGTTGATGGAGCCGCGCCGCCGGGTTTCCCCGCTACCGCGAGGGAAAGCCAACTTCTGGGGGCACTTTCCCGCCGCTTGACGTTCGATATATCGGGAGTCACTGCAATATTTGTTCGATGTAAGCGTAATTTTTGCTATATATACTCATTGTAACTATACCGTGACCAGAAATTGTTCGATATATAGAATAATTCGATGTAAACGGGTTCGATATAGTCGGGTTCGACTGTACAAATGAAACGGAGATGCATACATAAGTAAATATTTTTGAATATGAGCTATTTCTATCAACTGATAGCAAGCTCATCGGTATGAGGCCTGAAATTTGTCATAACTAAGATTTTCTCTCAGCAGCTGAGAAGTCAACCTCAACTGTCCTGACATACCCTCAACCCGTACACATTACCTCAGTGTTGAATTTCACTGCTTTAAAGAGTTTATATTGGTTTGGATGAGTGACCCCAGCGTCTCGGCGTCTGCCAACACTTTTTTTTTAGCTGAAGCTACTTGAAAGAGGCGGCGGCATGCTTCCTTTCCCGTTAACTCTTTGAGGGTCAATGACGTAAATATATGGCGCCGCGAGCAAGTCCAAAAATGGTCGATGCCGTATATTTACGGCACTGGCTGTACGTTTAAAAAGCGCAATGACGTAAATATACAGCGCCGCCAACAAGTCCAAAAATGGTTGATGCCGTATATTTACGGCACCGGCTGTATGTTTAAAAAGAGTGCAAATTTTCTAACTTTTCTGTCATGTGCTGCCACTATGTGGGAATACAGGGAATTCGTGCACCTCCCTCTCTTGGTTTTCGTTGCACAGTTTGTTTTAGCACTAGTTCGCTCCCGCACGTCTATATACCACCGCTCGTGCATTGGCGTGCGTGCGGGAGGGTGGTGGTTTGGGTTTTGTTTTCGCAGGCGGCTTCGGCTTCTTGCGCTTGAAAAACTGATGGCTATCTCTTTACTAATCGCTCAAAAGGCGACCGCTTGTTTCTCGCTCATTTAGTGCTCACAGGGGTGCGCATAGGAAGGATGCCGCCGTGCATGCGCTTCCGTTGCTATTTTTTTTTTTTGAGACTCGCGAAAACTACTTGCCTCTGGTTGGCGATAAGATGAAAATTAGCGGAAGTTTGTCACAAGTTTTGCTTTTTTGACGGGCACACAACCACACAGTTTTCTTGAACGCGCGCACCCACACAGTTCTATTACGCTATGGATGTACATATTAGTATAAGAACAGGAATATTTGAGTCTTGCGAAATATTCTCGCGCGCATTTTCAAAGCCTTGAACTATAACAATGCATCAAATTTTTTTATTCTTATAAGTTTATTTCCTTTTTTATTGTTGTTATTTGCGAATGAAGAGTACATATATACCGACGCAAAATATTTTTTTCAAAGTAAGTTGCTAAGAATTGGAATCTGCAATAAAAAAAATCAACCCTGGGCAGTCACATATGGCGAAAAAAATCTACCCTCAAAGGGTTAATTCCTCAGTGTGTCGGTCATTTCTGTTCTCACCCTCCTTCTGCCACGCTTTCACCCCATGGATCATTTGGAGCATCCTCTTGGTCAGTTGTACAGTCAATGTCCAATTTTTCAGACGCCCTAGGGGCCGCAAAAACATACGAAAAATCGGGCAGTCCGAAAAAAACGAATGCATGTCTTTAACTGCCCTTAAGGGCTGAAATTGCCACAGGCACGTTCGAAAAAGCTCTTAAGACCTGCCAGTACACTTATTAGGCATATCGGTGCTCGTACTGTGACAGGAGACGGGGGTGCACGCGAATACATACTGTGTTCCGTGACAATTGCCCCTTCCCATGCTTGTTATGCTTCACCGCCTAACACTTCTGCACTGAGGCGAAGCTAATACCTCTGGCAAGCGGGCAAGTTAAGTGCACTTCTGGGGAGTGCACTTTTGGACCTTGAATGATACTTTAGGCTACGCGGTGCTAAACGGTAAAACAGAGCGCACTCGCACTAAAAAAAAAAAAAGAAGGCGACAGACTAAAATTATGTTTTTGGAAGATATAGATTAAAATAAAAAAAACATACTAAAAGGCGATTGCATTAGTTCTATTAGAAATAAAAAAAACTATCTTATTTTTCACTCAACAAGAAACGAAAATACTTTGACATAAGAGCGTTACAAGTCAAGGCCGGCCAAGACGAATGCCTAGCCAATCCAGAAGAAGATGGTGGCGTGCGACGAGGAGGCATTTGATCCTGCTGGAACAGAATATCAGAGAGTTCTGTTTTAATTATATTGTTAAATGCTGTTCAACAGCTAGAATCAACTTCTGTGTACTTTTGCTATGCATTACATTTTGTATCGTTGAAATCGCTGGCAGCGAGGCTACGCACTCGACCAGCAAAGTGCGTTCCGTGAACGCACTCCGACCGGAGTGCACTCTTCTGCGAATACACTCCGCTTGAGACGTTTAGATTTGGGAAAGTGCACTTAAAACCGAGTGCACTCTCCGTAAGTGCACTTAACTTGCCCGCTTGACAGGGGTATAACTTTCGGAGACTGGCATTACGCAACGCGCTCTGCTCTGCGAGCTTCGAAGCCAATCACGAGTATTACAAAGGCGGAGTCTGTGCCATTGCTGACAGCGGCGAATTCTTTAAAATGAAAAACACGGCACCGCATGGCAAGAAGCTTAATAGCGAACGTAGAAGCAGCTAGGGCTAACATTGCCGCAGTGGTGGCTACGGTTACCGGCGGATCTGCGTGCGAGTGTGCCGGTTCGAGGCGGCGAGATAACCAAAATGGCAGCGGTGGTGGCTTTGATTAACCCTTTCACTGCCACTTCCGAGATAACTCGGGCGACCACACATGCACACCCCCTGCCTCTCCCGAGTATACTCGTTTTGGCTTTTTAACTCACTCCCTGCCACTCCCGATAATACTCGTGTAACACAAAATGATGCAAGCATGTAGCGCCATCTATGGAGATCCCACATAAATAACGTAAAACAAGTAGGATGATTTTTCAACAGGTGGCACGAATTTTTCTACGTCCACGTCGCTTCGTCTTCGTCTCGGCAGAGCAGCCATGGCGAGGCAGCGTTCCACGTGCGTCCGCTCTTTGACGGATGAAGAAATTCAGGAACTGCTTATGAATTCGGACTCCGACGACAGTGACAGCGAGGAAGCAGCCCATCTAAGTGCCTTGTCGAGTGATGAGAGTGATGAAGAGCCCCTACCACCGAGAAATCCGCGTAAGAAGAGGAAACCTGGCGAGCGGGATTTCTGCTGGAAGAACAAAGAGTTCAAGCCCCAGGAGCATGCTTTCGATCCAGCTCACTCAGGAATCTGCAATGACATCTTAGCGGCGTCCAGTGAGCTCGAGATTTTTGAAAGTTTGTTTACGCCGGACATTGTGGAAGCAATTGTGGATCAAACGAACATTTTTCAGCGCCAAGTACGTGCCGCGCTGACACCAATGCCCGGATCCCGTATACACCAGTGGAAAGATGCGACTCCACGTGAGTTTTATTTATTTCTTGCTGTCGTAATGCTCATGGCTCATGCAAGAAAAGGCAGTATTGCGCAGTATTGGTCCACGGATCCCCTCTTGAGTACACCTGCATTCTCGAAGCTGATGAGTCGCAACCGCTTCCTCCTCATTTTGAGGTTTCTTCATTTCTGCAATAATGAAGACCAGATTCATGGTGACAGGCTGCACAAGGTGCGCTCGGTTTTCTTGATGCTTCGGAAAAACTTTCAAGGTGCGCTATCTCCATACCAGGATGTTTGTATTGATGAAAGCCTGCTTCTTTTCAAAGGGCGATTGGCATTCAAGCAATATATCCCATCCAAACGAAGCAGATTCGGCCTGAAATCATTCGTACTCTGTGATGTGAAGACAGGCGTTGTGCTGGACATGGTGTTGTACACCGGATCCTCAACTGAGATCAACAATTCTGAGATGGGATATGGAGCCTCAGTTGTTATCACTTTACTGGAGAAGTACCTGGGCAAAGGGCACGTCCTCTGGGTTGACAATTGGTACACCAGTCCCGCACTCTTCACCTACCTTTTCGAAAAGAAGACCAATGCTTGCGGTACAGTCCGGAAGAACAGGAAGGGTATCCCACGCGACGAGAAAAGACTGGAAGAAGGGGAAACCAGCGAGATGTGCAATGATCAGCTTCTCTTCATCCGCTGGAAAGACAAACGTGAAGTGCTCATGCTCACGACGAAGCATAAGAGTGGAATGGTAGAGTCCGGGAAGGTGGACAGGAAGACGGGCGAGAACAAAAAGATTCCCCTGTGCGTCTCCAAGTACAACTTATGCATGGGTGCTGTAGATAAGGTAGACATGGTTGTAACCGTGACCGGCACAGTCACAAGGAAGTGCATGAAGTGGTACAAGAAGTACTTCTTTCACCTCTTGGACATTACCATCCTCAACAGCAATTTACTGCAAATCACAGCCTCTGGTAAAAAAAGAAGCATGGCAGAGTTTCGACTCGAACTTGTCCGCCAGCTAATCGAGAAATACCATGAAGGAAACTCGAAGCCAAAGGGAGGACGCCCGTCGAAGGGTGAGGATCCAACACGGCTGACAGCGCGCCACTTCTTGGCTCTAATACCACCGACTACCGCGAAGCAAAACCCAACACGAGTCTGCCGTGTCTGCGCTAACACACAGCATCGACCAAAGCAACGAAAAGAGTCTCGCTATCTGTGTTCTAGCTGCCAGGTGCCGCTTTGTGTGGTGCCTTGTTTTGAAGACTACCACACCAAAAAAGTTTTCTGAACACCTGGACATCCTAATTAGCAGATAATTATTGCTAATTAGTTAAGTGCCAATTTCTTGTATTCAGGAAAACTAATATCTGTAAGAGCATCCTGAATAAAAATGTTTACATGACCTTCAGAGCATTGTAGTGTGTTACTAGCATAAGATTTTCAAGAAACTAACATGTAAAAAAAACCTGGCAGGGAGTGTGCGGCGGTGAGGAAAAAACCCGGCAGTGAAAGGGTTAATGTCATTTCAGACCTGCAGTCAGGGCAATATACATTGACTATATGGAGTACGTGGTGGTGCTGCAAAACCGTGCGAATTATCGGGCATGTCCGAAAAATCGGGAGTCTGGAAAATCGGTCGTTAACTGCTCTGGCAATACATTGTGGCAATGACACGGCGTCAATGACGATTTATTGAGATTCCTCTGTTACTGGAGCCAGCATTCACATGACTTTCGTTCCCTTTCAATAAAGTTACAGCTAATTTTCCCTGATAGAAGCACAAATTCCCTGAGTTTTCCCCTAGTATTTCCAGACCATTCAAATTCCTTGAGAATTCCCGGTTTTCCCGGTTGGTAGAACTTCCAAGTCATGAACGGCATGCGCGTTATCAGCATGGCAGCATTCTTGATAGGAAAGTAGAGAGCGCAGCGTTTTCAAGAACAGGAACGCAAGCAAGAGATGACGATTACTGTTGTGGCGAATATACACCCGAAAGGGTGTACATTTGTTTAAGAGTATAGTATTCTTAAAATTAGCAAGTTTCTGCCATTACATAGTAGGCTACAAACTTGTTTATTAAGGGGGCAAATCGAGCATTAAGAGCAAACAGTAGTTCTTTGCAGGCACAGGACTCATTACAGAGTGCGAATGATCGCTGTATAGCCTGTGAAGTATGGTTACCTAAGCGACGTAGCCTGCTCCAATTCGCAAGTTCTATGTTTTCTGTTTACACTATGCCCGCTGGTGTGAATGTTTAATGTACTTTTGCTCCAAGTTACGTTTAATTGGGCACATTTGCAGTCTTGCAATATTCTAAAAGTATTCATAAAATATTTGACTTTACGAATAGTGACTATTCGATTCGTTATTCGAACGTCTCGAATATTCACACACCCCTTATATATATATATATATATTAGGGGTGCGCAAATATTCAAAACGTTCGAATCCATGTTTTGTTTTTGTGAATGTTTACGGTAAGTAAGTTTTCCATGAGTGCAAGTGGTCATTCTTTTCCCTGTCAATAAAATTTTCCCTTTGATTATACTTTCGGCTTTCTTTCTTTTCCCGCTTGAACCGAGGCAACGCCTCGATTATGAAAGTCACAATTGAAAGTTACCGCATTACAATCATCAAGTCTTCCCCCCAAAATTTTTAATGTGCCATGTATGGGCAGAATTGTCGGCAATCAAATTTTGACCTAGCCACACTTTTGCAACCTTCCTTTTTGGAAGTTTTAGCAAGCTACACTGCTGCAGAATTCACAACTGCAATGTTCCACCGAAAACTAGACATCATTGCAATGAGCTTGGATGTAGGCACCTTAAGATTGTTCCCCAAATGCCAGGAGGCACACCAATACCTTATCAGTAATGCGATTCCACCATTTTGTTCTGTAAAGTCTTTTGCCCCTGAAGTGGTCTTCTAGACCACTTCATTAAAGCATCCAATTACTTCAGCTAAATGCAATTACCTTCTGTAAAACACGTCTAAAAATAAAATTTGAGAATGATAGTACCTCAGCATTCATAATGTCACAGTTCATGCACGGAATTCACAGGTGCAAAAGGCACTGCAGCATGCAAATGTGTAAGACAGACAAAGAGGGAAAACCTCCGTGATAACACAATCTACTCAGCAAGAAACAGTGAGACCTGAAGCTGTCATTCATGACTATTATTGCACTTTCCGAGATGATGCATATTCATTTTCCTCTATCAATTAATAAAGACATTGTTTGACAGTTTCGCTATTGCCTGAGGCACCGATTAGTATTAACGATGCAAAACGTGGTGGGGATTTTAAAGAGTTAAAAAGAAAAAAGGGCAAGGGTGTCTTCCAAGAGAAATTATTCGCTTCCTAGTGCATGTACAGTATATTAAAAGGTCACTAAAGGCAAATATTAAGTCAATGTGGACTGCTAAAATACTATTTTAGCAGTCCACATCGCTGTGCTTGTTCCATGCCAAGAAATGACTTGGTTTAGGAGAAAATTACGTCTGAAAGGTATGAATGTCTCTAGCTCAATTAAGATCGTTCACCCACGAGTGGGGAGTTAAGACGTTGCATACGCCATCACCGCCCTTTACTGCCGTCGATGAGTAAAACAGCAGCCGAAAGCCAGTGCTATGATTTCTTGTGCAAAATGCAAAAAGCATGCCCAGAAACAGAGCTAAGACAGAACAGACAGTGCACAAGTGGAAGAGAAAGCACGCACTGAATCACAAACGCGGTCTTTGATGCTCGTTGCAATGGACCTTGTTATCTGGTACTTGTGGTTTGTTTAACTACTGAAAGGCGAAAACACGACCTTTCGACCGCCCATGTCGTTGTTAAGGATAATGTCAAAAAATTGTTTTTTTTTTTCTAACTCAAGTAGACAAGTAGCATTTTCTTCAGTTTTATAATACAATCCAATGACCTTTCCATTATGAGTGGTTGAGTACTAGTGACAGAAATATAATGAGGAGTTTCTACGTCATCAGGCCAGTATGTTGATGACCCAGAGGAGTCTCAAATCATGTCCTCAACTTATCTCAATTTTCAACTACTAAAGCTCTGTTTGCGATAATATTTATGCCTTAGATGTTGTTGAGCATTAATCTATCGCTTTGGCTTAACTTAATATTTGCCTTTAGTGTCCTTTTAACATTTGGCTCAGGTGCCCATGGCAGCATTGTATAGCAATTGGGCACATTTATTCACCATGTTCAAAAAGTGTTCTAGGGCCTTTTTGAGTTATACTCAGAATACCAGCGGCATCTTACATGCTCTCCAAGAGTCTGGATGCTTGAACGGGAAGGCCAGCCCATTGTCGATGGCAGCGATCTTGATCTCTGGTGTCCGTGGGCTCCAACTCTGCACATAACATATCATCAGCCTTGAGAATATGTAGCTGCTACAAAGCACAGACAAAGGGTGTGCCTAGCAGCGCATACCTCAGCTCCTTCAGTGCCCGTTTCCTGGGTCCGCGAGCAGCACAAACATTTATATCTTTGCTCTCTGGCCTTAGCACGTTTGCACTGCTCGGCACTTGCCCTGGGGCAAGGCATCACTCACCTGAGGCTCCTTGTCTGGTCGGGTGCACTTGATGAGCCAGTTGTCATTTCCCCGATCTGGGTGAAACAAGATGCATTGTACATGTCTCATCAAGTAGAATAAGAAAGCAGCAGCTTGTATGACCTGACATTTCCTGAGCCAAAACAATGAGACAAAAACAAAGGCTTTGCAGGGTATAGCACAAAATTAAACTTTATAGGGGAAATATATGTCTGTTTAAAAAAAAAAGTGTTAATCTGTAAGCTTAATGAACAGGAACAATTTCCAGTCATCACTAATTACTGAGATCCTTCCTTTCATATCCAAACTTATTGTGTATGCTAAAGTTAAAATTTTGCACTTTAAAAATTTTTTCAGCTTGTATAGCTGGAGAATTATTAAAGTGATCCACCTAGCCTGCACACCAAAGAGGAAGCAGCATCAGAGTTCATAATGAAGTTATTCTTAAAGGTGTGGGTGATGGGGGGAAGGGGGTTAAAAAAAATTACATTATCCTAATTCAATTCGTCTACTGAAGCAAGAGATTGAACAAATAGCTGATGTTGCCTGGAATAATTCTCAAAGTCACGTGCCACTGTGAATGACATCACAGCACAGCAAATTACGTAGGCGCACTTGTGCGATTAATGTTCGCTCTCCAAATGGGAGTGCAGCACCCATAAGGAGAAGGGCACAGGACATTTGGTTTGTGATATTTCAGCTCTTTTTGAGGCGCGCAGCAGTGTAATACTTTGCAGGCACGATTGATAGCGTGCATTGTATGCAATGCGCTTGTCAGTTCAAAATGGCCAGAGCTGGTGAGGGGTCCTTTAACTGTGTGGTTGAGATAGCAGCGCTACAATTACATGATGACTTCGTGATAAGAGATATTTACTGTGCAAATAATAAAACACACCTGAAATTTTGGGAGTGGGCCACAGGAAAGGCAAACCATCTAGACACAAATAAAGTGTCTTGTGTTGTACCAAAGACATCTTTTGTAATCGCGTGAAATTTGATGCAAATATCTGCAGCTGTTTCTAAAATATTACGTTAAAACTGACACATATTTACCCTACCATACCTCCTTAAAGGGCCCCTCACCAGCTCTGGCCATTTTGACCTGGCAAGTGCAGTGCATGCAATGCGCGCTAACCATCGTGTTTGCTAAGTATTACATTCCTGTGCACTGCAGTTGAAGCTTCAATTTCAAGCCAAATGGCATTTGCCCTTCTCCTCGCGGGCACTGCGCTCCCAGACGGAGAGTCGACATATATCGCACAAGTGCGTCTACATAGATGGCAGTGCTGTGACGTCGCTCATAGTAGCACGTGAACGAGAATTATTCAAGACAAAAAGCAGTGATGTGTTTGATCTGTTGCTTCAATAGACAAATTAAAGTTTAGAGAAATAACAAAACTTAAACTGAATGACTGCATGTTATTGTTTTACTTCGTACCATAGCAAGAGAGGTGCACTTCTGTTTAGTCTGCTTCTTCCTGTGTCGTGCAGCTGTGCACGCATAGAGCAGAACTATGCGATTTTCTACCATGTTCTAGCACGCACACTCTGCAATCCGCTTGTGTTTGCCTCAGTGTCCGTGTAGCCCTGACCTATACTGCTAGTCAGGCGCTCTCGTGCACAGCGGGAAAAATCATGCGCTGAAAATCGTTTGTTCATGCGCTGCACAAGACGAGACAAACGCAACACTTTGTGCGAGAGACTGCCAGCAGAAGTGCACTGCACAGCCAAAAAAGAGAGTAAAAAATAAAAAAATAAAAGAAGACAGGGCTCGTGACGTATGTACCACACGATCCTCCAGCTCAGATATGAGAGAACGCAGGGAAGGAAGTTTGCTTGTAAAGGCTGGACGGGAGCAAATGGAGAGAGCGTTATGTTGCCGGTGTTGCTCGCCTCCTGAAATCATGAGTTCGCAGCACTGAAATCTCGGGTATTAATGAACCAATTTGAAAACTCCTTGCAGTAGAATGCTCCCCAGAGGACATGTAACAACTTCCAGCGTATAACCAAAATTTGCTATGTGGCCTGGTGAGGTGCCCTTTAATAAAAAAGTAATTGGAACAACAGTGCATTTTACCACAAATCTGACAGAACATATCTCAAAACCAGTGCCATCTTTAGAATTTGTTCCAACTGAATATGCCTTGTCACTAGCTACAATTTGTAAAGGCAATATGTGCTGTAATGTAAGTAGTTGGAAACACAATTAGGAACATTTTGTTAATTAGTCAATTTTGCATTTCAATTTATTGTGCAAGTGATGTCCAACATTTGAACACGCCACTTCAAGGATTAGAATTGTGCTATCTGTCACAGGCAATCTTTTAAGAATTCTCTACGGTCTAAAAAGCACTAGCTGTATTACCCCCCGATAGTTTGTTACTACATACGTTTTAGTGAATCACTTTCTTTTTTCACAGGAACTGCCGAAAGGATTATAGATCTGGGAAGTATTAACATGACACTCGGTAAACTTCAAATACAGTTGACTCCTGTTAATTCTACTTTTCGCTTAATTCCAATGCACTGGAAAGTTCTGGCTAGAAAGCACACCTTGCTATGGAAGGAAAATTTGTCTAGTTCATACCTCTTTGGTCAATTCGATCGCCACCAACAACCCCTCATGCACTGCAGCATTACTATATGTTTGAAAACAAGAAAGTCGGCAAATTGCCCGCTACTGCTTGTCTAGGCATGAAAATTTTTATCCTTCACTTGCCGACGCTCCTTTTGCCTGTGAAGCTATCCATGGCCACTTGTTTCACGCCATGTCATGGTGAGAGCAGCAATTTAACCCTTTCAGGGTCAATGATGTAAATATACAGCGCTGCAAACAAGTCCAAAACGGTCGATGCCATATATCTACAGCGCCGTCTGTATGTTTAAAAAATGCGCCAATTTCCTAATATTTTCTTTCCTGGCATGTGCTGCCACTATGTGGGAATACGGGGAATTTTTTCCTCGCGCCTTCCTCTCTCGGTTTTAGTTGCATGCTTGGTTTCAGAGCTAGTTTGCTCCGGCGCGTCTATATACTACCGCACGCGCATTGGTGCGCAGGCGGGCGGGCGGCAGTTTGGGTTTTGTTCTGCGGGCGGTTTTGGCTTCTTGCGCTTGCAAAACTGATGGCTATCTTGTTACTCATTGCGCTAAGGTAGGCCGCTTGTTTCTCGCTTGTTTAGTGCTCACAGGGAAATTTGATGCATTGTTATAGTTTAAGGCTCAGAATATGCGCACATGAGAACATTTTGCAAGTCTGAAATGTTCCTGCTCTTAATGGCACGCTCAGCGCAGCCAAAACGTGGCGAATACTCAAGGCACTCATGGACCCAATCAAAACCAAATCTGCGGGCAACAAGGCACTTCAAAAGCTCGTCCACCAATATGAGGGACAAGACGAGGAATTATTAGAGGAAGTCCGGATCAAATGTTATGGCCGCGACAAGCCGCAAGAACACGAAGGGGACTACCAGGGAACGAAGAACCCGGAACTCGACAAGCCAATTACAAGAGAAGAGGTGTATGCCACCATCACAGCAGTCACCAAAAACACGGCAGCAGGAGCCGATAAAATTAAGGACTCCTTGATCCGCAACCTCAGCGATGAAGCGGTGGCCCAACTCACGGACTACCTCAAACCCAAACCCGGCAAGAAGCTACAGATAGAAAACTTGTGGCCCATCTCACTAACCTCATGTCTCGGCAAGCTTTACGAAAGAGTGGTCACCAGAAGAATACAGCGACACCTAGAAGACAACGAACTGTACCCCCACAGCATGTCTGGCTTCCGGGAGAACCTGTCAACACAAGATGTCTTGCTACAAATAAAGGAAGAGATCCTTAACAAGATCCCCAAAGCAGGCGAAAACATCATCATGGCCCTAGACCTCAAAGGGGCTTTTGACAATGTCAGCCATGGAGCCATCATGGAAGGGCTAAACAAGACCAACTGCGGCAAGAGAGTCCATGATTACGTGCGGGCATTCTTGTCAAAGCGCACGGCGACAGTAGGACTCTGAGACCTGCGGAGTGATACCTTTGACACGCCTAACAAGGGTACCCTGCAGGGCTCGGTCATTTCGCCAATTCTCTTTAACATCGCGATGATCGGGCTAGCCCAGAAACTGAACGAGATCGAGGGCATCCAGCACGCCATGTATGCGGATGACATCACGATCTGGGTAAATCAGGGATCA
Organism: Dermacentor andersoni; assembly: GCF_023375885.2. NCBI lineage: Eukaryota > Metazoa > Arthropoda > Arachnida > Ixodida > Ixodidae > Dermacentor > Dermacentor andersoni. Next base: position 21,801,796 of record NC_092814.1, on the reverse strand, counting down.
TTGGGCCAAAAAGAAGAAAAGCTTCAGAAGGCGGCAACATGCGTCGAACAATTCGTCAAAGAGAGAGGCCTCGCATGCTCAACCGAGAAATCAGAAATTCTGAGGATTGGAAGGAACACAACCAAGGAAAAGATAGAAGTGTATCTGGAAGGTCAAGTCATACCAGAGAAGGACATAATACGCATCCTCGGCATGTGGATCCAGAGCAGCAAACGGTGCGGACACACGCTAGGCATGCTCAAGCAATTGACGGAGCAAGTCAGCAGGATGATCACGAGAGTGTCGCAAAGATGGAGCGGCATGAAGGAGGGGGACACGATCAAGCTGGTCAGGAGCCTGGTGGTCAGCAGGGTCACGTACTCACTCCCGTACTACAACATGACGCAACAAGAGAGAGAACAAGCCGAGACTCATCAGGAAAGCATACAAGACGGCGTTGCATCTGCCCAGAAACACGTCGAACGACAAGCTACTCAAGCTAGGTATCCACAACACATTTGAAGAGCTCAAGGAGGCACAACTGGGTGCGCAGCTGCACAGGCTCCAGCAGTCAACTACCGGCAGGGCGCTCCTTAAAAGATTAGGCTATAAAAACATAGAAGCAACGAAGGATAGGATGGCTAACATACCAGACTCTTTTCACCAGACACTGAAAGCTAGCCCCCTACCGAGGAATATGGACCCGAATCTGCATGCGGCCAGAAGACAGGCACGAGCAGAATACGTAGAAAAACACCTGGCCACTAAAAACAATGTGGTTTACACGGATGCAGCCCTATACCCGTGGGACCACAACACCAAAGACCATAGAGTTGCGGCAGTGACCGTGGATCACATGGGAGAGCTGATAAGCAGCGCAACCCTAAGGAGCTGCACGGTAACAGAGGGGGAAAAAGCAGCTGTGGCTCTAGCAGCGGCAGAGGGTTACCGTAGAAACAGATCCTTGATAATACTCACAGACTCCAAAGAAGCATGCAGAAATTACACGGCAGGTAGAATCAATAAAGGGGCGCTGCAAATCCTCCTCGAGGCAGGGCTTCCGAACGAAAAGATACTGCATACGATTTTCTGGGTGCCGGGTCGCACTGGAATAGAGGGCAACCAGAGGGCCGACAGTCAATGGACCCGGATACCACTATGACGGTGGAACCAACGTACGCGGAAATACTAAACCATCACTGAGGCAAAAGGATAATATATCCACCACCCCACCCATATTTAACACAACACGAAGCAGTCGGCTGGCGAAGGCTGCAAACAGGAACGTTCTCCAATCTACACATCCTACATAAAATGATTCCCAGTCAATACAGGGATACATGCCCATGGTGTGGGGCCATCCTAACACTATATCACATCACATGGGAGTGCAGAAATAACTTCTCTTTCCACAAAGAAAAAAAAAAACCCAGTGCGGAACAGTGGGAGGGCCTGCTCACCAGCGGCATGCTCACAGTTCAAAAAGGATTGGTGCAACACGCTCTCAAAGTGGCCAAGCTCAGCGGTGCTCTGGAATAGGGGCACCGACCACTCAAGACGACGGAGACTTCAGTAAAACATGAAGACCTCTGTTAGCCGCTGAAAGCTGTAAATAGAGCATTAGAGTTTTTCCTTCCTTCCTTCCTTTCTTCCTGCTCTTACACTAATATTTACGTCCATAGCGTAATCGAACTGCGTAGGTGAGCGCACTCAAGAAAACTGTGTGGTTGTGTGCCCGTCAAAAAAGCAGAGCATTGTTTGATGCCTCCTTCCTATGCATCAAACAATGTGTAGGAAGAATGCCGCCGTGCATGTGTTGTCGTTTCTTCTTCTTTTGGGGATGGGGGGGGGGGGGGGGGACTCACGATATCTAATTGCCTCTGGTTGGTGATAAGATGAAGATTAGTGGAAGTTTGTCCCATGTTTTCATTTTTTGACGCGCACACAACCACACAGTTTTCTTAAGTGCGCTCACCTATGCAGTTCGATTACGCTATGGACTTAAATATTAGTGTAAGAGCAGGAACATTTCAGACTTGCAAAATATTCTCGTGTGCGCATATTCTAAGCCTTGAACTATAACAATGCATCAAAATTTTAATTCTTATAAGTTTATTTCCTTTTTGTATTGTTGTTATTCATGAATAAAGAGTACATATATGCCAATGCAAAATATTTTTTTCTAACTTTACGGTCACCCTAGAAAAATTACAGTAAATTCTTTTCGAAATAGGTCCCTTTGAAGAATCTGCAATAAAAAAAAATCAACCCTGGGCGGTTGCATATGGCGAAAAAAATTGACCATGAAAGGGTTAACATGTCACTGCTTTTAACCTTATGCTTGTTAAGTTACGCTTCAAGGACAAGAAACTAGAAGGCATCACAGACTACTCCAAGCAACAAAAAAAGATTCAAATTAGTTTGTGTTGCTGCAATGTGTTAATTTGACCAAATTATGTAGTTAATGTGAGTCGACACTCGTTAATTCGACCCATCAGGGTCTAATTACAGGAGTCTGATTAACTGAAGCGAGACTTGAGGAGATGAGAGCCTTGTGTGGAAAACATCACAGGACGCAACAGAGCTGAGCGTCCCCACACGGTTTGAGCAAAACAACTTATGTTTAAAACATGCCGTATGTGTGACTACCAGAAGTTTCGTGTGCATGATGTATCCTTCCCTGCTGGAAATCGGTGAAAAAATGGTGTACCATGTTCGTAATGAATGTGCTGGGTCAAGAGCAACTCGAGGCTGTTGGCTCAACATCCTTATTTTTAACTCAATTAGTGGTAAGGCATTGCCCTGAAGCATCTGCTAAAGCTTCTTTCATGCTCAGGGCTTCCACAGGCCTTCTCTCATGCTCTTTTCGTCTGCTGTAGGCAGTCAAGACATTTCAACAAATGTATATGTAGGCTGCAAAGGGAATTCCCTTTTCGTTATCACTACTTATCTTTTATGGTAGTACTACATGGTGCCAACAAAAAGATGGCCACAGATGCAAATTTTTTTTTTTACAGTAAATGCAGCCCATGAGATATCCATATCAAGAGGTCCTGAACCACACCTGAGGCTTGATGAAAATGAACAAACACAGTCCACAGATAGCCTAGGCTGCTGTAAACATCGCAGCCAAATTTTGCAGTCGTGCGCGACGCTTGGAGCTCGCAAGCGGAATGTGAAGTCACCTTTTTCTTAAACACACTCTTTTCAACAGAAGCCTGCTCCTCATTCTTTTCTGGAAGCTTTATTTCATAATATAGCAGATTCCCATACGCAGCTGCTGCTGGCCAAGAGCTGGCATCAATCAAGAAGGGTGTTTGGATCAGTGCACTCTTGGTAATGTTACTAAAAAAAAAAAATTAAATTATGTGGTTTTACGTGCCAAAACCACTTTCTGATTATGAGGCACGCCGTAGTGGAGGACTCCGTAAATTTTGACCACCTGGGGTTCTTTAACGTGCACCTAAACCTAAGTACACGGGTGTTTTCGCATTTCGCCATCAAAATGCGCGGCCGCCGTGGCCGGGATTCGATCCCGCGACCTCGTGCTCAGCAGCCCAACAACATAGCTACTGAGCAACCACGGTGGGTTTGCTAATGTTTCTATGCATATTTATTGACGTAGTTTAATAAACCAAGCTGAATGAAGTAAGCAAAAATCTGCTCAAGAATTTCAATAATAATTATGTACTTCTACAAGAAGCTGACTACCGTTTGCTCACGCTTGGCCGCGGCTGCCTGCGTAGGAATTAAACTTTGGCCACCCTGCTTATCGGTGCCGTAGCTGTCGGCTGTCGCTAATTTCGACTAGTTTTGAACACTCAACCACATGAAACTTAAGGTCAGATTACACGCACGCTTGCCAGTGCATGCTTCCTCCCGGCCGCTTCTAGTTAGACACCTTGGCAGACCACTTCGTATTGAGCTATTGATAGCGTTTCAAAATGCGCAAGCTGGATGAGGCTACTGTCCATCGGTCAAGCTGGTTGGTGCAGAACAAAGCCGGTCTGCAGCATGTAGCATGGCCAGACTGGAGCTTATGAGCGCGTGCGCACACTCAAGCACTTTTATGCACTAAGTAAACGCTGCACATGCTCACTACAGTTGCATGTAGCTGCATTCTGCTATGTAGCATAGATGCTGCGGCTCTTGCGAGGTGCCGCGACGAGGTCGTTGGCTGAGCACACTGTGGCTTGCAGAGGACAACCGTGTTTGGCTACGTATGGCCTGTCGTAGGGGCCAAAATCTGAAATAGCGGCGTCTATCTGAACATCCAAAATCAAATTTGAACTGCGCACCATGGTAACATTCAGTAGGTGGAGCGTTGTGGCCACGCTCCACTCTGTCGTAGCCTTCGCAGTGCAAGGCATTGAAGAAAAAATGGAAGCACTGCGAAGGGGATCACACACGACTTGCGATTGCCAATAACTCCGCTTCTGCTAAACGCATTGAAGTACTTTTCGTGGCAAAGTATTTCTGAATAGTCCATTTTAACTTCAAATGCATTTCTCGACTTTGATAAAAAGTGGTTCAGGGCCCCTTTAAGAGACGAGAAGACATTGGTGTGGATTAGAGAGCAAACAGGGGTAGCCTGTATTCCAGTTGCAGGGGTGGGAATCCTGTGCCAATTGTGCCATTTTGATACTCATGCAAATTGCTGCACCAAATTATGCCAAAAGTGGAAAAATTAACAAAATTGCACCCCGTTACGGCAAAACAGCTTTGACAGCTGTTCGGCAAAGTGCCACAATTAACTTGCGACGCAAAATTATTTCTCTGTAGTGGTATCTGAACCAGATAATGAAAGGGCACCTCGGATACAGCTAAGGCTGGTCGCGTTGCCACTAGGCGAAAGTGATGCAATTATATACTAAAAGGGGGACATGGGGCTAAAATAGACTTTTGGCAGAAAAATAAATTTACTAATTTTGTTTGTTTTAGATTCCTAAACATATAAAGAAGCTCCTCACCAAGCTTGGTTATTTTATTACTGATAGAAAGGAAAACAATGGACTTTTTTTATCCGGCAGCGGCATGCATTTCACCTCAAAAGCACATTGTAACGCTGTTTTCAAGATGTAGCTATAGAGCCTTAGAGGAGCGTAACACGGAGACAATTCACTCGTTAGAAAATTAGTTTTCTATACTTTTTAGTGATGAGAGACCTTCTGTTGAGAGCATTAAAGATATTACAGCAGACACACTTAGGACTGCTTACATGTGGGAATGCCAAAACATAGTTGCTTTGGCAAAATTTTTTTTTCTGCGCGTTTCTTGTCCGCGCAAGCTCTCGCCTGCATTCTAACTCTGCCTCGGTAAGACCAAATGAAAACACGCCAGGCGTCTCAACGCGCTCGCTTGCACGCAAGGAGTTCATAACTCGTAGGACCATTCAGCACCATTCAAGAGGACAATAGTGCTCTTTATTTTATACACTCATTTTATAAACTCATGATGTATTTTATACTCACTTTATACACTCAACGATGCACGCACTAGGCCACGCATTTAGTCAGTCAGATGGCAGCAGTGTGATGTGCACAATGACGCATTCACTAGGCACATATTTAGTCAACCAGAACCGTGGAGCCACCGTGGCATCAGAGAAGTGTGAATGAATGAATGTGTGTTGTTTAGTGGCGCAAGGGCCAGGTATGGCCAAAGAGCGCCAAGATGGTGTTATTGATTTTATGGTGGAATGATGAGTTCTGTGAAGTTAATATGACGTGGCTGTAGAGGGGCCTAAAAATAGTCACTGTAAAATGCGTAAAATCTACGTGCAATAAGATTATGGTGATGACTAATGATAGGTACTATGAGCCTTACACTGCAATGCGGAAGAATGATATGATATACAGAACATGTAAGATGTAAAAATTAGCTACAGCACAACTGCCTCACCAGAGCCCTTGAAACACAAGGGCCCGGAGGCATTTGCTCTACAGTACGGCTATCCCAGCGGCATCCTCTAAAGAGAGGAAGCGTTACGAATGCATGGGACTAATAACATGCAAGACCAAATCTCTGAGGAAACCTAGGACTGTGCCTGTATTAAAAAGCAGTTCTGAACCGAGAAACATTGCAGGATGAAGAGGAATGTGCTGCCGGTATGCTGATGAAAAATGTCTTTTTCTCTCAGATTCGGCTTCCCGACACTCCAGGAGGACGTGGAGTACGGTCAGCCTCTCCCTGCATCTACCACAGGTTGGAGGCTCACTTCCGGTGAGTAGGAAATTATGGGTGCCAAATGTGTGTCCTATTCTGAGACGACAGAATAGGACATCTGTTCGGCGCGATTTTGTAGTAGAGGGCCAGAATCCTAACTGTGGCTTTATCAGGTGGAGCTTACGTATTATCCGTCTCCACGCCCCATGTGTTGCCAGTGATCTCGCAGCCTCCTTCGCAAGAAAGGCCTCAGATCTGTGACAGGCACCTCAGCGGTAGAGTGAACAGCTTGTGATGCGACTGACGTGGCCATCTCATCCGCGAGAACGTTACCCTCAATGCTCCTATGGCCAGGCACCCAGCATATAATGATATGCTAGTTGGATATTACGCTTTACACAAGACGGAATAGAGTTCATTAAGTACTGGATTTTTGTGTGTACAATAGAGTGACATCAAGGCCTTCATGACGCTTAGGGAGTGTGTATATATAGCAGATTATTGAAGTTTTGATTTTCCTATATGCCTCACAGGAGACAGTAATGCGTAGGCCTCGGCCGTAAAGATACTTGTTTCTGGATACAGTACATCGGATTCTGAGAAGGATGGGCCGACGGCAGCATAGGACACTCCGACATTTGACTTCGAAGCGTCTGTGTAGAACTCAGCGCAGGAGTGCTTGTGCTGGAGTTATAGGAAATGAGTTCGGATTTATCTCTGGTGCGTGTTTTGTTACTTCTAAAAAGGATGTCACATTCTACGACCTGTCACTCCCAAGGTGGTAACAACTTGGTTGGATGCATTATGCGAAGCTCGAGGAGTGGGACGTGCATTTCATGACTAAGCTCCCTCACACGAAGCGAGAAAGGCTGTCTTACAGAGGGTCAATTATGAAAAAGTGTAGTACACGTCATATCGTTAACAGTGTTAAAACATGAATGTTGATGATTGGAGTGTATTTTCAGGAAATATGTAAGGCTGATATAAGTTCTCCGTAGATGGAGTGACCATTTATTTGATTCGGCGTATAAGCTTTCAATCGGGCTTGTTCTGAAAGCGCCAGTGGCTAAGTGGATACCTAGATGGTGAACAGGATCTAGCATCTTTAGCGCGCTCGGGGCAGCAGAGTTATATACTGCAGCACCATAATTCAATCGAGACCGAATTAGGCTCTTGTATAGATTTATTAAACACTTCCTGTCACTACCCCATGTAGTCTGGGATAGAAGTTTCATCAAGTTCATTGCATTTAGACATTTTTCTTTCAGATATTTAATGTGTGGAATGAAAGTGAGTCTATAGCCAAGTATAATACCTAGGAATTTGTGCTCTTTGTTGATAGGTATTTGTTGTCCACACAGTTCTAAGCAAGGATCCGGGACCAGGCCTCTCTTTCGTGTAGAGAGAACACAAGAGCTTTTTTGGGGGTAGATTTTAAATCTATTTTGGTCTGCCCACTTGGACACCTTGTTCAAGCCATGCTGTACCTGTCTCTCGCACACTGCAAAGTTACAAGATTTGAAAGCTATTTGAATAAAAAATGGCCGGTGGTAATGAAGCAGGAAGCGTGTTCATCTTTACGATAAAGAGCATGCAGCTGAGCACGCCTCCTTGGGGTACACCAGTTTCTTGTGTAAAAGGACGTGACAGTACATTCCGAATTTTACCCTGAAGGTACGATTGGACAAATAGCTTTCTATTAGGTTTAGCATATCACCATGAATGCCCATTTCTGACAAGTTAGTTAATTCGGGTTTAGTGGCGCAAAAGCGACTAAGGCCATGCTGCGCCAGTCACAGGACAGTATAAGATCCAATGTTACTGCAGCATTAGCTGTGTTACCTTAAAGTCGATGTAGATAACCGGTTTCATCTAAAAACTCGAACAAGTTAGTGAATGGCACTAGTGGATCGTCGCCCAATATTAAGGCAGGGTGCAAAGGTATATGTAAGTGATACAAATTTTCAAATGTTTCTGCCTCTGTGTTTCAGTGTGTGGACATGATATAATGATGTGGGTTACTGCAAGCGTTTCATGAAATTTCTCGCATGTTGGTGGGTTTTCGTTTCGAAGTAAAAAATTTTGTGTTAGATGCGTGTGTCCAATTCGAAGTCGACATAACATTACCTAATAGAACCGTTCTTGGTGAATGCATGATTTCCACTCGCGAAGCAGGGGTTTAGTCATATGTAACTTGTTATTTACGCACGAGTTCCATTCTTGTTGCCATTTTGATGCTAGGGCCTTACGAACTGCTCGGATACTGTCTTTGTATGGAAGTGTTATGTGTGTTATGCTTTTGTGCGCTGCCATTGATGCGCTTCTATCTGCAGCTTCATTCCCTGCTATCCCAACGTGGCTTGGAACCCAGCAGAATCGTATAGTTCCTTCGTATTTCTTGTTAAATACTATGTTTAAGATATCGCCAAGCAGGGGTTCAGACGTGGAGTTTAGGTTTAGGTCTCTTAGGGCACTTAACGAGTCGGTATAAATAATAGCATTCTTCTGCTTGTCAGACGTAATTTTCTGAACTGCCATCCATATCGCATAAACTTCAGCGGTAAACACTGAAGCAAAATTATTTATCATAATGCTATTTTCCCAATTTTTTGTTACGATCCCAACACCTACGTGTTCTTGTTTTAGAGCTGTCAGTGTAAAATTCAGTGTAATATCTATATTTTTCTTGAATAGCTCAGAACTCTTTTATTATGTGTTCTTGTGGAATGTCTTTTTTCTTTACATGTGTTAACGCCCAGTCACATAGTTGTGCAAAATTGCACCACGGGGGAAATCTTGGTGGCCTTTCGGCAACTTGCAGGGCTTCAGGAGGGACATCATAAGTCTGACAGTATTGTTCATGTCTTAAGACGAGTGGATGTTTGGTTTATTTGTGTAGTGTACTCGTGATTTGCACTGTGTTACGATGTTGTAGCATATATGTTGTGGTGATGACCGAATTCTTAATACATAGCAAAGTGTAAGTTGTGCTCTGTGGTGCTGTTATGAAGGCTCGTTAGAGTCAACGTATAAACTTTGTACAGGCGATGTCCTGTAGGCACCACTTGCCAGTCGTAGGCCGAGATTATGAACTGGATCAAGTCGCTTAATGTAGGACTGCCTAGTTGCACCATAAACTATACCGCCGTAGTCGAGGATGCTACGTACAAGGGACCGGTATATACGTAGTAGACATGTTCGGTTAGATCCCCAGTGCTTATGCGATAAAACCTTGAGGATATTTAGTGCTTTATTTGCTTTAATTTTTGTTGCCAGGAAGTTCAGTTTAGTGTCAAACGTTACGCCTAGAAATTTGTAGTGTTCTTTGACCGGCAGCATTGTACCATGCAATGCGAGACCTGGAGTGCAATGTAACCCTCGCTTCTGGGAAACTAGAACTGTAACAGTTTTGTGTGTTGAGAACCGGAAACCATTTTTGTCAGCCCATTGTGTAAGATTATTTATCGTTATTTGTAGTTGTCGTTCGCAGGTGGGTAAGTTTGAGGCGCGGCAAGCCATTTGCAAATCGTCTACATATATTGAGTGCATAACAGATGGTGGGATGATCTTATTTACAGAGTTCATTTTGACTATGAAGAGTGTCGTGCTCAGAATGCAACCTTGTGGAACGCCATTTTCTTGTGTGAATGTGCGCGAGAGTATTGTGCCGAGACGTACTTGAAATGTTCAGTTTGACATGAAATCGCATAGACAATTTAGCATTCTTCCAAGAATTCCCATGTCAGCTAGGTCTCTCAAAATTCCGTATCGCCAAGTGGTATCATACGCCTTTTCAAAATCAAAGAAAACCGCAAGGCAGTATTGCTTGTGAAGAAACGCGTCACGTATTTCATGCTCTAGTCGCACGAGATGGTCAGTGGTAGAGCAGCCCTTTTTGTATCCGCACTGGTGCTTGTCTATTCGGCTTCTTATTTCAAGGATGAATGTGAGTCTTATGTTTATAATGCTCTCATAGGATTTGGCTAGACAACTTGTTAGTGCAATGGGTCTATAGCTGCTAGGGGATGTTGCGGGTTTACCAGGTTTTAGAAAAGGCACTACTACCACTTTTTTTCAGTCTGTGGGCATTACCCCAGACTCCCATATCTTATTGAAAAATTTAAGAAGTGTACCTACCGATGCTTGAGATAGGTGTGCCAGCGTTGTGTAGTGCACACGGTCAAGACCTGTTGTCGTTTTTTAACCGGCAGAGAGAACTCTGTTCAATTCATGTATTGTGAGGGGGTTATTGTACATTTCAGTTGAAGCCCCAGTGGTAGGCAGTCTCTCTTTCTCAGCCGATTCTTTATATTTTAAAAATGAATTTGAATAGTTTGCTGAGCTGGATATGTTATAAAAGTGTTCACCTAATAAGTTGGCCTGGTCCTGTAGTGTTGTTTGTGTGCCTGGACATGTAAGCAGTGGTACTATTGTGTATGATGAGTACTCTCCTCTAAATTTCCTCACCTGGTCCCACATGCGTTTTGATGTGACTGTACTATTGATTGAAGTTATGTATTTTTGCCATGATAATTCCTCCGCATTTCTTCGGATAAATCGTGCTTTGGCCTTGGCCTGTTTGAAATTTAGAAGATTGTTATAAGTGGGGTACCTCCGTAGGATTCCCCAGGCCTTATTTTGTTCTTTTTTGGCTTCAGTACATTCGTTTGTCCACCAAGGATTTAGCTTTTTGCGCACAATACCGGATGACTGGGGCATTGTCTTTTCTGCCGCTGATATTATAACTTCAGTGATTTTTTTATTAAGTTCATCAATACTAAGCTCTGGCGAAAAGACATTTTCCAGTTTCGCGTTCTCCTTAAAAACCAGTCAGCGAGCTGTAATTTCCATCGGCGTGGTCTAGTTACTAAGGTTTGTGGTGATGGTAGGAGTTTGATGAGTGCGGGTAAGTGGTCGCTACCATATGACATGTCCAGGGCTTCCCTTTTAAAATCAGTAAAAAGAGAGGGCGAACAAAAAGCTAAATCTAAACAACTAAATGTGCGGGAAGTCGGTGAGAAATAAGTTGGCGCACCTGAGTTTAAAAGACAGATATCATTTGACAGAATAAAATCTTCAACGAGTTGCCCTCTTTGGTCAGTTTTGATACTGCCCCAAAGAGTACAATGAGCATTAAAATCTTCTACCAAGACAAATGGCTCCGGTAACTGATTTGTTAGATTTTCTAAGTCTTTAATAGTAAAATGTGTGTGGGGTAGAATATATAGCGAGCAAATGGTGATGGTTTTGTAGGATAGGATGGTGACAGCTACGGCCTCTAAAGATGTATTTAATTGGACATTTCGTGTAGGAGTGCCGCCCTGCACGACTATAGCCAATCCACCTGACAAACGGCTGGAACATTCGCGGTCCCTTCGGACAACGGTGAAGCCTCTAAGGAATTGACTGTGTTTAGGGCCTAAGTTTGTTTCCTGTAGGCAAAATGCGACTGGCGAAAAGTTATTTGTTATGTCTTTAATGTCACCTAAATTGTGAATCAGTCCTCTACAATTCCAATGCATGATAAAAGCCATAGTGGCAGAATTGAGAATGTTAATTTATATATATGTATATATATACTAAGCAACTGTAGGTGACATTTGTTAGCGGGAATGTACTATTGGAAGAACGGTAATCGTTCAGGTTACCGGTCCCTTTGTTTGCATAGTTATTTTGAGTTTGTCTTTCTTAGTGCGCTCCAGAGAGCGCTGATGCTTTGGCGTCGATGACGGCGGAGTTTTTTTGTCGACCTCCATAGCCTTCTCCGAGGCGCTGGATGATCGAGAACCAGGCGCTGAGACGCACGTCTCAGGCCTGGGGGTTCGATTTAGCCTGGGGCCCTGTGGAACCGGGGTCTGCAGGCCTGTCTGTGATGATGATGATGGAGTAGCACTGGCTGCTGCCACCAAGGGGACAGATGGAGTTACTACTGGGCCACTGACTGCGGTCCCTGTAGACTCCCGAGACCACTGCGAAGCTGTCCCCTGCCGCACCGCACTGGCGTAGGTTGTTTGAGGTAAGTGCGCTAATTTCTTTCTTGCTTCATAGAAGGAAATCTTCTCTTTCACTGTAAGTGCAATTATTTCTTTCTCTTTCTTCCAGCAAGGGCAACATCGTGAATATGCTGGATGATCTCCCTTGCAGTTTGTACACTGTGGAGCAGCATTGCAGTTCTCCGACTGATGGTCATTGGCACTACACTTTGCACATGTCGATTTACCTCTGCATGATTGCGATGCATGTCCGAATCTCTGGCACTTGAAGCACTGCTTCGGGTTTGGGATATACGGTCTTACGTTGATCTTAGGATAGCCTGCATCAAGTGTAGTAGGTACAATACTGGTACCAAAGGTAAGTATAACGCGTTTGGTCGGGATTTGTTCTTCATTTCTTCGGAGAGTTATTCTTTGAACTTTGATTACATTTTGTTCTTGGAAACCTTCCAGGAGTTCTTCATCGCTTAGGTTTAAGAAATTTTCTTCCGATATTACACCCCTACTTGTGTTGAGAGAACGGTGTGCTGAGATTGTGACTTTGATGTTACCGACACTGGCGAGATCAGCGAGCTTTTCGACTTGGTCTTTGGTTTTGAGTTCAAGGAGGAGGTCCCCACTTGACATCTTTGAAGCTTTGTATTGTTTTCTGATTTTTTCTATTAGGCATTTTGCTACTAGGAATGGGGATAATTTTCTCGTTGGTAGAGATCCTTCACTATGCATCACATGGTAGCGTGGGAATGTTTCTACGTTGGTTTTTAGAACAAAATCAAAAATTGCTTCAGTGCGCCCTCTTTTGTTAGAATGATCTGCAAGGGGGGGGGGGGGGGGGGGAATGCATTTGCCATGTCATTCTTAGAATATTCAGCAGCGATGGTGGCCACCCACCACCAAGCCCAACAAGGGGACGCTACGAGGTTAGGAACATACCTGTAGACGTCAGCTATACAACGCCTCTATAAGCTAATATATGTACCCAAGCCTGGGTAGATACACATGGTTAACCCTTGCTGCCTGGAAAATGAGAAGTAAACTGAAGTGAGAAGACAGGAAAGATTCAAAGTGAGAGAGAAACACGAAGAATAGAGAGGAGGTCAGGAAGAGGCAACTACCGATTTCCCCCGGGTGGGTCAGTCCGGGGGTGCCGTCTACGTGAAGCGGAGGCCAAAGAGGTGTGTTGCCTCTGCCAGGGGGCCTTAGAGGTCCAAACACCCAGCATCTTCTCAACCACCAGGATACCCTTTTCCCCGGACACAGCTAAGCCGCGCACGGTTACACGCGGGAGGGTCCAACCCTCGTGTGCTCGGGTATGTGGTGTCTCAACACATCAAACGCCTGCTGACGCAGACGTCCCTGCGGGGATTTCTGACAAGTCTCTCAGGATTCCGTAGTGCCACGTTGTGTCGTACACCTTCTCCATATCGAGAAATATGGATAGGAAAAACTGTTTGTGTACAAATGCGTCACGGATGTTTCCTTCAATACGTACAAGATGATCAGTTGTGGAGCGCCCACACTGATAGGGATCAAGCATTTTGCTCAGTTCAAGGAAATGAATGAGTCGCTGATTTAGTCATTTTTTCAAATACCTTACAAAGGCAACTTGTGAGGGCTATCGGGCGGTAACTTGCCACTGAGGAAGGGTCTTTGCCTTGTTTCAAACAGGGACCACAATGGCTTCTTTCCATGCGTTTAGAAGGTATCCTACAGCCCAAATGGTGTTGAAAACTGTGAGTAGTGTAACTTGGGTGTCATTGTGTAGGTTTTTGATCATCTCATACATTATTCTGTCAGATCCTGGTGCAGAGCTCTTGCATGCGCTCAAGGCAGCTCTCAATTCGGCAATACTAAAATGACGGTTGTATCGTTCATTCTGTCGACATTTTCTGATGAATGGCTTACATTCTTCTATTTGTTTGTACTTGAGAAAGGATTGCGAATAATTTGTTGAACTTGACACGCTCTCAAAATGCTCCCCAAGTGAGTCTGCCTGATCTTGCAGTGTATCGCCCTGTGCATTTACCAAAGGCAGTGAATATGTTTGCCGCCCTCTAATCCCATTAATCCTGTTCCAGGCTTTGGCCTCATCTGTAAACGAGTTAATACTTGATAAAAACTTCTGCCAACTTTCTCTTCTGGCCTGTCGGTGGGTTCTCCTGCCTTGGGACTTTACTTTCTTAAAGTAGATAAGATTCTCTGCAGTGGGGGAAGCGCGTAGCAGCCCCCCCGCTTTGTTCTGTTTCTTACAAGCGATCCTACATTCGTCGTTCCACCACAGGACACGCCGTCTGCATGCCAAGCCACTTACTTCAGATATGCATTTAGATGCAGCATCTATAATGAAGGCTGTAAAATACTGCACAACCGCATCAATTCTTAAAGAAGACATTTCATCCCATGAGATACTTGTCATAGTTCGGAATTTCTCCCAGTCGGCTGTATTGATCTTCCACTTAGGAGCCTGTGGTGGATATTCGTTTTCTTTATATGTTTTTAGCAGTATGAGGAAGTAGTCGCTCCCGTAAGGATTGTTCATAATTTCCCATTCGAGTTCAGGCAGTATAGACGGGGAAACTATGCCAAGGTCGATTGAAGAAAAGGTTCTGTTTGCAAGAGAGTAATATGTGGGTTCCTTCTTGTTCAGCAGGCACGCACCAGAAGAAAAAAGGAACTGTTCAACAAGACGACCTCGCGCATCTATACAAGAGTTGTCCCACAGGCAGCTGTGCGCATTGAAATCGCCAAGAACAACATAAGGTTCTGGCAATTCATCTATAAAGTACTGAAATTCATGTTTAATTTGTAATGTGGGGGTATGTAAAGCGAGCAAACAGTGATAAGTTTGCTTAGAACAACTCGAAATGCCACTGCTTCAAGGGCCATTCGTAGCTGTAAACGTTGACACGCTATGCTTTTTTGAATTACAATGGCAACACCGCCCGATGATGCGATAGCATCATCGCGATCTTTGCGAAAAGTAACCTACTGTAGAAGAAAGTTTGTGTGTTTTGATTTTTAGTGTGTTTCCTGTAAGCACAGCACTTTTGGATTGTGTTCGTGGATGAGTTCTTACACATCATCAAGGTTTCTAAGAAGACCTCTGACGTTCCACTGAATAATTTGTGTATCCATATTGGAAGTAAAATGGGTGCTGTGTGTACAGAAACAGAAGTAGTAATTATAGAGATTACAGGGATTAGATTACAGAGCTCTTTCGAGGCCCTGTAATGGGAGTTTTGCCCTTTCTGGAGCGTTCGAGGGAGCCTTGCCACTCCTTAGGCGCTTGGTGCGCCGTGAGGATAGTGGTAGTGTCCATTGCCTCTTGTGAGGCGCTGGACACGCGCTCTTGTGAGCGAAAAGTTTTCTGAGGGAGTCCTGCCTCGGAAGGCAAGACCCCTGCACCCACCAGCCCAGAGGTCGATGGGGCTCCTTGAGGGATTTGGCTGCGCCGGCTGTTGCCAGCGCTGGAAGGGGCCGGAGAGGTTGGGGCAGCCTTGGCGACGCCCACCTTCGCGGTCGATGGTCCCTTCTGCTGGTTTGGCGAAGCAGCGCTAGCTGCAGCTGCCGCGGGGGCAGATGGCGTAACTGCCAACTCACTGCTTGTGGGTCGGACAGCCGCCGGAAGCCGTTGTTGTGTCGCTGCCCCCTGACGCGTCACATCGGCAAAGGTTTTCTTGGGCAGGTATGAAACTCGCCTGCGTGCCTCCTTGAAACTTATGTTTTCCTTGACTTTGATTGTAACAATTTTCTTTTCTTTTTTTCAGGATGGGCATGACCGCGAGTACGCGGCGTGCTCCCTATCACAGTTTACACAATGGAGAGTGTTCTCGCAAGCTTCGAGGTATGTTCATAGGCACTGCATTTCGCACAGGTTTGGCGGCCTCGGCAGCTCTGCGAACTGTGGCCGAAACGTTGGCATTTGAAACATCTGAGAGGGTTGGGCACATATGGCCTAACACGGAGCTTGATGTACCCTGCCTCGATTGACTCGGGCAGGACACTCGAACCGAAGGTGATTATCAAGTGTTTGGTTTGGATTTCTTTGCCATCTCACCTCATCTTAATTCTTTTGACATTTATAACATTCTGTTCACTGAAGCCCTCCAAGAGTTCAGCCTCAGTGAGCTCCAGCAAATCATCGTCCGAGACAACGCCGCGGGTGGTATTCATTGTGCAGTGCGGGGTTACTACTACTTGGGTCTCCCCAAATGATACTAGTTTAGGCAGTTTCTCAAATTGCTTCTGATCGCGGAGCTCCAAGAGGAGGTCACCGCTAGCCATCCTCAATGCCTTATAACCTGGACCAAAAACTTCAGTAAGAGACTTCGATACAAGGAACGGTGATATTGTTCGCGCTGGTTTAGCTGGGCTTTCAGAATGGATCATGTGGAAACAAGGGAAATTGTTAACTTGGCGTCCGAAAAACTGAAATACTTCTACGGCGCCCTCGTTTTTGAGGGCGATCAGGGAGTTTAGGAAAAGCATTTTCCATAAGTACAGTTGGGTTTTTGGCCGCGATGCCAACCACCCACCATGGAGCCCAACAGGGGGACGTGACAGAAGTTCCTGCTAGAGAAACCCTGCCAACGCCAGCCGTACATAGCTGCTATAACCAAATACAGCATAATTAAGGCTGGCTAGCCACACAAGGTTAACCCTTGCCGCCGGGAAACTAGGAAGTGAGGAGAAGTAAAGAGAAGACAGGAAAGATGAAAAAGGCGAGAGAGACAGACGAAGATTGGAGAGGAGGACAGGAAAAGGCGACTGCCGATTTCCCCCGGGTGGGTCAGTCCGGGGGTGCCGTCTACGTGAAGCAGAGGCCAAAGAGGTGTGTTGCCTCTGCCAGGGAGGGGGGGCCTTACAGGTCTAAACACCCGGCATTGGCTTAACCCCCGGGATCCCCCTTTCCCCGGACACGGCTAAGCCGCGTACGGCTACACGCGGGAGGGTCCAACCCTCGTGTGCTCGGGTACGTGGTGTCGCAACACACCAAACGCCTGCTGACGCAGACACCCCTGTGGGGCAGAGAAGTGTGCTTGCGTCGCACCCTGGAGGCCCGGATTTGATTCCCACCCAGACCGCAATTTACCCAATTTTTTTTTTTTTCAAAGGCATTAATTTACTTTGTTTACAGGAACCTCCCTGAGAAATTTGATGTCAATTCGAGTATTTTTTGATGTGGTTTTACTCTTTGTTGTCGACCATTTTTGGTATTATCATTCCATCACGCCGCCGACTATAATGTTGGATGTTCACATAATGGGGCATACAATTCTTTCGCATCAAAACAAGAAAAACAAAAGAGCCCATTTATGGACTGTACTGCCTGCGAAACAGAACCTGGTGGAAATGCAACTCTTAACATTTTCTGGTCAGCCTTGTTTTTCTTATCGTTGGTGCTGGTCACCATCGAATGGCCCCGCATCGCCATCCATAAAGCTACGAAGTCTGACGCGGAAAAGCTTTGGGACATGAAAAAGAATCACAACACAGAAGCAATTGCCACTGAGCAGCATTGAGTTCAAGGAGAGGGCATAACCTATGCAGCAGAGGAATGTTTTGAAATCTCCAAATAGATTTTTCTCAATTTGCACTTTTTGGTGAGTTCACACTTTTAGGAAACATTTCGAAGCTTCAATGCCAAAAACTGTTAGCAAGGTTCTTTTTAGGATGCATACTTAAAAATATCAAGAAAAAAGTATTGATTTCTGTATCACAACAACATAAAAAAGTTTTCAAGTGATACGGTTTCTATAGAAAAAGGCATAAAGTGGCAAGTGGCTGCCACTATCCTGCAATCTGTGGCATCCACAAGAGAATTAGTCAGAAAATTTTCATTTATTTTTATAATATTTAGTGCCTTGAGTGGTCAGTCACACACCAATTTTGTGTGTAGTTGTGGGCTTCTTTCACGCTAGGAAAAACACTTATGGAGAACGTACTGAGCAATAGAAAGCTATATCGGGAGTTTTTCATGTTGCTCTACAATTTTCTCATTGACACTTATCTAAATATATTATTTGAGAAGTGGATTAATTAAGACTAATTATGTAATTAGGTGGAATGAAAAAAATAATTTGAGTATCTCCAAGCGACGGCAAACAACATTACTTTGGTTTTGTCCAGCTACGTGGCATTTGCGTATCTTTAAATCTTGGTGCACGATAGCTAGGACACCCTGTATTAGCAACCCTAGAACAGCAAGTTTACATCGGTACTGTATATGCGACACCGCTCACTGTTCGCTTCAAGTACAGTGGAAACCACACACTGCTGACATGAAATAATGAAGAAACGTTGCAAAACAACCAACAACCAATTTTGCGCACATGAGAAGCGTTGTATCACACTGAGAAGCGTAGATATGAGCGTCCTGGGCAATTCGAGAACAGTCACTATAAGTGGTCGTATTACAGGCTGTCCCAGCTATTTAAAAGAGTATTTAAAAAACAGAATGCAAGGTACGAAAGTCTCTCCTAGTCTCACCTAGTCTTCTGGCATCCTCGACTGCGTTTCACTTCTATTGGTACCCATTCTGTAACCCTAAAAGCTACATTACATGGCCTGCCCAGCTTCATTTTTTCTCTTGATGTCAATTAGAATATTGTCTATACTCGTTTGCTCTCTGATCCAAACTGCTCTCTTTCTTTCTGTCTCTTAACGTTATGCCTAGGAATCTTCATTCCATTGCTCTATGCACTGTCCTTAACTTGTTCTAAAGCTTCTTTGTCAGTCTCCAAGTTTCTGACCCATATGTCAGCACTGGTAAAATGCACTGATTGTACACGTTCCTTTTCAATGATAATGGTAAGCTTCCAGTAAGGAGCTGACAATGTCTGCCGTATGCGATCCAACCCATTTTTATTTTTCTATGGATTTCCTTCTCATGCAGCCCTTCTCTATGCGATAAACAACATGGCCGACATGCCACAGCAAAATCAACGCAAAGAGATGCCGTCTATCACTTGTCAGGTAAAATGCAAGGAGATTTGTATTTTAAAAAATTAACGACCTATTCTAAAAATTCAATGGCCTTAATTTATTGTATTGTTTTCACTGTTACTGTTAGTTTCCAGGTATTCTTTTGTGGAGACCTTAAAATAGGTTCGGAAACAAACAAATGACTTTTTCTAACTTATTTGTTTGCAAATATTTTCATTTAACATTTAATGTCCAAATGAGGAAGTGAAGTAAAGACATTAAACATGTCATTTAATATAAAGAGGAAGACATGAAAGGGTATTCATCAATTACTGCAGTGAAGTGTGAAACTATATGCACATAAGCATTGCAAATTAATACAATCAGCTGTGAGACTGCTGTGTACAGCAGGGATTGACAACTGGTAGCTCACAGACGAGAGCGCAAAACCTTTAGCACTAATTGGAAATTGCTACATACTAAGTCCACATTGCCTTTTGACCTCAGGCTGGATAAGGAACAAAGGATCCAGTGACTCAACTTGTTTGGCATCCTCACTTGGAGAGATAACATCGTTACACAAAGGGGTGCGAGATTCAATGAACTGGGACACTCAACTTGCTGCTTTACGGCTGTCATGTCGCAATCATTTGTCACCCATCTGGTCCATTGCTCGGACTTGAACAAGTAATTTTACTGTATCTTTTCCGGGTATATATTTAAGAGTCAGGTTCCTACGCGAAAACTCATATTTGGAAACCAGGTAATTACTAGGGCTGGGCATCAATTAAGATATTCAACCTGAACCTTTCAGTTGATTATTTAGTAGCTTAATCAGGCTTGTGGATTTGCATTTATACGAGCTAACAATCAACTGGTTATTCATACCAAACTCGCACTGATGCAATCACAAATGCAGCTGCAGTAAAGGTATTCACTAGTCCAATAGGCTTGAAGCACAATGCAAGTGGGCAGATTTTGTTCAAACTCTGAGCATGACGGTGCCTTCTTAATAGCAATGTTGTAGACATATAGATTAAAAGTGCCTGAAGCAGGATAAAGAATGCTGATCACATTAAAAAGCGGAGCACACAGTGGGCGTGTCTGATCTCTGATACCATTTTCTGCATGTCCGAAGAGCGCCACTAATGCACAGCATACAGCTGCTGTGTCATGGCCTGCCTGTCTCAACTTTCCCATTAACAGACAGATACCAACTGACCTAAAACTTGCATAGGGCTGCCGTTTTTATAGTCTTCAGTTTTGGGGAGTTGCAAATAGCATGTCCAGGCCTAATCTGGGCCCGACCCAAGCCCGGGCCCGTGCTCTAATATAGGTTGAGCTACCCACAGCAGTGATTCCTGTCCTGCCTACAGGAACCAAGGGCTGCTCACATGACCCCCCCCCCGCCTCCATTTAATATTCCCTTTCCGGCTGTGCAGTACATTTTCAGATGCAGTTTTGAATGTTCCGGAGTTTACACACTGCAGCTGGCTATCGGGCACTATGCGTGTGGCAGTGCTACCCGCAGGTGACCCTGAGAACAGTGCGCCGCCTGTAGTGCCTGGTGAGGCAACATGCTCTGAAACATCCCTGCTATATCCTCATCCTCTTCAGCCAACCGTGATATCCTTTCTAACAGTGTGCGCTATCCCATCGCTGAATATAAAAGTCACTGTTGACTGCCTAGCTTAAATAAGTGTAACAGGTTTACCAGCTGATAGAACAAAACGATAAAGCATGGTTATTCCATGACTTGACTGACCAAGCATCACAAGCACTGCAGGTGCTGAATGTGTACCAAATGCTGCGCACTCAGTCTCAAAGAAATTCTACAGATGTGGCATTTTGTGGTGTACACAACTTAATCCCATGCTTGGTTGCAATACTAGATAAGGTTGTCCAGAATTAACTGAATGCACACACGCATGCGTGATAACCGTGATAGGCATGTGTGATGTACTGTGCGATATATCGTGCATGTGCGATAAGCGTGAATGCACACATGCATGCAGTGATACCGGATGTCAATTTGACTGCAACAGAATAGTGGCCTTGTCTCTCACTATAACAATGAAGCAAGGCATAATGTGCTGCTGCTACTGACGATGGTGCCACTGTTCTGTTGCAGGACAATGTTCTTAAGTGACATGTCTGTACTTTATAATTAATGCATATTTCTGACTTCTGCATGAAACAGGCAAGTAATACATGGGTTTGAACTGCATGAATCACAAAAATTCACCTCTTCAAATTTGATTGAGCCAGCAGGATTGTGCTCCCATTTATCAGGATGGGAAACCGGGCAAGCTGGTATAGCTTCATGGTTGCAACAGCGCGATTAGACACAGATTGAGTAAAAGGAGAGGACCCCACACGGTGATAACTATTAACTGTAGTTTATTTCAAGAAAACACCCAGTATATAAAGCATATATAAGCACGCTCCTATTTACGCAAGATTAGCAGCCACTCTTGCAAAGATGCATTTGTTAACAAGGCAGCAGTTAGTTTAAGATATCCCTACTCATTACCACTGTGGCAATAGTGTTTTGTTTTCAAATTTTACACCCAGGCTATAAGGGACACTATAGTAGAATGTCCGATTTATTTTGGTAAGCAGGAGTCCTTCAAAGGCAATGTGAGGTGATCCACGTTTTTTTTTTTTTTTTGAGTAGCTTGGCTAATGCTAGCTGGGACATGGTATGAAAGGTTGCTTTAGTCCATCCTAGACTGACCCAAGCAGCTTGGTATGGAAATGTAAGATGCACAATTCATATAGATGTCCTACTTGTACCTGTATACAATGTGCCACATCATTCCTCACTCCAAAAACGTGTCCCACCTGACTGACAGTGCATTCCGAGGCTCATCGTGTGGATTTCGATTTTTCTGGCAGCCATCTATGAGCAGTCACTGCACAACAGCCTACCTAAGATGTGTCAGCAGAGCAATGTGGTGTGAAGTTCGGTAATTAAGACAAATTTTTTAAAAAGAGGTTTCACAGCTCTATTTGTTTAAAAGATACCTGCTAGTTGTTTTAAATGTGGAGAACATTGTACACTTACAATCTTGGAACATTCACATATGGCTCAGATATCCCCTTGATGTGCAACGAATGCATCAGAACTTTTCCTTTAGCTTTCATTAAAGTGCCATCACCATGGCTCCACACTGAATCACCAAAAAAGCATTGTTCAAGTGCAACAAACATGACTCGCCTCTCCCAAAGTGTATGCAACGGTCAAGAAAACAGAGAGGAGAGGTCACATAAAAAGGCATCATAGTCTAGAGCAGTATTTATTGCATCTATTTTTTCCTACCATGTCTGATCAGTCTTTGATATGTACTATGCACATATCTTTTACATATAGCAAAGATAGTTGTCTTTGGTATGTATCAGCAATTTCCAGATGAAGTACCATGAACCAAAGCACATGACAGTTTGAGTAATGCAAACTGGCTTGGCAAAGTGGCGAGCTTCTGTAATACCGTTGTCACACAGCCACTTTTGATAGAGCCTGATCAAGATCAAAATTCTCAACTGTGACTGGCTGCCTCCCTCAGCTCGCATAAAGAAGTCAGCTGCGATCAAGAAATTTCATCACGTTTGGGCACAATTGCGATTGAAAGTGCGCCATGTGACAAATGTATAACTTCCAAATTTCCTCTGATAAGGAAGCATAGAAGCTGTAGTAAATTATGGCGGAAGGGCTTTCATGCACATTGTGAGGTGTATACGCATGCCATAAATGAACATCAGACTTATTGTCCTTCATGCTTACTCATGGTTTTTGCACGAAGCACTGCTAGCCCTTTCATTCAGAAATTAAACCACACTTTCTGGTTAGAATTCAGATAATCGTATTATGGTGCAAAGAAATCTGGCAGGTACACAAAACAAATAATATATCTGACTGTCAGTCTGCACAACAGATCAGAAACTCTACTTTGACTGGACTGTCAGCCCAGTCAGAGTAGAAGGTGCATCCAAAATTTAATAACCAGAAGACTCAATTCAAAGAAGAGGTTGAAAAATGAAATTAGCAACGGCCCATGAAACATAGAAAAGGCCTGACAGCAATAAAATACACCCACTTGCCTGTATTACGAATAATGTAATCCAGTACCACCAGCCGCTCGAACTGGAACTGGAACATGCGCTGCAGATCAGGGGGGAGTGGTTCTGATTCAAACTTCCGCAGCCAGTAGTCGGCATCTTGGTAGCTTTCCACATAGAGTTGGAAGGATCCCACCTATGAGCAATGCATCTCAGGTAGCCAGCCATTTCTTGACATCCAACTAAGCACACCAACCTTGTGAGGCAAACCAATGCGATGAAAATGTCGGCCAACTTTTGGGAACCGTTCTGTCACGTTCTTTTTGGTCCGGGCCTTGGCACGGTCCAGAGCTGAGTAATTGAAAGTTTCGCTAACCAACTTTACCACCTGTGCGGAAAAAAAAATGGGGGGGGGGGGGGGGCATATAACTACGTAAATGCCGTCGTTCATTGCGAGGATGTGCACTCACCTTAGTCTTAGGTACAATGTTCAGTTGCAATTTTTGATCCACTAGCGACGCTCCTGCCTCGGACAGGTAGCCTTGATTCGGCACCAGACAACTCCTTCCAAAGCAGCACGGGCAACAAAGCTTGTGCATCCACTTCGTCCACTTGGGATTCAACCTGCCGTACGGTTCTTCATCCTTTGGTTTGTAGACCGCGATTTTCTGTAATGATAACCGTTGCTGATGCTGACTCGACATGTTCCAAGAAATCACGCAAAATTTTGATCAGCACAATGAAACGGGGAAACAGAAATTGCTCCTTGGTCATGCGCTTGTAAGTTTGTACCTCCAGAATAACCTACACGTTAAGCATCACAGGAAGCTCTCTACGCCTTAAAGGCGTAACAAGACATTACAAGAAGACCTAATTAACTGTTACCGGTCGCATTTTCTCTGACAAGACGTAAACACAAGGTAATACTAACGAAGAGTACCGCTCGACAGGCACAAGCTGGATGACAGGTGCCTATTGCGAGACATCACCCATGGCCGAACGCAAACAGCAAACTTTTACTCATCCGATCAACATTCCGCGAAAGAAGCTTAATATCACTACATCACGCATTAATGCTTAACGATTGCAAATCATCCAGGAACAGTTAGATGCCCGCTAACTTAGGGTAACGCAGCAAAGCAGCGGTTCAGCTTAGGCTTACCGTTCGTTCACTGTTCTTGACAAAGTAGCTTCCACTTGATCCCTGGTAAATTCGCTCTGGATAAATCCCTGACTCAATCGCCGTGATTGCTTCCCGGACGACATTAGCGAACTGCGGGTCGTCCGGGAAGGTCTCTGCTGTGGTCCCCAGATCAGGCTCCATTCGACGAAGAAGAGGCTGACTCTCTCGCGTTCGCGATGCGTTCGCAAGCGATGTCCCGACTGAAAACGTCACGTCGGGCAGGTTTTGCTCGTCGCTGTCTTGATATAAACCCAGGTCATCACCAGCGTTGATGGCGCGTAATTTTCCCTGTTCGCTGGTCATTGACTTAAAAAAAAAGGAAAAGAAACGGGTCGCGCCAAGCCCGCTACTTGAACCATAGAGTTTTGTCACAGGAAATATAAGCAGGAGCAGCTGAGTGGCGTCAACATCACGTGATAGCCATAGCTGTATCCGCCTGTCTAGGTCTATGTTGACACATGCTGTGGCAACCTTGGGTGGCTGGTGAATACGCAATACGCATCGTGATACGCATTGACACAGGAGGCTGTGGCATTGAATACGCCTCAATATCTGCAATACCAATGCCAATACGGCGTCCACTGGAGTCATCGTTAAGCGCCTATTGTATATGTGTAGCTTAAGTGAGAAGTAAGTGGTGTTCGTTCCTCTGTTGCTGTTTCATTTTCTTAAATATGTGGTGACACCGGCGGCAAGCAGACGACGTTCGACTGTGCGCTTGGAACGCGTTACCATTTCGTTACCATTCCTCCAGGTACTCTGGCGCGCCCACCGATCTCGTAAACACCGTGCTCGTAAACCTTTCGTTATGACTGAAAGGTGAGCCGTCGCTGCGATTCATATAGCTGTTATAAAGTGCTCAGAGCATCAAACTTAAGAAAGAAGAGAGGAGAAAAAGAAAGCGGTCTGGGGCATGTGTGATCCTGTCCTTTCATCCGAGTTTTTTTTTTTTTTTGCTTCGCCCAATAAAGGCATGCCAGGCATGCGCTCATGCGAAAGCCTGGAAGCATAGATAACGAAGATAATGAATTCGTGCTACATATACGCAAATTAGAAAAATTACACACTGGAACTTTAGTATTGTGTTGCGACTAGCATGCAGCTTTAAAGAGTATTTATAGAGTGTAATGTTTCCTGTACGTGCGCACATTACTATTGCATCCAATATGTACGTGTAAACTGCCCATGTTTCTTCTTTAGGAAAGCAGGGCGTCAGATGTTAACACCTTTAGTCATGCTACAGTGTACTAGATGCATGGGCAGTGCAGCGGGTGGCACTCCCGGTGAGTGGTCACCAGCAGCAGTGGCGCTGCGATCGACAACTCTTAAAAAACGTACAAGGGTGCGAAAACGCTCGCCTCCATGGACTGCGCGCAGGAGATTTTATTCAAAGCACTTCGTATATTTTGTCTGTATTATCTGTTTAGGATTAGAAAATAAAATGCTCTTTGTTTCTTTGTCACATATGCAAAAGCGGTCTCTGAAATAACTACAGCGCGTGTGTCCTTGCCGCTGGAATCTAGCCACGATCTCGAGTACACGGGCACAAATTTCGACCGCGATTGAGTCCCAATCCAGATGAACTTTTTCAACTCGATAGAAAATGATCACGTTCAGCAATCAGGATCGAGTTTATTTGGCTTACAGAGCTTGAGGGCGCAGTTGCGATAATCTACGATCGCAAGTGAGCAGATTCTGATCGTACATAATCGCAATCGAGTGGCCGCACGACAGGAGAATTTAACGTAGTCCCCGCAACATCGAAAGTAAGTCTAAATCAGGCTGTTACATTGTACGCTCGTTCTTTCCTTGGCGCAACTTTCAACAGCACATTAAAGGACCCCCTGGATGAAAAGAAACTGCGCAAATGAATAACACCGAACAGGATCGGCCGGCCGGACTTGTTGCTGCTGACGCGAACTGATATGCTCCCAAATTGAAAAGCAGCAGAGAGAACGTGCATGCACGGATTGAAGAAGCCACATACGCGGAAATCATATATAGTAAAAAAGTCACTGAAATTCAGCTGTAGAAGATATGTCGCTCCTGCAGACAAACCCAAATGAGAAGGAGAGCACTAGCACAACAATGAAGCCGGAAGCCAATTAAATGTCAGCTTCACTAAAATGGCAAAGCAGCTAATTGTTGTACATATGGTTACCATGCTTCGGCGAGCAGTTTAACGAGGTACAGCATTTCATAAAAGGGGCACAAGCTCATGGTCCGTATCCAGCGTTTCTGGACATGGGGGTTTAGTTCGCGTGAGTGCCACCACGTGGCGTATTGACCTTAAACTTTTCAAACTTCCCGCGGTGACGCGTGATGACGTCAACAAAAGAAAAATAAAATAATTAAAAGCTATCCCTACGCATTGAACTTCGCCACGATGGTTGCCCAGCCGGCGTTATCACTGTTTTTGATAAAGCGTAGCCGCTCGTCACCTGGAAATGACTTATCATCCTAAGAGCGTTTAGTCGCGACGAGCTATGACGGATTCTGGGCTTTTGATGCGGTTCTTTTTTCTTTTCTTTTCCTTTTTATTTTTGATACTAAGGAGTAAATGAGCTAGGGTAACCGTCAGAAGCACTGAGGGGCAGCCTTTCTTCAGTCGGCACACATTCTTAACGTCCGAACATCGCAAAGCATCTACGAGAGACACCGTCATGGACGGCTTTTGATTTTGACCTATCGATTTCGTTAAGGTGCCCCCAATTATTTCCCTAGCGACTTTGCTATCCGCACTCATGGGCTACGGTAGCAGCTGCAAGTATTAAGACATATACATGGATATGTTGGTTTTGCACTGCGACGCAAAAGTCACGACACAAGAAGTGAGCAAACTGTATCTGTGTCGTCGTCCGTTAGCGTGCTATGGCCGAAGCTGCTCGCAATATAACGTCACATTTACTGGCCGCCAGGCCAGGTACACCCTTGGGTATGACATATAGACCGTTTCATCGGGCGAGGAGGAAAGGGCGCGCGGAGAGCCTTTCCTCCTCTCTGGCTTGGGCGATCCGGCGCGGCGCTGCTTGAAAGTATGGCTTTCGCGTGCTGCGGAACGATTTCGAGATGTTTTACATCTTACTTTGTGAAATTTACGCCATGTTCGCTGATATAATGTCGTCAGGGAAGCCTTTCGGTGCATCGGTAACTACTGTAGGCAGAAATATCTCTTGAGGGCGCAAAAATGTGACACGCATAATCAGCCGCGGTGTACTCGCATTATCAGTCGCGGTGCGTGTATGTGTTGTTTACTATTTTGCTTATATCGATTTTAATTCAACAACAACAACAAAAAAAAACGGCGTCTCTGTATTACCAACATTAAATGGTAAATCAGCTCACTGTCTGATCGATTGGCGTAGGGAGTAAAACATAAAACATAAGAGCGCGTGCTCGTGCACGGCCAACCTAAGGCAACCACGAAACATCTGAGCGGCAGGCGCTATCAAATATTTGTGATACACTGGCATCGTTCTCACGCATTTCAAGTCTAGTATGCTTGAAATTAACATATGTCTACGCTAGCCTTGCTGTATGAGGCCCATGGCGCTGTTCAGCACAGCGACCACTGCGCTGGGTGAGCCAGCACGATACACATATGTGTGTATGCTTGTGCTTGTGCGAAGCTAGGTGCTTCGGCATTGCCTTTTTGGCCTGTATACAGCCATAATATATGAGAGGGTTCGCATAAAAAGAATGCGATAGCTTTTTTTGAGCGCAAAATTTCCGTAATACGTGTGAGTGCGTCCTAGAGAATTGAACGAACACAACCGAAAAAAAAAATTCGGTTATCATCCTCTTTCTCTAAAAAGCGAGAGAAAACGGGCTAACGCCACACAACGTTTATAAATATATAACCGTTGATGCCGTATGCTTGGACCATGCGCTATACAGAACAAAGATATCTGTAATGCAGCACCTACTACTGCTTAGGACGCTCGCGCAGTTCGTAAACGGTCGCTTTGCTGGACAAGCTTAATTCATACTGTATACCCGCCGCGGTTGCTCAGTGGCTATGGTGTTGGGCTGCTGAGCACGAGGTCGCGGGATCGAATCCCGGCCACGGCGGCTGCATTTCGATGGGGGCGAAATGCAAAAACACCCGTGTGCTTAGATTTAGGTGCACGTTAAAGAACCCCAGGTGGTCGAAATTTCCGGAGTCCTCCACTACGACGTGCCTCATAATCAGAAAGTGGTTTTGGCACGTAAAACCCCATAATTTCATTTCAATTCAGACTGTAAGGTATGCTGCTATTACTAGCCGAAACTATTTTATTCATGGGTGGAAACCTCGTCCATCCAACCAAGTAGTCACGCAATGTAACCTGCAGTGAACAGTTTGAACGCTTGTCAAACAGCACAGCTCCTATCGTAGCAGAACAGTACCCACGCTGTTACGATCGTCGCGTATGTTTCATGGCTCCTAAACCGCAGCTTATAAATAGAGGATAATACTGCAATAAGGTCACATTAGTGATTGGAACATTTAGAAATACACAATTGATCTCCGAGGCTGATTGTAGGCTCAAATATGCGAGGACACATCGCGCTGCGTGTTCCGTCCACCTCAACGCCAGCAGAAATTCCGGCCATGACGCATTAAACCACTTCAGCACGTCTCACAGAACCGTTTACCACGTAGAAGACGCACGTCATACTAAACAGACCGCACGACCGCGAAAACAAACGCCAGAACCTACCGCCGAGCGTATACCTGCCATGCAAAAGACCGCTTTCACCCAAGCCAGTATGGCGCTGCTAGGCGGCGCCACTGCGTTCACAATATGGCGGCGCCTACGAAAAAACGGTCTATACAGTACTTGCATTAGTTCCCAAAGTAGTCTCCTGTCATGATTATCGACGTGCGTGAAGGAAGACCGCTATTTAAATTTACTGTGCAGTAATATATGCGGAATTTGTCAGTTCTCCATCTTGCCTACCATGTGGCCGTTCCCCCTTTATAATATAGTCGCAGTGTAGACTAGCAGGTATCGAACACCAGAAAGGCTACCCGCATACTCAAAGACCTCGCTCACAACTCCTGACGCTTGTATTCAAGAGTTGTGAGACTGCCAAGGACATCCTTACCGAATATTACATAATACATTATGGGGTTTTACGTGCCAAAACTACGATCTCATTATGAGGCACGCCGTAGTGGGGGATTCCGGAATAATTTGGACCACTTGGGATTCTTTAACGTGCGCCTAACCCTAAGTACACGGGTGTTTTTGCATTTCACACCCTTCGAAATACGACTGCCGTGGCTAGGATTCAATCCCGCGACCGCGTGATTAGCAGCCGAACCCAATAAAAGCTAAGCAACTACGGAAGGGAAGGAATGTTGACAGTTCGAGGAAGGTGATAGTCGGCACGTGAGACAATTTGTTCCCATCCTCATTACGCGAGAATCAGTACCAGCCATCGAAGAATCACACCGTAGAGTGCACTGTTTTTCATGTGATGGAGTCCGAGCCCAATGTTTCAGACCCGAATCACCCTGTAACGACTGATGACCAGGCAACTCGCTTATACGTGCAGTCGCCCGACAGCTGCCAGGCGCTGGCGTCGGCCACAGGACCTACGTACTTGACTTCTCTTCCACACTTGCCGACATTCTCGCCTTATTTCGCACCATCGCGTTTCAGCTGAACTGCTTCAACAGCCAATTTCTTTGTGCCGAAACTTGACCACCATGTCAACGTTATGGTTTCTTATTTTTAGGTCATCTTTATATTTAGGTTAATGCTGTCCTGAGATTTCCAGCGGTTCCACCTTTCCCAAAATTCCTGCATTTTTGTCGGCCTCTTCATATTTTGGAGGATTTTTAATAGACGTTGAAACCATAGCACGGCCCCCTGATCACGCTGCTCAAAAAGTCAATTTATTTCCCTGAGGTCTTTTACAAGCTTCTGCCTTCTTGCTGTTCATCAACCTCCTAATTTCCCTGTCGCTTGTATCCCATTTTGACGACCACAATCCCACGGAAGTTGGCAATGATATACTGGCCATGGGATTGAAGCCGTTTAAATCAATTCTACCGTGGAGATGACAGCCGCTTTTGATCACTACGAATGCAAATATTGCATTAATGAACACCATTCTTACGCATATAAATTCATAGTCTAAAAAATTATGCGGATCCCACGCACTGTGTGAATCGATGTAAGCGAAGCTTTCTGTGTTGTTTGTTTTGACTGACGTTAATTAGCGGTAATGCTCACTGCGAATGTATGGTTTCTTCAGCGTATAGTGCAACACGAGAGCAGTGAGTTGATGGCAAATGTCATCTTGCGCGCACTACTGCTCTTTGTGGGCGTAGTACACAACATACAGCGAGCTGTGTTTACTTGAGGCGTTGTTGTGCGCCATTCTTTCTGACCTATGAGAGGGTTGAGCATTGTCACTGCTTCACATGGCGCATGTGAAGCAGTGACATGTTGGTTGGACGTGTTGGCAGAATTATGGGGCTCTACTTGCAAAACCACTATCGGATTATGAGGCACGCCGTAGTGGCGTATTCCGGATTGACTTTGATACCCTAGTGTTCTTTAACGTGCTCCGATGTCAAAGTGCACGGCCGTTTTTGCATTTTGCTCCCGTAGCAATTCGGCTCCCGCCGCAGGGATCGAACCCGCTACCTCGAGCAATGCCACAGCCATCAAGCTACCGCGGTGGGCACAGAAGTGTTGATTTGACGTGCGACAACTTCAGTAGTGCCACCTATACCCCACGGTAATTAATTGCGGCTTTGCGTCTGCACGACCTGCGTCAATTGTCCACTTGACAAATTTGCATGGTGTTTATTTTTTTAGAAATAGCAGAAACGTACAGTACCGTGCCTTCAGTTTGCCCGCAACCGCTGTCGTGTCTATTGTAGTAGAGATTCGTTATCTTCTCACGTCGTCTTTTCCCTGTCCCGTTCTTCCCCCCTGTATGAGAACTGCGAGCGAAGAATGGCAAGGGTGTTATTCACTCGTTTTGCGAATACCCCGGTTCTACCCAGTATCCGCCTCTATTCCCTGCCCCCTCTCTACCATTATGCCTACCTCTCTTCAGGACTTGCATGTTAGGATAAGGGTAAGCGCTGCAGTTTCTGCAGTGCTTTTTGTGGGGGGTCACGGATAATTACAGCTGTCAAGAGGTTAATGTGATGTCGCCCAGGGAGCCCCAGAGGGCACTGTGCACAGGTGACGCGATGGAAAGGTCCAAACGAGTTTCTTGCACCACCTTTACTCTTTTCCCCGCTCCTTCTATGTACATGCACGCTCTGAACCTCCTTTCGACACGGCGTGCGAGACAGCAACAGCACCAGTGGAAAAGTCGAAGGAAGAAGCAAAGAAAGCTTCACTTTCAAAAAGTCGTCTTTATTTGTAGGCGTCCAGAGACGTGTCATCGTGGCGTCAACGCGTCCTTTGCGGGATTTCTAAGCGGCGAGAGCCAACTGGCCGACTTAATTGCTAACTAGACTTTCTGCCTTCGGGATCGACCTTATCTTGTTGTCAAGGCGCGAGCGGTCTATCCAGTTTACTACAGACCTACAAGACAGTTCTTTTTAGCCTGTTCATTATTTGCGCCATCCACAGCTATACTGTGGAGGTACTTCCTTTCTACTACACTGCATTAATAAGTGAACTTGTTTTCGAATTATATATTATCTAATAATGTTGTATTCTTGCTATCATTGTCGTACGTAATCTCCACGGAGTACTAAGGCACCCTCTAACAAAATGCTTTCAATTTTTGCCTGATTACGCCGCCATTCTGATGAAATTAAACGTAACTACAACTAATTTTCTCAGAAATAAACGCTGAATGAAACGCTGACGTCATCCTGAGCAAAATCAACAAGCGCCGTAGTGCTCTCGATCTTAAGATGCCCCTATTCGCAAGCAGTATTTGTAAAAAGGCTGAAATATATCTATAGCGGCTCCACAGCCACCGTAGTCCTCCATAAGGAAAGCAACAAAATCCCAATAAAGAAGGGCGTCAGGCAGGGAGATACGATCTCTCCAATGCTATTCACAGCGTGTTTACAGGAGGTATTCAGAGACCTGGATTGGGAAGAATTGGGGATAAGAGTTAAGGGAGAATACTTTAGTAACTTGCGATTCGCTGATGATATTGCCTTGCTTAGTAACTCAGGGGACCAATTGCAATGCATGCTCACTCACCTGGACAGGCAAAGCCCAGAAGGGTGGGTCTAAAAATTTTTCTGCAGAAAACTAAAGTAATGTTTAACAGTCTCGGAAGAGAACAGCAGTTTACAATGGGTAGCGAGGCACTGGAAGTGGTAAAGAAATACATCTACTTAGGGCAGATAGTGACCGCGGATCCGGATCATGAGACTGAAATAATCAGAAGAATAAGAATGGGTTGGGGTGCGTTTGGCAGGCATTCTCAGATCATGAACAGCAGGTTGCCATTATCCCTCAAGAGAAAAGTGTATAACAGCTGTGTCTTACCAGTACTCACCTACGGGGCAGAAACCTGGAGGCTTACGAAAATGGTTCTACTTTAATTGAGGACGACGCAACGAGCTATGTCCCCAACGAGCTACAGTCCCTGTAGGCGTCGAAGTCCCTACAATGAAATTATTTTTGAACAGCTCTGATAGCGCCCACGCTACAACGGTTGCTTGTATACTGTCATATGGTCATATTCTGCGGCCTAAAGCTCATGGCACGGTGCGAAAACGCGCACGCGGCGAAAGCGAAACAGTGCGCGGACAAGCATGCAGACGCGCAGTTGGTCGCTGCGAATCTGTGCGATCGCTGCTTTGAGGCTTCATTCTATTACGCTCCATTTAGTTATACAAACACTATAAAAACATATTTCACATAGTTTGCTCTCAGCGTTTGCCTACCTTTAAAGCAGGAAGCCGGTTCGCGAGACTCCATCGCGGCGACCGCGCGCTGTGGCGTTCACTGTACGTATTCGGTAACGAGATAGCGTCTGTAAACGATTCTGTGCTTTCAGTTAGCCCAAGATTATTATTTAGACAGTAAAAAACTTCTCTCGTTTCGAAAGTACTTACAGAAATGTCCGGGAGAGCTCGTGCGTGGTGTTTTCATTGAGCGCTGACAACAAAACCTATGAGGAGCGCGCCGCGTGATCCCTCATACTACGCCAGCGAGGTGCTTCCGATAGATGGCGACTCCGTAACTCCTCGCCGCCAATATAGCGGTGCGTGACGCGTTGGTTGATCAGTCTCGCCATGGAAGTTACCGACGAAGAGTCTATATCTGAATCTAGTTGCTCTACTGCTTCGGAACAGTTAAATTCTAAGGCGAAAGCTAAGCAAGCTAGGAAGAATGAGAGAAAGAAGTTGCAACGTGCCCAGGAAACTTTGCCTTCGCAATTCAACCAGGTTTAACCAGGGCTAAACCACAGTTAATTTTTTATTCTTAATAGAGAGTTTTAGCAGTGCCGTTTTACGGTACGGTAAGTGCGGTATACGGTACGGTATTACCGTTCCGTACTAACTTACCGCGATGACCGAAGACGATTTAGCTGCGTGTGCCGCTCGATGCGTACGGTGATATGATAATGATGATAGCGGCTAACATCGGGGCTTTTCAGAATACAATAACTATGCGCTGAGCGCGAAATATTCATTTCGACGTATACCAGAAAGCTTTAGCTTGTCCATACACGCATTGTTCTTTACAGAAATGCCCGGCTACCGCAAACGTAGACGCCAGTCACAAGGGCGGTAGCGACATCTTGTGACACTTCGTCATGCAACACGTGAAACCTTTTGTTACATACGCGTTCTTATCTAATGGATACATAAAAAAGGGTTTGTTTCTTGTAAATTACACCGCTGCTGACACTTTACACCAGCAGATAACTAGAATATAGTTAGTTACTGCAAAAAAAAAAAAAAAAAAAACTCTGTGTCCATTCTAAGTAAACTTTGCATCACTAGATGGCGCCACCCAACCTGTTTTTTTATGCCACTGTTTACTTGTTGCCGCTTCGTCGATCCGCAGAAGGTGATTTAAAGTGAACTCTTACCGTAGTCCTATCATGGTAAAAAAAGCACGCGAGACGTTGCCATGCACGGCGTGGACTCTGTGGCCGACGCCAGTTCTCACTGTGTTGGCTTGGTGCGGCTCGGCTCGCAAAACACGGTGCAAGCCGAGCCTTACCGACTCCTTACCGCCTAGTATGCCGTACGGTAAAGTACGCGCATGCGCAGTCTTCGGCCGGTACGGTATTTCCGCGCTTACGGTAACTTGGCGCTGCTAAAAGTCTCCAATAACACCAGGAAATCGTGCCTGATGCCAGCAACGCTCAGAAATGTAATCTGGAGCGCACATATTGTTCTCGCACACCTTCTGTGATGTACCGTAGCGCTGAGGTGCTTCTTGTATAATGTAGAAGAATCCATTGCAGAGGCAGAAGTGTACGGCTTGGCACGTGCGTTCAAGCTCATGAACTTGATTTGCGCCAAGAAAACCTGTCCATGCTTTCACGCTTCATAGGAAGCCTACCGCACTATCAATATGCCGGCTGTATTTAACTGCACCCAATAAAAATACTAACCAATATAAGTCTTGGTGAGATCATTTTATCATTTGAGTGTTCATATTGGTAACCTCTAGATACGGATAAGTTGAGACGTTGTACGTAATTAACGAAGCTACGTTATATATACAAGTATTGAACTTAAATGGTTAAAGAAAATGAGTAGTTTGGAGCCCGTCCTCGAGATTATCTAGCCGAGCGAAGACATTTTGATTAAACATGCTTCTGTAAGAGCTATGCGAACAAATTTTTCCAATTAAGCGGTCTCGGAAAACGTAACTGACGCAGAAAAAGAAAGTCTGTAAAAAAAATTGTGATGTCATTAATGTGGCTCCGTAAGCGTGTTCCTGGTCCGCTTTCGATTTTGATTAAGAGGAAGCTTTAGCTCGGGTCCAACTGCGACGCGGCATATTTAAATACCTGTACAGCGCAAAAACGTTTTTCTGAGATAACCCCTGACCGATTTTAATCAAATTTGTCGCATTTGAGAGAGAAAGTTAAATTCTAGTGACTGTTGGAAGCGGAATTTCGATTTATGGCCTCAATTTTCAGATCATTGGAAGCGGAGAAATTTGATACGTCATTTGACATGTTACGTGAATTTCTTACGTTGTGTACAAGGGTTCCGCAAAAGCTGTATTTACATATTACTAAATTATTGTGATTCATCTAACGTATCAATTTTGTCCGCTTTAGATGTGCTATTAGATGCAATTCACATATTTGTTACATCATTTTTCTTTGCTGAGTTACCGCGTTGTAAAATTTGATAGTTTCGTTTTCTGAAAATTTCCCATATTTGTCACCTTTAATAAAAAATTCACGACCTAGATCGAAAATTCGAAATCAACAGTCACTAGATTTTAACTCGTTCTTTTAAATGCAACAAACTTCGCCAAATTTGGTGCTGTGGTTGCCCAGAAAAACGAATTATCCTTTTACAAGAATTTAGATAGGAGCACCGGAGCTAATGCTTCCTCTTAACGCTGTTTATTCGAAGGCAAGCAGTTCACAGATTTAATATCAATATACCAGCGAACGTGTGCCGCCGGAAGCTTGCTTGGACGTAGAAGCGACGCATGACGCAATGATGGTGCAGGTTTAGCGCGTCGCTGGCTTGAAGACAGCGAGCTGCCGGTAGCGGCTCACGGAGCTGTGCCGATGGTGACGGCGCCATCGTGACGAAATCTGAGGCGGCGACATTGACGGCTCAGGCGTCTTTCTTGTTTTTTTTTCGTCTTGAGTTCGCTTT
Organism: Dermacentor andersoni; assembly: GCF_023375885.2. Taxonomy (NCBI): domain Eukaryota; kingdom Metazoa; phylum Arthropoda; class Arachnida; order Ixodida; family Ixodidae; genus Dermacentor; species Dermacentor andersoni. The sequence goes on along the minus strand of NC_092814.1, from coordinate 21,765,705 downwards.
GTGAAAGAGATAGTGCTATAAATGTTTGTTCTATATAAATTTGTTCTTGTCTCGTAGATTGAAATGCGGGTTTAAATAAACTCTATATCCCATTGAACCCGGAGAGTAGGCGTAAGCGGGGAAGTGCTCGTACGCGCGCGCGCGCGCGCACGCACGCACGCACGCACGCACGCACGCACGCACGCACACACACACACACACACACACACACACACACACACACACACACACACACACACACACACACACACACACACACACACACACACACACACACACGCGCGCGCGCGCGCGCGCGCGCGTACGCGCACACACACACACACACACACGCACGTGCACGCACGCACGCACGCACGCGCACGCACGCACGCGCACGCACACGCACGCATGCGCACGCACGCACGCACAGAGAGAGAGAGAGAGAGAGAGAGAGAGAGAGTGAGAGAGAGAGATACGACACATATTTGTCCGTATTCACATTTTTACGCGTCCACGCGTGCACACACGCACAAAAATGTACGCACGCAGGCAAACGGAACTGCACGCACACACAAACGCGCGTATGTCGCACGCGCATACACGCACTCGTGCGCACGCAGATTCAAATATGGTGACACAAACACGCGCGCACACGCAAATGCAAGTACACAAGCACGCACGCTCAAGGCATGTACACGCATATACACTCCCTTTCCTTCCCTGCTGCCTCGTAAAAACATGCGCGTGCAAACAGACTGAATGGCACTCGTTCTACAATCACCGTTCGAACTGCAGCTGTCATAAATGGCTTTACGGTTTCAATTTGGCCCTTCTTCCAGTCAATGTGCCCTCTGCCCATAGGGTACAAAACCATTTGCTTCTGTCGTGCGACATAAACGCCCATCCCCGAGCAAAACACTGCTTTAACGCACCCCCAATGATCCGACTAAGTGCCATAAATGCATATGTTGTTACAAAAGACTACCCTCTTGGCACAGACAGTTACAACTTGTTGATACTTGGCTATTATAATCAAATTGTTTAAAAATTTGCCCATTCGGTTACGCATGTGAATTACACACAGAATGGTCAAGGTGCAATGTCCAGAATTCTTGAGTGTGTCCATACTACAAGGCACGATAGAATATATTTTTTAAACGTAACGCAATGACATGCGCATGCTTGTTGTCATGTTGTCCAAGGAATAAAATATGAGCATAAAAGCAAAAACTTAACAAATACGCAACCCATTCCTACGTTTTAGGAAGTAAAAATAGAAAATATAGTATTTGAAGAGCCCTCCTGAAGAAAGCAAAACTGGAACCAAATCGTGAGTTTTGTGCTTCGGCCATCTGGTGGAAGACTGCCGAACTCAGTCCTAGGCGGCGTTAAAAAAATGGTATCACGGCATCGAACCGCTGCTAGCATGACGTGGAACGATAGGTGCTAGCGGTTAAACGATTCAGCCACGGTTTCCCACGTTGCCGCGAGTGATACGCTCGGTTATTTATAGATACCACATGAACTTGCACGACTGTGTGTCAAAAATCGCGTTTGGGAACAGTGTTCCGCCATGTGTAGAGAGTCAAGATAGGCATCAATCTAAAGCTGAGTCTCCGGACTACATACGCTGCACTGGGTATTACGATAGACGCCGTAGTTTTATCACAGGCGTCGTTCTTGCCTAGAAAATCGAGTACAAATTTTTGTCGTTTCCATAGGCTTCCATTGCTAAATCTTTAACCGCTGTGGGAACAAAACGCTTACGTGCCTTAGCGTGATCACTGTATTCGGTTCGTGTGGATTGTCTACCAGAACAAGTCTGTCACCTGCCTTTTTCAATAATCGACCTGCAGCTTTTGTTATTCGCGAACAACCCGCTCTTTCCATTGAAAACGCGCTAGCTTCGTGCTGGGGCCGCTTGGGGCGCTAGTTGGTACGTGTCCAGAAAAGCTGGATATGAGTGTGTTTAGCTTAGCCTTCTCTCCTTTCCCCCAGTTCAGGTATGATGCAATGTACGTGACATGACTTATGAAGAATGCCTGATATGCTTTGATGAGATTGTCCTCCTTGAGGCCTGCATTTCGATTTGAGATCCTGCCCAGGAGCCTTAAACTACTGTTGGCCTGCCCTGTGAGACGGTTTAGGGCCATAGCATTACAGCTCCTTGCGTCAATGAGAAGACCCAGAATTTTAATTGTGTCTACTTGGGGTATGAGCCATCCTGTATTGTCTGTGATTTTAATTGGCAGAGTTTCTAAAGGCGCAAGGTTCCTAACACCCTGTCTCCCCAGTCTAAAGAGCAGCAGCTCAGATTTACTAGGTGATAGCCTGAATCCGGTGCCCTTAAGGAAGGGTTTTGTGGTGTCTACGGCTGCCTGTACTGTCTGCTCTAGTGCTGCGAGTGACCCCCTGGGGACCCACACTGTGATATCGTCAGTGTATATGACGTTCCCCAAGCTCGGTATTTTGGACAATTCCTCCGAGAGCCTGTGCATGGCAATGTTAAAGAGGAGTGGGGATAATACCGAACCTTGTGGTGTGCCGCTGTCGCCTAAATTGCATGGACCGCCTGTGACTATCTCCAGTTTGACCCGAGTTGTCCGATTAGCTAGAAAGGACCTCACAGAATTGTAAAAGTTGCTTCCCAGGTTCAAGGTTGAGATTTCATGCAAGATACGTTTATGTGCCACCGTATCAAATACTTTGATAAGATCCAGACCCAGGAGGCCCTTTACGTCCCTGCTAGGGTCGTCAATAATAGCACGTTTGATCATGAGCATGGCATCCTGTGTGGATAATGCCTTTCGAAAACCTATGGGGTTGTGCCTGAAAACCTCTTGGTTTTCTATGTGTTCTACTATCCTGTTATGGATACCATGTTCGGCTACCTTGCTAATAGAGGATGTGAGTGGTATGGGCCTGAGGTTATCATTTGTTAGTGGTTTGCCGGGTTTCGGTATAAACGTCACCTTGGCCTCCCTCCATTCCGATGGGACCATGCCGGCTCTCCAGTGACTGTCAATTTTGGCCGTTATTATGTCTATGGTATCATCATCATTAACCAACCTTTATAACCCAATATAACCAATCCTTATGTATAGCTTTCATTGATTACGAGAAAGCCTTTGATTCAGTCGAAACCTCAGCAGTCATGGAGGCATTACGGTATCGGGGTGTAGACGAGCCGTATGTAAAAATACTGAAAGATATCTATAGCGGCTCCACAGCCACCGTAGTCCTCCATAAAGAAAGCAACAAAATCCCAATAAAGAAAGGCGTCAGGCAGGGAGATACGATCTCTCCAATGCTATTCACAGCGTGCTTACAGGAGGTATTCAGAGACCTGGATTGGGAAGAATTGGGGATAAAAGTTAATGGAGAATACCTTAGCAACTTGCGATTCGCTGATGATATTGCCTTGCTTAGTAACTCAGGGGACCAATTGCTATCCATGCTCACTGACCTGGAGAGGCAAAGCAGAAGAGTGGGTCTGAAAATAAATCTGCAGAAAACTAAAGTAATGTTTAACAGTCTCGTAAGAGAACAGAAATTTACATTAGGTAGCGAGGCACTGGAAGTGGTAAGGGAATACATTTACTTAGGGCAGGTAGTAACGACGGATTCGTATCATGAGACGGAAATAATCAGAAGAATAAGAATGGGCTGGGGTGCGTTTGACAGGCATTCTCAGATCATGAACAGCAGGTTGCCATTATGCCTCAAGAGAAAAGCGTATAATAGCTGTGTCTTACCAGTACTCACCTACGGGGCAGAAACCTGGAGGCTTACGAAAAGGGTTCTACTTAAATTGAGGGCGATGCAACGAGCTATGGAAAGAAGAATGATGGGTGTAACGTTAAGGGATAAGAAAAGAGCAGATTGGGTGAGGGAACAAACGCGAGTTAATGACATCTTAGTTGAAATCAAGCAAAAGAAATGGGCATGGGCAGGACATGTAATGGGGAGGGAAGATAACCGATGGTCATTAAGGGTTACGGTCTGGATTCCAAGGGAAGGGAAGCGTAGCAGGGGGCGGCAGAAAGTTAGGTGGGCGGATGAGATTAAGAAGTTTGCAGGGACGACATGGCCACATTTAGTACATGACCGGGGTTGTTGGGAGAGGGAGAGAAGTATGGGAGAGGCCTCTGCCCTGCAGTGGGCGTATCGAGACTGATGATGATGACGATGATGCTCATCATCATCATCCAGGCTTCGCAAAAGCTTATTTGTGATGCCATCCGGACCCGGGACCGATCTGCCATTTAAATGAAAGAGTACGTGCCTTATCTCAGCTGTAGTGAAGTCACTGTCCATGTCCGGTTGCGATATTCCTGAGTAAGGTTCGCTTATTTCTTCTTCTTTCTCATATTCATTTTTAAGTGGCAGGTACATGTGTGCGATGCCGTTTGCGACCTATCTTGCTGACCGCCCTATAGTTACCTGCTTATTGACGAGTTTACTTATGGCGAGGTTTGTAGTACCTCTGGAGAGCTTGTCATTAAGGAGGCTCTTCAATAGATACCATTTAGCTTCGTCCCACTGTTGACGTGAGAGTTGAGCCGCGTAGGTTTCAATATCACTATTAACTTGGGCGATCTTGGCTCTAAGTCTTCTATTAAGTCTGTTACTCTTCCATCTGGTTAGAAGAAAATTCTTCGCCTCCCAGTACGCATTCCGTTCTCACGTACAGACACAAACGCCCTACTTCGTCGCGTAAACCGCAACTCTACGTTAGAACACTGGGCCCAACCAGATCGACGACACAAGCGATTACACAAATGGGACCAAGAAATGAAATTTCGTATGCCTCACAAGCTCAAAAGAAGCCACCCGAGCATGGTGCACCGGATTCGCCTTGGTGTCGCATTCACCAACCGTTATAGACATATGATAGGTGCCAGTGATACTAGCCCAAACTGTGAATGCTGTGAGGTGCCAGAAACACTTCAACATATATTTTGTGTGTGTCCCGCCTACGCGCAAGAACGACAGCAACTTGTCTCTTCCATTGGAAAGATCCATGAGAGACCGCTATCGGACGAGCTTCTTTTAGGTCCTTGGCCTAATGCAAACAGCGCAGCCCTGGTAACAAGAGCCGCTATAGCTTTTCTCCAAGCCACTGGGCTGGACGCACGGCTTTAGAGAGGCCACAACTTTGTGAATTTGTATATACGCATCTATTCCTTATACCATCATCTTTGATCAGCCCTTTCCCTCCCCGTCCCTCTTCCCCAGTGTAGAGTAGCAGGCCAGAGCAAGTTATAGCTCAGGCCGACCTCTCTGCCTTTCTGTAAATAAATTTTTCTCTCTCTTCCCCTCCCAAATGTGAGCTAGCTTGGAGTCCATTTTTGGGACTTCGATTTCTGTAGAGACTGCTTTAGTAGCTTTCTTAATCGTTGCCTTTAGTTGATCTAAAAGCTCCTCATAAGATTCGCGATCTATGCTGGTTTCCGTAGGCAACTTACGAAAGAGATATGAGTACAAAGCACAACTTCAGCTTATTATATTCTAGTTTGCCCATATAAGCTCTGATTTTCTCACTGTATTGCAAAATCGTTTCGAATTCATTTTCTGCGTCATCTTCTCTGAGATGAGGCTAGATCTCGGCGGCTACATCCTTTAGTTGCTGCTCCGCAGTCTGTAGACGTTTTACAAGAGCACCGACTTCTTCCAGGCTGACCGCAGAAGTGGCGCCCAGAAGTTCGTCCGCTTCTTTCGCGAAACGCGTCACTTGAGCTCGGATGACTTTACGCTTTTTTCTTCTGTATATCCATCCTCGTTCAGTGAATCGTTGTCAGGTCCGGCCGATGGTTCTCTATGACCTTGTTTGATCCGTTCCTGGGTTTCCGCACCAAATAGCTTGTTATACTTAATCGTTGTTGTCGTTGTTGATGATCCTTCAGGAAGGCACTGCCGTTTGATGCATATACTGTCGTTTATTCTTCAAGTTAGAGTCATACAAATAAGAGCACTTCCTTTAACATTTTAGGATTTTGTCAGAACGGCCGTTACAAGGTGCTTGCGCACCAGCTCCTCTTAGTCGTTCTGCCCCCGTCCCCTCTCCCAGCTTTCCACAGCTCCGCCTCCCCCGCCGAGACGTCCCCCCACAGTAAGCCCTACCAAAGTCGTAAATTTGAAGAGAGTTTCGGGGTACGGGGAGGCCGTCCGCGGAAAGAAGCGCCTTTCCGTTCTTACGGCAGAGCAGCTGGAGTATCTCAATTCACGATACAAACAAAAGAACCAGACAAACACAGCAAAAGAATACCAGTGAGTGCAAATGGCTCAACAATGATTGCCTGCAGAATATTCTCTACTTACTACCTCATGACCACAATCATGATTGATTGCTCAACCTTCGTAATAAAAGCGCATTGATGCAATGATTTCGGCTTGTGTTAAATCAATGGAAAATGTTTCTCCACTGAACAAAAGTGCACAAAGGTGGTTTTAAAACATTCGCTATTAAAGTGAAGATTCCCGGCCTCCGCCTAGATGTCGATATCAACAGCAAGCGTGCGCGTTCATGTGAACACTCCCTACACATTGCCTGTAACCGTGTGAATACCAAATAATAATCGTCGCCCACTAGTGCGTGCGTGGAAGTGCAGCTCAAAGGAAATTCCATAAATTCATGGTGTCCTTAGGTATCGCCTAAGAGACGCGAATTCGAAAGCCTTGTAAAGCGTAGTGTAATTCACCTTCATCCACCTTCATCCACCCTAATCCACCCTAATCCCCCTTAATCATCCTAATCGGTCTTAATCCTTCTTCATCAACCCTAATTTACCTTAATCCACCCTAATCGATCTTAATGCATCCTAATCGGTCTTAGCACTCCTTCACTTACCCTAATTGACCTTAATCCACCCTAATCATCCACCCAGCACTCCTTAATACACCCTGATCCACCTTAATACACCCTAATCAACCCTAATCCACCCTAATTCAATCACTAATGAATCATTAATTAACTTGGCTGATAATGAATTTTTTATACACGGCCGGACACGCTTTGGGTCGCTTCTAGCTTTCCTGGGTTACGTGATATATTCTGTTCACAATGCGACCTTGAAACAGATCTAAAGGCTTTCGCCTTAAAACTTCAGAAAACGCAATGTGGACTAGCTAGCGCTCATCCCCTGCAATATCACGGGTATACTTGCCACTAATTTTTTCAGGGCCTGCATTCATTGTATGACTGACGTACACATCGACGTACGCTGAAAATAATATCCTCTACAAGCCGCTATTTCAATTTTCAGTAAAACAGGCAACGGATCCTAAAAATCGCGAAAAATACGATCGAGAGGCTGTATCTTCGCACATAAATGTTCACAGCGGAAAGAAGAACCTGTAGTACTGCATTTCCGGATCAACAACAGTTGGCGACGTGCGAGGTGATGGAGTCCCAGCACAATATTACGCATACTGAGGACAACCCCATTTTTAGGCAACGTACAAATTGCCGCAGCAGCAACGCTGATGAGCAGGCCGGAAGAATAAAAAAAATGAACGTTAGGGAATGCTTTGATACGAGCAATAAGAAAGACGCCTCACCTCGCGAACAACACTGTTCTTTGTCGGAACAAAGTTCCTTCGGCCAATGGTATGCAGCCACTGCTTCATGCGCAAGCCGTCACGCTTTTCTTGTGGTATAAAAACTGCACAACCATCTTCAGGCTTCCTGTTGCAGTTATATGCGCAACAGCACGGCCTAGGGCTAGCACAGAGAGCAGGAAACACAGCGTACAACGTTCGCTACGCCGAGCTAACGCGCCGAGCCAGCCGTGCTGAGGAGAAAAATGGCGTGGACGAAAAAGAACACAAGCAAAACACAAGATGCACGCGTTTCCAATGGCAACGGCCGGGAGACCAATCGTCGTGCAGAAAAGCAGGTGCAAGACCGCTTCCCGCGGGGGGCGGGGGGCGCAAGGGGCAAGGAGGAGGCAAGGAGGTCGCGCGGCAGCGGCAAAGTTCAAAGAGTGGCGGTACTTTCAAATTATCAAGGGACTTAATTCGTCTCGTGACAACAATGTCCCCGCGCCCCGTATGCTGTATGTGACAGTGAAAGCAAGCTACGTTGTGCAGACAATGGTCGCTTAATCTCGCGCGCGCAAAAGAGCAAAGCGTGGAGGAAGCCGCTGTCTTTCCACAGGGGGGAAAGTGGACTATACTGCGGCAGCAACTGCGCATTGCGCGGGCCGTATCTTGAAAGTGATCTGCGTTGGGGGGAGAGTCTAGGTGCGCCGACAGCTCATACCTCTGTGCGTGTTCTCTTTGTGTTCACGCCGCTCAGTTAGCGTTGAAGCGATAGATACCACGAAGGTAATTTCGCTCGCCGCTGCTGCCGCGCTTGCTCACGCCAGCGTTTGACAGCGAGGGTCCGCGTTCATCGAGTTTGATGTTTTCATGTGTGCCTGTGCGCGCGAGGGCGTTCTACTCCTGCGGCTGCTGCGATGGCGTGGCCGCGCAAGCCCTATCTTGAAAGCCATATGCGATGCGGACAGTCTTGAAGCCTAGGCGCACGTAGAGATGGAAAATTTCATGAAATTTTGAGCGTGAAAAAGAACTGGTTTCGTTCATGTTTTTCAAGCGAAGCTTGTATTGGCACAAAGTTTCGGCGGCGTTGTCGTGGTCACGCAAAAAACAACAGAACAAACCCAGTTACTCCCAGAGCAGTGCAGCTGCGGGAAAGGGAGGTTTGATGAGTTGACAGCTGCACCAGCGTCGGAGCGTGAGTCATTGGCAAGGATTCCAGCGGCGTAGGCGCGCGCAACCAATCAGAGCCGTTTCGATTCTGCCGGGGAGGGAAAGGGCAGGAAGGGTTCCGCGCCCGCAGGTAGGAATAGCACTGCAGGGGTGGGGTTAGAATACCAGCTTCAAAGAAGATACAGGTGGCGTAATCGCAGCAGGACAAGCAGCCCCGCACTCCGCGTCGAAAACACCTGCGTGTACATGTGTACAATTATGGCTGGCCGACGCCGCAGACTATTTATTTTATTTATTTATTTGATTACCATAAGAGCCCGTTAGGGCATTACATAGGGGGGGGGGGGGGAGGGGACGACGGCGACGAAAAAGTACAAGCGTAAGTGGAATGTGTACAATGCAAATATATGAAGGCCTTAGGAATAAAAAAAATGATCTAACCATCTAGCAGAAACAAACAAAATAAATAAATAAATAAATAAATAAATAAATAAATAAATAAAGAGAGGAGAAACGGAGTTTATACAATATTTGGTAGCGTGAAAAACGCATAAGAACCTAAAATGCGATGTAGACAATCAGTAACCATCAGAACACGAGTTTAAGGATACATCGAATGATGATTTAGGTAAACAACCTACACAGATACATATCAGATGAAACGGAATGAATTTTTTACAATGCCAAGCGCAAGAAAACACTGTTTAAGTAAATATTCAAGCAAATGTGGGTTCGGACAGGTTGGTACGCTCTAAAAAAGTTAGCAGTGCTGCATGAAATGATGATGATTCCGTAAGCTAGACAATGTTTGAAGGTAGCGAATTCCATTCGGCAATAGATAAAACTAGAGGCGAATTTTGATAAGCGTTAATCCTGACAAATATAGGTTTTACTTTATGAACATGGTCTGTGCGGGTCGAGATGTGGGGAGCGGGAAGAATATGGGCTCGAGCGAACGCAATGTTGCTGTGTTAAAGGCTAAGGAAGAAGGACAACAGTGATAACTTCCTGCGCATGTCAAATGAAGGGAGATAAAGTGATTTCTTTAAGGCGGGACAAACTTTGATATCGAGAGTGTGAAGTTAAGATGAACCGCGCAGCTTTATCTTGAACTGATTCGAGTAGGTTCGTGAGGTTAGAGTGATGGGGGTGCCAAATTATGGACGCATATTCTAAAGAGGGCCTGATAAGAGAACTGTATGCGCGAAGTCTGGTATCTGTGTTCACAAGGTGTAAGTGCCGTTTCAGGTAACCAAGTTTTTTGCGTGCTTTTGTGGTGATGTGTTCAATTGGAGCATTCCAGCTTAAACTGGAGGTAAACAGAATGCCCAAGTACTTGAGTGAAGATACTGAGTAAACAGTAATACCGCATATTGTATGCTGGTCAGAGGTAGGTCGAGTTATCGTGTTTACGTATTTACGATATACGTATTATCGGGTATCGTATTTTACGTGTTTAGTTTTGGCTATGCTAATTTCCATCTGCCATGCGTCACACCAGTCAGTTAGTTTTGTTAAATCAGACTATGCTTTCAGTTACGCTTCGGCCACACGCTCTGCTTTCCGCATTTCATTTGTATTCGACATTACATCTGCTGAGCCATTTGCAGGTATGCAGCTCATTATATAGCGTGAATAGGAAAGATCCATAAATGTTCTGTTGACCTCCTGCATCCCTAAAATGAACATCTATTAGAGGTCACTTATGTCCAGCTGCGATATCCTTTCAACCCTACAGCAATATATTATCCATGGTATCTATTTGTAATATTGTTTGGAGAAATATAGATATTTATAGGATGTGTGCAATGTCTAAAACATGATGTTCTATAGACATCTATGGGGCATAAATGGTTATCTCGGAACTGGCTTCAGCAGCCACTTCGTAACCCAGACAAGGCGCATTATCCCGTGGACATGCGAAAAATATCCTGACATCCCACGTCCTATGAAAGACGTCCCGCGGGCATCCATGGTACGTAGGATTCAGAGAACTCCCAACGATGAACAATTGCGGACGTTATCGGGACGTGTTGGCCGGTAGACGCCCCAGGACGCTGTGCATTTCGTTGTTTTTATTTGCTCGACTAAAGCAAAAACGCTGATGGGCCATATATTGGTAACATATGGAGTTTACGCACACCTTGAGGGCCAATGACTCCTGTACAAATTATAAATATCGTATGGTCGCCCTGTCACTGATGTAACACGCAAATTTCGCCGGATTGTCCATGACACGTTCCGGGCTACCGAAATCGCTTTTGGCCCATTTAACTACAAAGATCATGGCCTTTGAGATTTGTTTTAGCTATTAGAGGAAGCCGTCGCGGAGTGGTGGGTACATTCTGGATGCATAAAATATCGCTATTATGACGTCATTTCAGCTCCTGCAATGGCTTTTGGCCACCACCGTGCTTCTAGCACAGAGTTTCATACAATAATTACTGCATCAAACTCTACGGATGCTAGAGCATGCCATGAGCAGAATGGCAGAAGGGACAGAAGCATAGCCTCCGAGATTTATTTTTGTAACGTAAGCAGCAGTCGCTTGAAAGGGATAAATTGGCATCCACCCGAATTATAGCACGAAGTTACAAAGGAAACCCATACAAGTTTCTCAGAACGAGCATTAGTCGCTGGCCGTAAGACATGACATCATCATTAACAAAAGTGTAATACAGTCTAGTTCCAAAGTTTGCTACTAACACAAATGCTTATTTTTACAGCTAGTTTTGGCTAAACACGATGTCCTCGCCATCATTTTTGCCGTTGAAGCCAATCCAAGCTGAGCCAGGCTGAGCAACAAATTGCGCGGCTTCTGGCAATAGTTTATGGTCGCAAGGACAAGAAGTATCGTGCAAACTTTCGGATTCTCCATAGATGACTGTAAACGTTATTTCTACACTTTTGCAGTGGTTTTTGCTCTCTTTTCTTTTTGCACGCATGCATAGTTTCTCATGCGTTAATGTGCTCACGTTCACTATTCTGCTTATTTAGTTTGGCTCTATATATACTCTCTTTAGTGCGAGAGTGGGAAAACGATGCGGATATCGAGTGACGATGACCAGGAAAAGTGAGAAGCAATGTCGTCTGAAGACAGTAAGTGATTGTTTGCACTGTGTTTTATAGGCTTTGTTTCTTTCTGGATGTTCACTTATTTTTCGGCTTTGTTTTACTGCATTTGTTTTGTAAGCCTAAAACACACAGGTCACTGCGTTTATTCGTTGAAATGCTGTTAACTATAGTGGTGCAATATGGCTTCCGTGCCATATTTGGCACGGAAGCCAAATATACCTTAGCTTAGGTTTACTTTGGCTGTAGGCTCTCATGTACTCTCATTCGTTGAATTACTGATACTTCCCCAAGGCTTTTCTTGGTCTTGGGGTGCTATTCTCTTCATTGATGCATTGCTGATGGCAACTTTGAAAATCAGCAACCAACCTATACCTCATGAATTTGCACTGTTTTGGGCCATATGTAAGTTTCGGTTGTATCCAACATGGTCAAATAAAGGCTGAGTTCTCTTAATTGCTGCATTGCAAGGTGTTTGGAATCGAGTCACCATAGCGGTTTCGTGAAAAACTGGTAGTGCATATGCTCACTTACATATTTCTTTATGATCTCCTTAAGTATCTTGCTTCTTAACTGAATAGCTATACAGGGGGCCGGGGAGCGTTTCCAGCGCTCGTTCTGCTCGGACGCGTTTTTCCGTAGCTCCGGATTTTCGCCCTATTTTTTTTCCCTGCTACTGGAACCCTGTCGTTTATGCACCGCTTTGGCGGTTTATAATCACTACTGGCGCCTATTCACAAGGTCAGTCGGCATCTGCACTCTCCTGCTGCGGCTTGCAGCCCGAGCGCGGCTTCGCGAGTGCCCCTGCGGCACTCGCCAGTGCGGAGCCTCCAAGATGCCGTCCGCTGTGTCGAGGGAGCGGAACGCTACCGATGCAACCGCCAACTTTTATCTTTTATATATACCATCTTTTATATATATATATATATATATGTGATGCCCCAATTGGGGACAAAGATTCGCGCACTCAAAGGTTCTGACTTGAGGACAAAGCCGTTGGTTTCGAACACACACACACACACAAGCTTTTAATAGAACTAAAAAAGGCTTAAAATAAAAAGAAAATAGAAAACATAAAAGACACTCAAATAGACATCACGGCAGTAAGAAACACACTTGGGGCTAGTATGAAGTTAACTAGTGCGCGAGTCCGGGCTCTCCACGACGGCAGGGACACATGACAGTCTCAACGCGGCGACGCGGCGACAAGCTGACGAAAGGAGTTGCGCCGGTCTCACCAAAGGTCGTGGTGTAAGTTGGTTGACCGGGCGACCGGAGCGCGCCAGCTCTGGCTTGGAGAGGTAAAGCAGGCGGCTTGGTGGCAAGAGCAGACTGCGGCGGCGGCGGCGTTCTGGCCGGGCAGCTGGGCGTAGAGTTCGGGCCCAGCTCGAACGCCGGCCTCGGGCAGAAGGCGGCACGACAGACGGGGGCGACGTTCTGGCCGGGCAGCTGGCGTAGAACTCGGGCCCGTAGCCCGACAGGTCTCGTCCTGCCCACGGGCACAGAAGCTCACCGGCCTTGAGCAGCTGGCGGCACGCCCGGGTAGACGGGCGACGCACAGGAACGGGCTGGCAGGAGGCCCCGGTCGGGTGAAGTCCTGGTGGCTCGGGTCCGGAACCCGACGGCCCGTCTTCACCTCCCGGTCCGGTGGTTGACCTCCTCCTGGCGTCGCTTCCTGGAATTCTCCCGGCGTCTCCCCTGCGTCTCCCCCTTCTGCCAGGGCACCACGCTTTCTCTTCTCTCTGGCCGATTAGGCATTCTCCGATTGGCTGCCTGACGCCCCGTGGTCTTTCCTAATTGGTCGGCTTTTCTTCTTTTAGTTGCTTTTCTTGCGCCGCGCGTTCACGTGCCGGACGCTCTTCGGCGTCGTCGTCTTCCTCCTTCCAGCACGGAATTTGCCTCGGCGCGTGCACTCCTTGTCGTCTGCTCCTGTCCGTCCCGATGACCGCAGCATGTCGCGCACCACACATCACAATATATATATATATATATATATATATATATATCTTCTTGCACTTTAACTGCGCTGAATTGTCGGCGTTATATGAGTCTATACAGGACCTCATAGTAAGAGACAGTTGAATTTCACAGTCTGAGTCCTTTCGGTGGTGTAATCTTCCTTCATGTAATTGTCACATACTTGGCTATCACTAATACCCCTTTCTCCTTTCTGGCGAAACTGCAGCGCCCCCCCCTCTCTCTCTCTCTCTCTGTCTCTTTTTTCTGTGAGTCCAAGCATAAGCGCTACTGCGCATGACTGCTGTTGATTCTGATTTCGACTGAATCCGGCTTAGCCTCATTTTGGTTACTGAGGGAATTATACAGTGTTCCCCAACTATCGTGCACCAAGACTTAAAAAAAGAGCAATTACGTCACTCGAAGAAACCTAGCGCATATTGTTTCCAGTACAGTGGAGTAGCCGCTAGTACTTCTTTCGTTTCAGAGATTTAATTAGGTAATTGCAATTAATTATCTAACTCGAAAAGCACTGTCCTAATTTTCAAAGTGTCAATGAGGCATTTGTAGGCACCCGAAAATGACATCTAACTGCGGTGTTTTCAGCGACGTACTAATTGCGTACAATTTTTTCCGACAGGCAAAAAAACCTCACGAAGTATGAACAACACCACGTGAGTGCGCTCCCATCCGCATCATAAAGCAGCGCCCTCAAATAAGCTGATTCGAAGCAACTGCATTGCCTGTCGCAAACCCAAAGAAACAGCGCATCACCTTGATAATGGTACGGAAGGAGCACCAACAGCAGGCTTCGCGGCTTCGCAGCTATTCCTTCCTCTCCTTTCTACGTCACACTTATTATCCATCTCTCAAGGCCGACTGATCACATTGATAACAAAAGCCCCTTGATAACGCGGCCGAAGCGCCACTCTGACCACGCACGAAATGTGAAAGGCAATGTAATAGGCAGAGAATGTTTCAAAATCCCGGCTTTGCTCGCACCGCATCAAAGGAGTGCGTGCGAAGCTATATCTCGCGCCAGAAACTTGCTTCAGACGAAAGTCAAATTAAAGGGAGCGTTTTATTTTTCATGAAAGTCTATATGTGCTGCAAAAACAGGTTCGTGTCAAAAAAAAAAAAAAAGCGGAATAAACAGAACAGGAAGCAACTAACGTGTAGAGAAAAGGCAAAACCGATGCGTTCAAGAAAGTAAATATATCACTTCTAAATGAGCCAAATTGGCAATCAGGAAAAAAAATAATAAAATTTCAGTGCGCCCTTATTATCAATGAATTCGTAAGCTCCGTTGAAGATCAGCCTAGAGAACGTGTTCGAATAGGTCTCCTTTTGCAGCTATGCAGTACTGTGTCCGCTTTATCACACCTTTAGTGGCTTTCTTGATGACCGACGCTGGAATTCTATGGCAGACATCCGTTGTCCTTGCCTTGAACTGACCTGACGTGCGTCGCGCTAATGTAAGCACGATCTTTCACATAACCTCAAAGAATAAAATCGAGTGGAGAGAGGTCAGGGGACCTAGCCGGCCAATTTACAGGCCTGTGCCTTCCAATCTATTGCGCATGAAAGGTCGTATACAGCCAGTTCCGCGCTCGGCTGCTGCTTTGTGCTGGTGCCCGGCCTTGCTGATACCACAGAAGTGTAAGACGTGACAGCGGGACTTCGCTGAGAAACAGTGGAACTGCCGCGGCGTCGCTGAGAAGGTCGGAGAGCTGCGCCAGCATTTGAGATATAGGAAGTTGCGTGTTTGGGCTCTACTGCTGCAAGAAACCAACGGCCTGCCACCTATTTCAGGACTTATGGCACACTCATCGCCTTCAATGTTGGACCGTATAGGAGTGCTACGCCTGACGCCCCTTCAGGAAAGGCTGGAGCTTATGTGCGATCCGCTCTTCATCAGACCCACGTTGATCTTTCACGGTGGTGCACTTTATGGCAAGAAGTCGAGGCCGTATTCGTTCGTCCCCAACGCAAGGACGTTATCATCACTTCGTACTATGCCCACCCCTACAGCGGTTGTGCGGCTCGGTTATGCCTCGGCAGGTTGGCCCACCTACGAGAGAAACATCCTGGCTGCCCCATTATGGTAGCAGGAGGTTTAACGCGCCCCACGCCACATGGGGTTAAGCCATTTCCAGTACGCGTCGTACGTGTGAGTGAGAAAACTTTATTTCGAATCATAACTATTTGCGTTCGGCGAGTTAGTGGGCTGGGGCACCCGCCGAGGTTACGGCCAAGAGTTCTTGCCTCCCAGCGGCTTCCTTGGCCCACTGTATTGCCCAGAGTTGGTCTTCCAGTTTTGAGCTGAGCAGCGCGGCCTGCCATCGCGCGCGGAGGCAGTCGATCGATGCTTCGCTCGCATTGTCCTGTATTAGTTCCTGGCATACCCATAGCATGTGTTCTAGCGTGGCTCTGGTGCCACACACTTTTCATCTGTCTGATGTGTATCATCACCATCAGCCTATTGGTGGCGATAAACTTTATTGAAAGGGGAAGGGTAAAGGGGGACGTGGCTGAGGGATTGGGCTCAAGTAAGGCCCCTGGGCCTGCTTGGCCTTCTCCGCCCAGTCCACCAGTTCAAGCTGTCGGTCGACGTCCCCGGAACTGAGCCAGGGTGTCCAGTCAGTCTCGCTGCTGACGGGGGATGAGGAAACGGGAGCGAGGTGCATTCCCGCATTATGTGTGTGAGTGTTCCTGTTTCTGAACAGAGCCTATACATTGGTCGCTTTCCTTGCCCCCTGTGATTTTGTTAATGTACTTTGCGTGTAGGTATGTGTTTGTCTGAAGTCGCCGAAACGCGACCGCTTGCGTTTTATCGAGTTGCTTGGCCGGTGGTGGGAGCGCGCGACGCCTCAAGCGATACCTATTGGCTATTTCATGATATGTCTCACAGGGCTCCTCGTGTCTCTCCTCCTCATTCACGCCGTCCACAATCCACGGACGAGGCTCGGCGCGCGAGATCTCGAGCCAAACTGTGAGCCGACGCATTACCGGGCACAGCCGCGTGAGCGGGGGTCCACACGAGGATTTTCAAGCCGCTCAGGGGGCGTCGTGTGAGGACATGGTACGCCTGTTTGGAAATTCTACCGCGGTCGAAAGTGCCGATGGCCTGCTTGCTGTCGCTGATGACGGTATTCGCTTCCGCATGCATGGCCATGGCAATCGCGGTTTTCTCCGCTTCCACCACTCGGCCAGCCGTGATTGTCGTGTGTTCTATCAATCCTCCGTTGTGATCCGCTACCACTGCGGTCATGAGGTCGCCGCGAGGGTGTCTGGCTGCGTCTGTGTAGACCACTCTATCTTGCGAGCCGTAGCGTCGTCAAATGGCGTCACTACGGGCCTGCCGACGGCCCTGATGGAACTCGGGGTCCATGTTGCGGGGTAGAGGTGGGGCATAAATATGCCCCCTGACCTTTCGCGGAATCGTCATGTAGTCTTTAACCTCGGGGATAGCCTCGAGACTGAGCTTCCGGAGGACTGTGCGGCCAGCCGGGGTTAGCGAGAGACGACGGACTTGGGCTGTGTGGTGAGCGTCTAAGAGCTCCTCGATCGTGTTGTGCATGCCTAAGGCCTCTAGCCTTGCGGTGGCCGCGTGGTCCGGAAGGTCCAGGGTTGCCTTTGTGCTTCGTCTGATCATTGTGTTTAATTTGGCTAAGTCCGTGGCTGCGAGTTTGGCATATGGTGTCGAGTACATGGTTCTGCTGGTTATGTATGCCTGCACAAGTCGAAGCAGATCGCCCTCGCCCATGCAGTGGTGCCGATTAGCCACCCGGCGAATGAGCTGTAGTGTGTAGTTGGTCGCCCTCTGGAGTTTCTTTAACATGAGCCCGCAGCGCAGCGTGTTCTGAAAGTCTAGCCCCAATATTTTGATACTGGGGTTCTCCGGGATGGTAAGTTCTCCGACCTTAAGTTCAAGGAAGCGCCTTCTCCGTGGTAATCCCCTGGGACAGCTACTTTTGCCGGGCTTGATCAGGAGGTATTCGGACTTTCCGGTGAGCACGTCAGGCCCCTCGACTTCACGTAAGCTTGTACGACGTCGATGCCGCGTTGCATGATCTCTTGAAGAGCTTGTGGATCATCCGCCGCTGCCCATAACGTCACGTCGTCAGCGTAGAGGCTGTGGTGAAGCCCGGGGATAGAGCACAGCAGGTCCGGGAGCCCGCGCATCGCCGCGTTAAAGAGAAAAGGGGAGATGACTGATCCCTTCGGCGCGCCTCGGCTCTCCAGCTCTATAATGTCAGTTTCATGTTCGCCGACTTTGATCCGGCACTTCCGGTCGGTGAGAAAGTTTCGGACGCATTGGTATGCTTGGTTTCCGACACCCAGTTGGGTCAGGCCCTCGAGCACCGCTGCATGGGCGACATTGTCGAAGGCCTTCTTCAGGTCGAGGCCCAGGAGGCACCGGAATCGGCGAGCGTCCGCCGGACTTTCGGGTTGCATCACCTGCCTTTTTAACTGAAGGAGTACATCTTGGGAGGACAGGTGTGGCCTGAAACCAAACATAGAGTGGGGGAACTCGTCCCCATCTTCTACGTGTTCATTGAGACGGTCTAGGACCACGTGCTCCATCAGTTTGCCGACGCATGATGGGAGTGAAATCGACCTGAGGTTGTCCGCATTGAGTGGTTTGCCTGGTTTTGGTATAAAGACGATCGTGGACGTCTTCCAGTCTTCCGGGATGGCGCCCGTCCAGGTTGCGTAGGATCTTGTTGGTAACGCGGTCCGAACCCGGCCCCGATTTCGTCCGCAGCTTAAAGGCGGCGGCCGACACCTCAGCGAACGTAAAGTCTGCGTCTTATGTGCGCGTTCGGCCGGCCGTGATAGGCCGCAGGTAACGGTGTCTTGAGTTGCGGGCTGATGTACTTGTCTTGCATCTCGGCCAGGAACGCCCCCGGGTCCTGAGCATGCCTGTGGATTAACTTGGCCATGTTTCTTCTGCCTTCGGCCCTGGTGGTGTCCGGGTCCAGGAGGTGGCGTAGGAGGTGCCACGTCCGGTACCATTTGGTACCATTGCTGCCGGGTGACCTCGGTCGCGTGATCGGAGATCTCTGCGTCGAGTCGAGTGATTCTTTCCATTAGGGCTTGGGTATCTTTCCTCTGCTGTTGCCAACGCCGGAGCATGCTCGATCTTGCCTGCCACATGTGGAGCAGCCTGCTGTCGACGTTGGAGGTTTCCGGGGCGTCTTCCGGGTCAAGATGTTCCGTATGCTCTTCCACATCGCCCAGGAGTTGGCTCGTCCAGGATGAGATATTGGCGATGGATCCCTCACTGGCTCGCATTCTTCTGGACTCGCGGAATTTGTCGCGGAATCAGCCTATTCATGTCCACTGCAGGACGAAGGCCTCTCCCTGCGATCTCCAATTACCCCTGTCCTGCGCCAACCCATTCCAACTAGCACCCGCAAATTTCCGAATTTCGTCGCACCAGCTAGTCTTCTGCCGTCCTCTACTGCGCTTCCCTTCTCTTGGTATCTATTCTGTCAGCCTAATAGTCCAACGGTTATCTAGTCTGCGCATTACATGACCTGCCCAGCACCATTTTTTTCTCTTAATGTCTATTAAAATATCGTCTATACCCGTTTGATTTCTGATCCAAACCGCTCTGTTTCTGTCTCTTAAAGTTATGCCTAACATTCTTCGTTCCATTGCTCTTTGCGCGGTCCTTAACTTGTTCTCAAGCTTCGTTGTCAGCCTCCAAGTCTCTGCGCCGTATGCCAGCATCGGTAAAATGCACTGATTGTATACTTTCCTTTTCAATGATAACAGTAAGCTCCCAGTCAGGATCTGTCCATGTCTGCCGTATGCGATTCAACCCATCTTTTTCATCTGTGAATTTCCTTCTCATGGTCAGGGTTCCGTGATTAGTTGACCTAGGTAAACGTACTCCTCCAGACTCTAGAGGCTGAATTGCGATCTTGAACTCTTGTTCCCTTGCCAGGTTATTTATCATTATCTTTGTTTTCTGCATATTAATCTTCAGCCCCACTCTTACACTCTCCCTGTTAAGGTCCTTAATCATTTGTTGTAACTTGTCTGCATTGTTGCTGAATAGAACAATGTCATCGGCAAACCGAAGGTTGCTGAGATATTCGCCGTCTAACTTTACTCCTAAGCCTTCCCAGTTTAATAACTTGAATACTTCTTCTAAGCACGCAGTGAATAGCATTGGAGAGATTGTGTCTCCTTGTCTGACCCCTTTCTTTATAGGTATCTTCCTACTTTTCTTGTGTAGAATTAAGGTGGCTGTGGAATCTCTGTAGATATTTTCCACGGTATTTACGTAAGCGGTCTGTAGTTCTTGATTACGCAATGCCTCTATGACTGCTGGTATCTCTACTGAATCAAATGCTTTTTCGTAATATGTGAAAGCCATATAATTTAATTAATTTAATTGTGGGGTTTTACGTGCCAAAACCACTTTCTGATTATGAGGCACGCCGTAGTGGAGGACTCCGGAAATTTCGACCACCTGGGGTTCTTTAACGTGCACCTAAATCTAAGCACACGGGTGTTTTCGCATTTCGCCCCCATCGAAATGCGGCCGCCGTGGCCGGGATTCGATCCCGCGACCTCGTGCTCAGCAGCCCAACACCATAACCACTGAGCAACCACGGCGGGTTGAAAGCCATATAGAGAGGCTTATTGTATTCTGCGGATTTTTCGATAACCTGGTTAATGACATGGATGTAATCCATTGTAGAGTAACCTTTCCTGAAGCCAGCCTGCTCCCTTGGTTGACTAAAGTCCAGTGTTGTCCCTATTCTATTGGAGACTATTTTGGTAAATATGTTATATAATACTGGGAGTAAGCTAATGGGCCTATAATATTTTAGTTCTTTAACGTCACCCTGTTTGTGGATTAGAGTAATGTGTGCATTCTTCCAATTTTCTGGAACCCTTGTAGTCGATAGAGAGCCGCCAGTTTTCCTAGTATCATGTCTCCTCCATCTTTGATTAAATCGACTGTTATTCCATCCTCTCCTGCCGCTTTTTCCCGTTTCATGCCTTGTAAGGCCTTTCTGAGCTCATGTCTAGTTATAGGAGGAGTTTCTGTATACTTACTGCATTATTGTTTCGAATAGAGTGCTCCTGAATCCCCTGGGGTACTGTAAAGGCCAGTATAGAATTCTTCCGCTGCTTTTATTATACCTTCGAGATTGCTGATGATATTACCCTGCTTATCTTTCAGTGCATATATCTTGGTTTGTCGCATGCCAAGTTTCTTTCTCACTGATTTCAGGCTGCGTTCATTTTTAACGGCTTCTTCAGTCTTTTTCACGTTATAATTTCTAATATCACTTATTTTCGCTTTGTTGATCAGTTTTGACCGTCCACGAATTCTATCTTATCTCTTGAGTTGGACACTTTCATTCTTTGTCGTTTCTTTATCAGGTCCTTTGTTACTTGAGAGAGCTTGCCAACTGGTTGCCTTGGTGCCTTGCCTCCCACTTCAATTGCTGCCTCTGAAGCAAGCCTAGTTATGGTTTCATTCATTAGCTCTGTGCCATCATCATCTCTCTGTTCTAAGGCTGCAGATGTGTTTGCAAGTACCAACCTAAATTTGTCTGCTTTTACCCTTACTGCCTCTAAGTTGACCTGTTCTTTCTTGACCAATTTAACTCTTTCTTCAAATTGAGGTGAATCCTAGCCCTCACTAACCTATGATCATGCACTTTACCCTACCTATCACTTCTACATCCTGCACTATGCTGGGATCAGCAGAAAGCATGAAGTCAATTTCATTTCTTGTTTCACCATTAGGGCTTTTCCAGGTCTACTTTCTGTTGCTACGCTTCCTGAAAAAGGTGCTCATTATTCAAAGCTTATTCCTTTCTGCGAATTCTACAAGCATCTCTCCTCTAGCATTCCTAGAATCGACGCCGTAGCTGCTAGTTGCTTGTTCACCAGCCTCTTTTCCCCCACTTTTGCATTGAAGTTGCGCATTACCACAGTATACTGTGTTTGCACTTTTCTCATCGCTAATTCAACATCTTCATAAAATTGATCTACTTCCTCACCGTCGTGACTGGACGTTGGGGCGTATGTTTGTACTACCTTCAATCTATACCTCTTATTAAATTTGATTTCGACTACTGCTTTCCTCTCGTTGATGCTGTCGAATTCGTCAATGTTGCCCGCTATGTCTTTATGGATTAGGAATCCTACCCCGTATTGCTTCTTATCCGGGAGACCTCTATAGCAGAGGACATGGCCGTTATTCAGCAATGTGTAAGCCTCACCCGTTCTTCTAATCTCACTAAGGCCGATAATATCCCAAACAATGTCTGATAGTTCTTCGAAGAGTCCTGCTAAGCTAGCCTCACTCGAGAGGGTTCGGGTGTGAAACGTTGCAAGGGTCAGTTTCCATTGGCGGCCTTTCCGGACCCAGAGATTCTTAGCACCCTCTGCTGCGTTGCAAGCCTGACCGCCGCCTTGGTCAGGTGCTCCGCAGCCGCTGGGGACTGAGGGCCATTGGTTCATTGAGGAGATCATTTCATTAGAGAGGTTGTGGCCGAATACTGCACCAGGGAGGCCAATTCCTGTTCTGGTGAGGGAGTGTCTTTGTTCAAGCTTAGTGGGCCTTCCTAATTTGGTTGTACCTGGATTAGTATAGCTCCACTCGCTCTCGGCATCTTTCGCCGTTGTCAGGCGCCACTCCAAGCCTGCAAATGTAGTGCACTGGAGGATGTCATACGCAGATATACCATCGTTAAAGAAAGAAAAAAAGAAAGGGGGGATATGAACTTCCGACTACCGGAACCGAGCATAAAACACAGCTCAGTAAGATAATCCCGCAGGTGGCTAGGCTACCTTGTCGCTGATAAGTACGGCCCAGAGGGCCCTACATGCTTAAGAGATCCGTTAATTTGTCCGCCCTTTGCGGTTTTTGCTGATCGGCATAGGTTGCACGACATAGTGTCGATTCTCGGTTGCCCCAGCCTGTTTCCCCCATCTTACGCATGCACGCGGTATTGAGCGAGGCTAGGTACACGATATATTTTTGCTGAATTTGAACAGCGCTTAACACTTATGTTATGTTAACACTTAACACTTGCGTTGTGTATATGTCTGGATAAATAGCGTGTATTAGTATCGGGCTCTTGTATGATTTGGTTTGCAGTTGTCGCCACTGGACAGCTTGCGATCTAGTGAGCTGTGGATAGGGTGGTGGATAAGTGCCACTTTGCATCTTGTAATGGTTGGCGATGTCGTTGAACCTGGTCATTCTGTCTTCCAATTCCCATACTTCGGAGGGCCCTGCTGAGGGGTCAACGTTCGTCGCAGCTTGGAAAATCTGTCCTCGAGCTACGTTGCGTGCCGCCGCGTTAGGGTTGTCCTCTCTCATTGATTCGGTGGTGTGGGCTGGTATCCATAGGATTTAGCCGCATCTGTCTTCCCTTGTTGGTTTGCCTTCCCTGAGTATGTTTAGAGCCTCAGCTGAGACCCGGCCGTTCGCGAAGTTGCGTACTACCGTCTGGGAATCGCTGATTATATAGTATGCGTTTGTTTGTGCTATGGCTAACGCTATAGCCCCTTCCTCCGCCGTTTCGCTGCGTGTCGTGTTTATAGTCAAGCATGTGCAGCATCGTCTGTTGTGGTTAAGTACTGCTGTGGCAAAGCTGCGTTTGTGTTTGTAACGTGCAGCGTCTACAAAGACCGCGTCCTTGTTCCTTCCGTAGTTCTTCGCCATGTTCTTTGCCCTGTTTTTTCTCCTGCCCTCGTGATGTACAGGATGCATTTTCTTGGGTAAGGGGGGTACCGTGAGTGTGGCCCTTATTTCCTTGGGTATGTCCCGTTTGTCTCCGCGTTGTGTGTGGTAGCGGATTCCTAATTCATCTAAGATGTGTCTGCCTGCCGTCGTCTTGGAGAGGGGTTCGCATTGCGCTATACGTTGCGCTTCGATTAGCTCCTCTAGCGTGTTTTGCAATCCCAGCTCTAGGAGTTTCGCCGTGCTCGTGCTTAGCATGGTACGTGTGTGCTGGATAAAATTATGGACGCCCAATTCACGCTGCTTAATAATGTGTCAGTGCCTACCAGTCGGCGTGACCACCGTAGCGCGCCGCCACACTCGCCGGACTTGTTGGCTATAGGAAGGACGACCGTCTCGCGGTCATGTGAACCCGACCGCTGGGGTAGCGACCATCATCCGATTCCCCTTGGCTTATCTTCGGACGGAACTTCGCCTTCGCCGACTATGTCGAGTGGTGGACTGGGATCGATAGAGTGCGGTATCAGGAAGAACTTTATCAAACACCATGTGGGAGCCGTCCCATTGTCTTATTGCGGCACTAGTTGAAGCAACACGTACGTTGTGGGTTGATGAATCGTGAACCGCTCCAGATATGCAGCTTCTGCGTCTCTGGGCGTCGCGCCGCCAAGCAGGACTTGCATCAGAACGTGACCCTGCATCACATGCCCTTCGGTTAGAGGCCAAACGCCTTACTACAGCAGCTCGGCGCCATGAACACCGCTTAGGACGTGGCCGCTGGATGGACTGGTGCTATTCTCTCGTCCTTCGTTGTACAATTCCTCTATTTGGCGCACCTTCCGAGTAATGGAACGTTGTCGGCGCCCTCCAGAACCTACAGCCTGCGCCCTGTTAGCATGGGGCCAGACAGCAGCAGTATCCGCCGCAACTGTCGCCCACACCATTTTTTTCCTGCTTTGGACACAGCATCACCTCCTATTATTGTTCAAAACTGCCTTCCTGCGGATGCAGGCACGCCGCCTACGCTCGCCGACATCGAGGGGGTGTACAAGCTGCCTTCACTATGGCGGAATTTTTAGCCGCAATAGACCTGTCGAAGCCATACAAGGCATTAGGACCGGATGGCATACCGTATGAGCTTTATAAAAGCACGGAAGGCAAGGTTCTCGATGTGCTGTTGGGGGCCAGAAACGGAGCTTGGGCTACAGGAGACATTCCTGATTCTTGGCGGCATGCAGAAATGGTCCCTATTCATAGTAAGGTTTGTTACAGCGCAACCCAAGACAAGGCCAACAGAAGGAATAAAGCGACGACATGGCGCTTGGGTTAGATTGGGTTGCGCTGTAACAAACCTTACTATGAATCCCGACCAACTGGCCCAACTTGCCGTTCTGATGCATGGTCCCTATTCAGAAACCCGGAAAGCCGCCAGACAATATCGCTCATATGGGCCGAATAGCGCTAACCTCAACGTTAGGCAAACTGATGGAGCGTACGCTCGCGACACATATTAATTAACATTTAATATACTTTGGTTTTGCTTCCTAATTGTTTTTTGCTAGATACATACTATGCCTGCCCATCCACCACCGTGTAACAGGGAAACGTTCTTGAGAGCTTGGGTGCAATCCACAAATTTCTAAACACATCCTTTTATCATCACCCAAGCCGGTTCTTGCTGTTCTCTGCGTTCGTCTGCACTTGCATGCACGTATTATTCATTGTATAAGCTTGGTATTGGCGTTTATTAAGGCGAAAGCCTTTCTAGGCTCATGGTGAAGTTTGTGTCAGCAGACTTGACCGCCGGAGTGTCCACCGAAGCGTCATCACGCGATATGAAGACAGATTAAAGACAGATTAAAGAATGAAAAATGATTGATAGTGACAGTTAGTGAATGATAACGTTATAATAGAGATTGGTAGAGGTTAATAATGACTACTAATGACTAATAATGACTACTAAGGACTTGTAATGACTACTAACGACTCCGAAATGACCAATATGACTACGACGGCTTGTAATGACTACAATTGATTAGAAATGACTAGAAATGTCTAGTAATGAGTAGTAATGACTAAAATGGCTACTAATGACTTGTAATGACTTAATGACTACGAAATCACCAATATGTCTAACGACGGCTTGTAATGACCACAATTGATTACAAATGACTAAGAATGCTTACTAGTAAGCATTAATTACTAATAACGACTGAAATGATTTGTAATGACTAGTAATGATTATGAAATGACCAATATGTCGAACGACATTCAATGAACTGGTAACTACTAACAAAGCGTTAACTTCTCAGAATCTAGCATTAACAAATAGAATCACAGACATGCAACAGTACAGCAGGATGAATAACATCGAAATTAGAGGCATTCCATCTTCACAAGGAGAGGAATGCTCTGCGATGTTGAAGAAGGTTGCTGATGCAATTGAGTTCCCAATTTCTTCTGGAGACATTGGCATAGTTCATCGTGTGGCCAGCAATATGGCGGACAGGAACATCACTGTTCGTTTTTGTTCACGTAACAAGAAGAATTAATTTCTTCGCAAGGGTCGCAAAGCTCGTCTGCGATGCTCCCAGATTGGCTTTTCTGGTAGTAGATAGTCCCATTTATATTAACGAATACCTCACAGTCGACAAACGTTTATTCAGCAAGGCCCTCGCAATGAAAAAAGATAACAGTTGGCAGTTTTTATGGACTGAAAATTGCCAGATTAAAGCCCAGAAATCAACCGATAGCAGGGTCTTCCGAATAAAGTCGGAGGCTGATTTTCGCATCTTTGCGCAGGCGTAGCTTATTGCAACATTTCACAGAGTTTCATATTAGTATAACTAGAGGGAAATCTGGCACTGCGATCGCTCAACCATCATGGGAATGATGGGGAGTACAGGCTACGGATTGGCATTCTGTTGACTGGCAAACTAGTCTACAAGTATTTCTTCGCAGTTTTGGTTTCGCTCCAAGCGCAATTGCTATAACCTTCAGTGGGACAGTGTAACGCAAAGCTGTCTGCCTTTGTTCTGTTGCTCGAAGTAGCGATAGCACGCTGGGCCAGCGGCTGGGACGATGTTTGTGTCGCGGTGTGGTGTCGAAGCCCTGACGAGAAAGCGACGGCATAGTAAAAGCTGAAAGAACATGTTTTGACCGCTTGGACCTTGGTTTGTTAAGTGTGTTAGGTTGGCGCTGTAACGTTACGTGCTTTATGAAACTTCATAATAGGAAAAAGAAGGCACTACTGATACAAGACACAGACAGTTGTACTACTAGTTGCTTGATATTCAAATTTTATTGAGGGCTTCATTATGCATTGCTCGTTTATGTGCTCATTGAAATGCGTGTTTTAGGACTTTGAGAACACAAACTTACTTGTAGGAAAGGTTGCTGCTTCCTGGCTGTAGTCTAGTGTCGCAAAATGGGTAAGTGCAAAGCCACGCCATAACGCTTGGGAAGCGGTGCGTCAATATAAAATATAATGAAGCATACTCGTAGGAGGCCACAAGCGTCTTATCTAGCACTGCAGGAGATGTGCTTAAAAGTACTTGAAGACGTTCAGCGACCGTGACAGCCGACGCAGCGTTTCGAAAGAGCGAGAGAGTTCGCAAGTGCCTGTCGTCTGCGAGAAAAATCTCGCGTTCGCAGCGAGCAGGTGCCGTAGCAGACGACACTTGTAGCATTCATCCTAAGGGCGCAACACTTTCTCACAATATAAAATGTTTATTTTCATAAATACTTGATGAGTATTTTTATATAATTACATATGCGGTTGTTATTGCTGTTGTAAAAATAAATAAATAATTATTCTCTGGCGTTAAATCGGGAACAGAATCGCACAAGAATGCATACCCTGGTGTGCCCTGGTGATAGACCATAGTAAACCATGCTTCAATCTCAAAGTCATACAATGTTTATGTAACGTGGTGTACATTATATGAAATACCGCAGAAATAAAATTAGACTTTACGCGATAATACTTGAGTATAGCTTCGTTTACTGCGCCGCAAGCAAATGCCGCTAGTCTAAAGATCGAAGTCAATCCGAAGCATTTACTTCCCATCATTCCCATGCAGGTTGAGGCAACGCTCAGGAGATTCCCCATAAACACTAGCGCGACATTTCCTTCCAGGGTATTTATTTAGAAACTCTATGCTACATTTCCTGTCACTGATTACCTCACTCGTCCCCGAATACTTTTCATCATGTCTTTGCTATCACCAGCCGAAGTCAAACCATTGCTTACATCTTCTTATATCTCTGTACTTCACATCAATGTGCGAAGTTTGCGCAAGAACCATGATGCCATTTCTGCATTTACTGACTCACTTAATCATTCGTTTTCATTTATTTGTGTTTCGGAAACATGGCTTGATAATGCGGAAAGCAATTTATACGGTTTTTGTCCATACCAAGCAGAATACTGCCATCGTATTTCGGATCGATACGGTGGTTCCGCTATATTTGTTTCACTTCATATTAAATATAAACGTAGGCTTGATCTTTTTCTTAATATAAATCAATGTGAATCGGTATGGATTGAAACTGACTTACAGCTTAATTCTCATAATCGTAACAGTTTTATTCCTGGTTATGTATACCGCTCCCCTTCATCTATCCCTGATTTTCTGGGTGAACTCTCCATGGTATTGAAAAAAATTTCTTTTGAAAATAAGCAAGTCCTAATTGTCGGTGATATTAACATCAACTTACGTGACGTTGAAAAGGGAAGTGTAAGAGCTTATACATACTTTGCTGGTTTCGGACTGGAATTATTAATTATCTCTCCTACTAGGTGTTCTACTCATGGTACCAACACGCTTCTTGACCATGCTCTAACATCGCGCCAACTCCAAACTCTGGTGTCATAGATACTCAGATCACAGACCGTTTCCCATATTCGTATCCTTTCAGGCCGAAATAGCTCAGTCCGAGCCTTGCTACTTTTCCTCTAATTTTGAGCGAGATAGCTTTGTTAACACTATAACAAATACTGATTGGTCTGTAATTAACTCCCTCCATGATCCCGATCAAGCTCTTGAAAGTTTTTGTTCCATCTTTCTAGAAGCCGTTCGCGCTAACACAACTACCGTCAGATGCAGGAAACATTTTAAGTTTCCGGGTAATCCTTGCGTAACGGAAAGTTTACTGAGTATTATGAGAAAAAAGGAAAACCTATACAAAAAGACTAAGAAGAAACCTTTCAATGTACGCTTAGTGGCACACTATAAAATTATTGTGACATTCTGAATAGCTTGCTAAAGAAGTCTAAACGACAGTATTACGAAAATGAATTTGCAAAACACAAGAGAAATTCCAAAAAACAATGACAACTTCTTAATGCGTTCATGAACTTACTTAAGTCCGGGTAATAGTGCTGATAAAATAATGGAATGCATAATGTAACCGCGCAAACAACAAAGGACAAAGAAGGAAACACACAGGACAGGCGCCTGCCCTGTGTGTTTCTTTGTCTTTTGTTGTTTGCGCGTTTACATGATGCATTCCAATATCGACCACCAACTAGCCCGCCTATCCCTGTTAAATATGATAAAATAAACCAGAACAATAAAACTCATATTGGTTTTTCTAGTATAGCAAATAGTTTCAGTGTCTACATCTATAACATATACAGCAGTCGTAATACGACTACTACTTATCCCGTTTATCGCTGCAATCATTCTTTTTTTCTCTTTCCAGTAACTGCAGATGAGGTATGTTCCATGGTATTAGCTATAAAGAATACTAGCCCTGGCTTAGATAACATTTGTATTTCATCGAAAACTTGGTGCACCCCTTATTTCTGATACACTTTTTATTATAATTAATAATATTTTTAAATGTGGTATTTTTCCAACTTCGCTTAAAATGGCTAAGATTATTCCTGTACATAAGAAAGGTGATAAAACGGAGGTGGTTATCATCCTATTTCTATTCTGTCGTCGATTAGTAAAGTTGTTGAGAAGTTATTTTTTGAGAAGCTGCTAGCCTCCAGTTGGTCGAGATTTTTCGTGGCGTGCTCACCCAAAACACGGCAGCTGGAAAGTGGGTTTGTGTTTGAGTTTCCACGAAGCAGAAATATGATTTCTCGTATATTCGAATTGCAATCCGATGCTATCATGTCTGCTCGTTGTGTGTAAGTCGTACTTTACGAATTTTCTGACGCATTTTACTTCGAGAAATTCAATTAGTTCATGAACGCACTTGCGCTAGGCGGAGGGTCTACAAGAATGAGGATTAGAACGACAGAAAGCTGAGCTAGTTGGTAAGGATTCATTATGCAAAAAAGATGTGAGGCGTGCAGACAGGACACAAGAGTAGAGAAGTGGACAACACGAACGCCGACTATCAACTGAAGGGAGCACTGAGGCGAAAGAAGACAAAACTCATCTGCGCATGCTCAGGAATGGTAACGCCACGTGTCAGTTGGGTACACGTGCTGGTCTACGTGAGAGATAACTGTTAAGGCACTTAATCGCTTCCTTATGTAAAGTAATCAAAGGCTGACTCACGCACGCACTTCCACCATTATAGATATGCCATGCCTCTACCATAAGACGCGTATCTTCATTCTTATGCCTGTACAATATCGCGCATTCATCTAACTCTGGAGTTACAATCTCTGCGATGTAGCGAAAGATTAGAAGGCGATCCACCGGTTAACGACCTTTTATGTTCCATTAACCTCTGATTGATACACCGTCCCGTTCGCCCTACGTAGAACTGGCCACAGCTAAGGGGAACGTTATAAACCACACCCATAGTACAGTCAGTAAAACAGCTGTTCTTATTGTGCTTCACTGGACAAATACCTGTTCGTTTCTTGCCTTTTACCCGCTCCTTTTTTCTCTGTACGGCAGCGCATATCTTACCTAGCTTATTGGGAGCAGTGAAAGCAACATTAACATCATACCTACTTGCAACTTTTTTAAGCCTGTGCGACACTGAATGAATATACGGAATAGCCACTACTCTTCTTTTTTTGCTATTACTGCTTTCTGTAATCACGTCCGTCCCTCTCGAAACCGACTTCTTTAGGCGCTCAGCCACAGTGGCCACTGCTGCACTATGATAACCTGCTTCTAATAGGCGCCCGACCTGCGCTTTAAAACTGGCGCTCATTTTGTGCATGCAGGATCTGGTGAGGGAAGACTTAAGGCACGACATGGCAATTCCGTTTTTTACTACATTGGAATGCTTGGATTGAAAGTTTAGCAACGGCTTCGAAGATCTTGGGGAGTTCTGCCAACAAACATGATTTTGTTCGAAGACCAAGGAAATGTCAAGAAACTGAATTACGTGTCGCTGAGGAAATTCCTTGGTAAACTTTAAACCTCCTGCATAAAGTTTAAATTGCTCACTTACTGAGGTAACAGCGGAATCGAATTCTTCCCTATTGCAGAAAATCAGGTAACCATCAACGTAACGACATATCTTGATAACGCTATCACCTAAGGCTTTCTTTAAGTAGTTGTCAACCTTACTTAGGTAAATATTGCTAAGAATAGGGGCAACCTTTGAGCCAATACAAATGCCCGATTTCTGCAGAAAAACGCCATCTCTCCACGTAATCAGCGTCGACTTGAAGTACATTGACAGAATTTCTAGAAAACCTCCCGTGGAAACACCGCATCTGTCAATAAAAGCCGACTCTTGCACTTGTTCTTTAATGCACTCATTTACGGAATTTAGCAACCCGTCATGCGGCAAAGAATAATATAGGTCTTCGATATCCATACTAAAAGCTGTACAATCACCAGGATTTTCCTCTCTCAAATACTGAACTAGTGCCTGAGAATTACGTAAGCAAAAGGGGTCTGAAAAAACTAGTGAAGCTAAGCAGTTCTGTAGGTAACTAGCGACACAGACCTGCCACGTCCCTTTCTCTGACACTATAGCACGAAAAGGAATTTCTTGCATATGGGTCTTGGCCGAGAAATACAGTTCTAAGGTGAGGGATTAAGCTTTCTTGACATTACAGACAACCCTATCAAGATTATGTCTTGACAAGAGGTCAACCGCACGTTGCTTAACTACCGAAGGCTTGAGTTTTACTGGTTGTAAATTCTTTTCTATGGCTGAAATCGCTTTTTCTGAAAACATGTCATCTGGCATAATTACGAAATAACCTTCCTTGTCAGATATTACTCGTCTAAGTTTATGCTCCACAAGGTAATCAACTAACGGTCGGACAGGGTCAGACGTCTTAAAATGAGAATTTGATTGTTTAATGCTAGGAATGCAATCCGAAATACAACGCGAGCGTTCTTCTTCCGGGACGAACCTGGTTATGCAGCGCGGTATGCATAAAACGTCAACGGGTTTTATGTTAGGCTTAAAACAGTGCTTAGAACCTAAAGCAAGGGTTCTTCTATGGTTATCACTTACGATGGCGTCTCCAAGAACCAGTACGTTATATGACGGTGAATTATTAGAAAGGTGTTTCCTCTTACTTTGTTGAAGCTCCGGAAGTTTCATCCTCCATAGGAAGTCCGCGTGCTGCACGGCTAACCTATTCCAATCGGCGTAGGAGCGGTTCCAATGGTGACCGTCTTCCAGGGCCACGCAACGGACCCTTAGACACTCCTGATAGAACCTAACTTGGCGCCATGATTCAGCGGAAAGAATAGCTCCAATCCTCCTGGCATGCCAAGTTGATGGTTGAAGGAAGCCGCACATCATATGAACTTCCAATGGGACGACACGATTACGACTAAACTAGGACATGGTTCGAGCGCGGAACATACATATCGCATTTAAGGAAGCTAACGAAGCAGGATTGTGCAGATAAGTAGGGGAACATGGAAAAGGGCTCAGAGTACTAGAAATGAAGCTTAGAACCACAGAAAGCTGAGCTAGTTGGTAAGAATTCATTATGCAAAGAATAAGTGAGGCGTGCAGACAGGACACAAGAGTAGAGAAGTGGACAACACGAACGCCGACAATCAACTGAAGGGAACACTGGGGCGAAAAAAGAAAGAAGACACAAAACTCATTTGCGCATACTCAGGAATGGTAACACCACGTGTCAGTCGGGTACACGTGCCGGTTACGTGAGAGATAACTGTTAAGGCACTTAATCTCTTCCTAATGTAAAGTAATCGAAGGCTGACTCACGCACGCACTTCCACCATTATAGATATGCCATGCCTCTACCATAAGACGTGTATCTTCATTCTTATGCCTGTACAATATCGCGCATTCATTTAACTCTGGCGTACAGTTACAATCTCGGCAATGTATATAGTGAAAGATTAGAAGGCGATCCACAGGTTAACGACCTTTTATGTTCCATTAACCTCTGATTGATACACCGTCCCGTTCGCCCTACGTAGAACAGGCCACAGCTAAGGGGAATGTTATAAACCACACCCATAGGAAAGTCAGTAAAACTGCTGTTCTTATTGTGCTTCACTGGACAAATACCTGTTCGTTTCTTGCCTTTTACCCGCTCCTTTTTTCTCTGTACGGCAGCGCATATCTAACCTAGCTTATTGGGAGCAGTGAAAGCAACATTAACATCATATCTACTTGCAACTTTTTTAAGCCTGTGCGACACTGAATGAGTATACGGAATAGCCACTACTCTTCTTTTTTTGCTATTACTGCTTTCTGTAATCACGTCCGTCCCTCTCGAAACCGACTTCTTTAGGTGCTCAGCCACAGTGGCCACTGCTACACTATGATAACCTGCTTCTAATAGGCGGCGGACCTACGCATTAAAACTGGCGCTCATTTTGTGCATGCAGGATCTGGTGAGGGAAGACTTGAGGCACGACATGGCAATCCCGTTTTTTACTACTTTGGAATGCTTGGATTGAAAGTTTAGCAACGTTTAGCAAAGTCTAGCAACGGAAACACCTTTCTAATAATTCACCGTCAAATAACGCACTGGTTCTTGGAGACGCCATCGTAAGTGATAACCATAGAAGAACCCTTGCTTTATGTCCTAAGCACTGTTTTAAGCCTAACATAAAACCCGTTGACGTTTTAAGCATACCGCGCTGCATAACCAGGTTCGTCCCGGAAGAAGAACGCTCGCGTTGTGTTTCGGATGGCATTGCTAGCATTAAACAATCAAATTCTCATTTTAAGACGTCTGACCCTGTCCGACCTTGTGGAGCATAAACTTAGACCAGTAATATCTGACAAGGAAGGTTATTTCGTAATTATGCCAGATGACATGTTTTCAGAAAAAGCGATTTCAGCTATAGAAAAGAATTTACAGCCAGTAAAACTCAAGCCTTCGGTAGTTAAGCAACGTGCAGTTGACCTCTTGTCAAGACATAATCTTGATAGGGTTGTCTGTAATGTCAAGAAAGCTTAATCCCTCACCTTAGAACTGTATTTCTCGGCCAAGACCCATATGCAAGAAATTCCTTTTCGTGCTATAGTGTCAGTGAAAGGGACGTGGCAGGTCTGTGTTGCTAGTTACCTACAGAACTGCTTAGCTTCACTAGTTTTTTCAGACCCCTTTTGCTTACGTAATTCTCAGGCACTAGTTCAGTATTTGAGAGAGGAAAATCCTGGTGATTGTACAGCTTTTAGTATGGATATCGAAGACCTATATTATTCTTTGCCGCATGACGGGTTGCTAAATTCCATAAATGAGTGCATTAAAGAACAAGTGCAAGAGTCGGCTTTTATTGACAGATGCGGTGTTTTCACGGGAGGTTTTCTGGAAATTCTTTCAATGTACTTGAAGTCGACGCTGATTGGGTGGAGTGTGTTGTTTCCCCAACGCTGTTTAATGTTGTAATGGCTGGTCTTCCCGCTGAAGTGCAAAAGCATTGCAGACATATCCATATGTCGATATGTGCGGAAGACATTTGTATTTGGTTAAGCGGATATCAACACAAGCGTTTAGCTCTGATAGCTCGACAGGCATTACTTTCAGTTCAAAATTACCTTCAAGGTGTTGGGTTGACTCTCTCGGTGGAAAAATCTGGCTTCATCATGTTTACAGGTAGAGGAAGACGGTATGCGCGGCTGAAGATAGACCTTGATCAATCTTGCCTTCGTCAATTGAAGCACAAGCGCTTTTCGGGCGTCATTGTTGACTACCGTCTACAGTGGCGACGAGCTGTGGACTCTATTGTGACATCACTATCTCCGCGTCTCAATGTGATCCGTAGAGTTGCAAGTGAGCAATGGGGAAATCACCCTTCTTCAATGATCAGGCTGCACGATGCACTAGTGACGAGTAGAATAACGTACCAGCTCCCTTTAATTCCCCCCTCACTATCACAGCTGGAACGACTTGAGGTTTTGCACAGAAAGGGCATAAGGAGGGCTCTTGGCGTTCCGCAGACTGCTCCTAACAATGCAGTACTTTATGAGTCTCTATCGAGACCTCTTAGCCTAGTCGCTTCACAAAGGTTGTTGATGCAAATTGGCCGCCTCAAACAGACAATAGCCGGTCGAGCCCTTCTACAGAGCCTTCGAAAGTGATCCGAGTCCCGAGCGTACTTGGCCCTTAATACTCTTGGTTACCTGGGTCTTGACGCTAGAGGTCGAACTAAGAGGTTGAAACCACCTTGGTCTTTCGCGAGCCTCGATTGTTCGTTGACAATTCTTCACGTTCGTGCTAAGCGGAGTTCTCCTTTGGCGGCAACGCGTTCGCTCGTACTGGAACATCTTGAAACTGAATATGCACGTCATCTTCAAATTTTTACTGATGGCTCTGTGGACAAAGTCAGGGGATCTAGTGCAGCTGCTTTTCATATTCCCTCTTTGAAGTATGATTGGTCGGTTCGCTTCACTGCAGTCGTGTCCTCCACAACGACCGAAAGCGTTGCCATTGAGGCAGCTCTAAAGAAGCTACGGTTTTGTACGCCTCAACATGTTGTCATTCTTACAGATTCGAAATCCACCCTTCAAAGGTTAGAGCACGGGTTCCCTACTGATGCTTTATGTCTAAGCTCCCTACGCTCGGTGCACAATCTCCATATCAAAGGCTTCTCCATACGATTCCAATGGGTGCCCTCGCACATAGGTATCATAGGCAACGAGATGGAGGACAGCCTCGCGCATAGATCGCTGTCTGGGAATCCTTAGAGAAAAGTGCCTCAAGAGGACAAGAGACTCTTCAGAGAAGCGGTGTCGTGCCACTTCAGCTCTTTGTGGAGCTCACCTCACAAGCCATGTGTGACTAAGGGTCTCAAAAGAAACCAAGCCACTTTACTGCTCCGCATTCGCACGGGCTCTGCTCGTACCCCTGCGTGGATGTATGAGACTGACGTGGCGTTGTCTCCATTATGTTCAACGTGTGGTGTGTGCGGTGACATAGAACATAACCTTATGTGCTGTACTCTGTATAACGCGGAAAGGAGTGTGTTATTTGGGTCCCTCAAGAAGACAGGAATTCCCCACAGTTCTCTTCAGGACATTGTTTTCCCGCGCGGGAACCAGTTAGATAGGAAGGAGGTTTCTCGCCTTCTTTTAAATTACCTGCAGGACACGGATTTGGCCTCCACATGGTGACCTTAGGAGTGACTATGTGTAGTTGTGAGGTCTGTGTCTGATTTATATGATTTATGTATTTTAAGTGTCGCTACGGTGGAGCAATTGCCGGCAGCTACTGCAAGGCTAATCCCACCAGTAGCCTACAACCACTCAACAACTCAAGATGGCGTTTTTCTGCAGAAACCAGGCATATGTATTGGCTCAAAGGTTGCCCCTATTCTCAGCAATATCTACCTAAGTAAGGTTGACAACTGCTTAAAGAAAGCCTTAGGTGATAGCGTTATCAAGATATTTCGTTACGTTGATGATTACCTGATTTTCTGCAATAGGGAAGCATTCGATTCCGCTGTTACCTCAGTAAGTGAGCAATTTAAACTTTATGGAGGAGGATTAAAGTTTACCAAGGAATTTCCTCAGCGACGCGTAATTCAGTTTCTTGACATTTCCTTGGTCTTCGAACAAAATCATGTTTTTTGGCAGAACTCCCCAAGATCTTCGAAGCCGTTGCTAAACTTTCAATCCAAGCATTCCAATGTAGTAAAAAACGGAATTGCCATGTCGTGCCTTAAGTCTTCCCTCACCAGATCCTGCATGCACAAAATGAGCGCCAGTTTCAATGCGCAGGTCCGGCGCCTATTCGAAGCAGGTTATCATAGTGTAGCAGTGGCCACTGTGGCTGAGCGCCTAAAGAAGTCGGTTTCGAGAGGGACGGACGTGATTACAGAAAGCAGTAATAGCAAAAAAAGAAGAGTAGTGGCTATTCCGTATATTCATTCAGTGTCGCACAGGCTTAAAAAAGTTGCAAGTAGGTATGATGTTAATGTTGCTTTCACTGCTCCCAATAAGCTAGGTAAGATATGCGCTGCCGTACAGAGAAAAAAGGAGCGGGTAAAAGGCAAGAAACGAACAGGTATTTGTCCAGTGAAGCACAATAAGAACAGCAGTTTTACTGACTGTCCTATGGGTGTGGTTTATAACGTTCCCCTTAGCTGTGGCCAGTTCTACGTAGGGCGAACGGGACGGTGTATCAATCAGAGGTTAATGGAACATAAAAGGTCGTTAACCGGTGGATCGCCTTCTAATCTTTCGCTAGATTGCCGAGATTGTAAATGCACGTCAGAGTTAGATGAATGCGTGATATTGTACAGGCATAAGAATGAAGATACGCGTCTTATGGTAGAGGCATTGCATATCTGTAATGGTGGAAGTGCGTGCGTGAGTCAGCCTTCGATTACTTTACATTAGGAAGAGATTAAGTGCCTTAACAGTTATCTCTCACGTAACCGGCACGTGTACCCGACTGACACGTGGTGTTATCATTCCTGAGCCTGCGCAGATGAGTTTTGTGTCTTCTTTCTTTTTTCGCCTCAGTGCTCCCTTCAGTTGATAGTCGGCGTTCGTGTTGTCTACTTCTCTACTCTTGTGTCCTGTCTGCACGCCTCACTTCTTTTGTGC